>NC_034190.2:29440448-29745679 GCF_002021735.2 Oncorhynchus kisutch
ACTGCATTTGACACTCCGTCTCCATTCTGGTCCCCTTCTGTGTTGTTGTGTCTACGTCTTTACTTGTAAACACAGATACAGAGGGCATAGGACGGGAAACTTGGTGTATGAATGGATTAGAGACAGGCAAGGCTCCAGCCATGACATGCTCAGTGCCCCTGTACAAAGTGCTGTGAGGTGTAGTTTATAAGTTTATAAAAAAAAATCGTTTACTAGATTGTCCCATAAGGTGCAATTATTAAGCTCCCTTACTGGTCTGTCACCCTTACCTCATCTTATAGGGATTGGGTTGAAAGGTACTTTATGGGTAAACTACATAGCCAACATTGAGTTCCTTTGGGAATGTACTTATAGTAGGTGATTAGATAAACACATACAATTGCACCACCAGTGTTCACAATAATAAACACAGTATTATCGTCATCATCCTGGACTACATGACACCATTTCTCCCTGCTGTACTGGTCTACAAAATGAATCAACACTGATGTTCTCAACCCTTATTGCCAATGATCTTCTTCCCCCCCCTTTTCTAGATGTATGTGGTGCCAAGGAGCTGGCATTCCTATTGGAGCCCAGCGACGTCATCGCTGTGCGGGATCGACCGCTGATGCTGGACTGCCGGGTGGAGGGCGAGGGTACCATCTCGATCACGTGGCGCAGGAACGGGGTACCCGTGGTAGTGGAGGAGCGGGTACAGGTGCTGCCCAACGGGACCCTCTTCATTCAGAGCTTCCAGAAACGACTAGAGAGAGGCGGAAGTGAGACGGACGTTGGAGAGTACGACTGCGCTGCCCAGAACCGCTTTGGCATGCTGGTCAGCCGCAAGGCCCGGGTTCAGCTTGCATGTGAGTTCCCCTCCCTTACATACCGTTTCACCTAGTGTAATTTGTACCAGTCGCCAACATAACAGTTACTTATGTAGAGGGGATGTCCAACACTCAACGCACATACAATACACAGAAAACACTTCACCTATCTATCTATACACAACACAAGATAGCATAGTGGTGAGTATTAAGGGAAATAGTTCATTTGCACTTGCTGGGATCGTTGTTCTCCACCTGCCAACCACTACTGGTGCTAATACAGTAGCTAAATAACTAATTTTAAAGACTATATCAATACAAAGATTACACATCTTGACTTATGGCCGAGGCGCAGTTTTACAAATAACAAAAATACGCTTTCATTTTCAGTCAAGGGAAAAATATAAGAGTTACATAATACATGTACATTATTGCCCAGTACATCAAACATCAATCTTGACGGAGTCTTGCCCCGCTACTGAACGAACAAGTGTAGCGCAAGATGGCGGAGAGCCCTCTCGTTAGATATTTATTTTGGGAGATTGCAAAATATGACCTTTTCATTCATGGCAGGATAAATATATTGTTTCAGGAAATAATAGATGTTTTGTTTAGTTACTTTGCAATCCCACTCTGTTGTGGACGTCCCCATTGAAATGCATGACATCCAGCGCAACGTAACAGAGTGCTTATGGGTAATGTGAACAAGGCTTTACAATTAGTAATATGTTCAATGTGTAGCCTGGCTACACAAACACATGATTAGTCAATCATATTCCCTTCTGAATGTGATTTAGAGAGAACCAGCAGCGAATGTTACCAGGGTAAGGCTACAGAAGTCCTAAAAACTGTGGAGAGGTCAAAGCATGGCTTTTGTCCTATCTATAGGAGATCACTAAATGTAGTCCCCTCTGTCAAAACAGGCATGAGTTTGTTCTTAATGCTGCTTCATACTGCAAACACCTTTGTCGCATACCTGGCAACCCAAGACCCCCTCGGACTCTATAGACTCTGTTATAAATGATGCTCCATGCTGAGAGCACCTTAGTTGCATACCTGGCAACTTGAGACCATCTCAGAATCTTTCATCGCTTTTGTTTATTTGAGTCACTGTGGGTGATGAATGGTACACCCCACTAAGTCTACTGGCACGTGGACATACACAAAACACACAGCGTTGCGCTGCTGGGTTTTTCACGCTTAACAGTTTCCCGTGTGTATCAAGAATGGTCCACCACCAAAAGGACATCAATCCAACTTGACACAACTGTGGGAAGCATTGGAGCCTGTGGAAATCTTTTGACACTTTGTAGTATCCATGCCCTGACAAATTGAGGCAGTTCTCAGAGCAAAAGTGGGGGGAAGGTGTGTTCCCTCTGCTGTTTCCTGAAGTCCACAATCATCTCCTTAGTTTTGTTGACGTTGAGTGTGAGGTTATTTTCCTGACACCACACTCCGAGGGCCCTCACCTCCTCCCTGTAGGCCATCTCGTCGTTGTTGGTAATCAAGCCTACCACTGTTGTGTCGTCCGCAAACTTGATGATTGAGTTGGAGGCGTGCGTGGCCACGCAGTCGTGGGTGAACAGGGAGTACAGGAGAGGGCTCAGAACGCACCCTTGTGGGGCCCCAGTGTTGAGGATCAGCGGGGAGGAGATGTTGTTGCCTACCCTCACCACCTGGGGGCGGCCCGTCAGGAAGTCCAGTACCCAGTTGCACAGGGCGGGGTCGAGACCCAGGGTCTCGAGCTTGATGACGAGCTTGGAGGGTACTATGGTGTTGAATGCCGAGCTGTAGTCGATGAACAGCATTCTCACATAGGTATTCCTCTTGTCCAGATGGGTTAGGGCAGTGTGCAGTGTGGTTGAGATTGCATCGTCTGTGGACCTATTTGGGCGGTAAGCAAATTGGAGTGGGTCAAGGGTGTCAGGTAGGGTGGAGGTGATATGGTCCTTGACTAGTCTCTCAAAGCACTTCATGATGACGGATGTGAGTGCTACGGGGCGGTAGTCGTTTAGCTCAGTTACCTTAGCTTTCTTGGGAACAGGAACAATGGTGGCCCTCTTGAAGCATGTGGGAACAGCAGACTGGTATAGGGATTGGTTGAATATGTCCGTAAACACACCGGCCAGCTGGTCTGCGCATGCTCTGAGGGCGCGGCTGGGGATGCCGTCTGGGCCTGCAGCCTTGCGAGGGTTAACACGTTTAAATGTCTTACTCACTTCGGCTGCAGTGAAGGAGAGACCGCATGTTTTCGTTGCAGGCCGTGTCAGTGGCACTGTATTGTCCTCAAAGCGGGCAAAAAAGTTGTTTAGTCTGCCTGGGAGCAAGACATCCTGGTCCGTGACTGGGCTGGGTTTCTTCCTGTAGTCCGTGATTGACTGTAGACCCTGCCACATGCCTCTTGTGTCTGAGCCGTTGAATTGAGATTCTACTTTGTCTCTGTACTGGCGCTTAGCTTGTTTGATAGCCTTGCGGAGGGAATAGCTGCACTGTTTGTATTCAGTCATGTTACCAGACACCTTGCCCTGATTAAAAGCAGTGGTTCGCGCCTTCAGTTCCACACGAATGCTGCCATCAATCCACGGTATCTGGTTGGGGAATGTTTTAATCGTTGCTATGGGAACGACATCTTCAACGCACGTTCTAATGAACTCGCACACCGAATCAGCGTATTCGTCAATGTTGTTGGCTGACGCAATACGAAACATCTCCCAGTCCACGTGATGGAAGCAGTCTTGGAGTGTGGAGTCAGCTTGGTCGGACCAGCGTTGGACAGACCTCAGCGTGGGAGCTTCTTGTTTTAGTTTCTGTCTGTAGGCAGGGATCAACAAAATGGAGTCGTGGTCAGCTTTTCCGAAAGGGGGGCGGGGCAGGGCCTTATATGCGTCGCGGAAGTTAGAGTAACAATGATCCAGGGTCTTTCCACCCCTGGTTGCGCAATCGATATGCTGATAAAATTTAGGGAGTCTTGTTTTCAGATTAGCCTTGTTAAAATCCCCAGCTACAATGAATGCAGCCTCCGGATAAATCGTTTCCAGTTTGCAGAGAGTTAAATAAAGTTCGTTCAGAGCCATCGATGTGTCTGCTTGGGGGGGGATATATACGGCTGTGATTATAATCGAAGAGAATTCTCTTGGTAGATAATGCGGTCTACATTTGATTGTGAGGAATTCTAAATCAGGTGAACAGAAGGATTTGAGTTCCTGTATGTTTCTTTCATCACACCATGTCACGTTGGCCATAAGGCATACGCCCCCGCCCCTCTTCTTACCAGAAAGATGTTCGTTTCTGTCCGCGCGATGCGTGGAGAAACCTGCTGGCTGCACCGCTTCGATCCGCTTCGGATCGCTTCGTGCGTGGCCACGCACGCCTCCAACTCAATCATCAAGTTTGCGGACGACACAACAGTGGTAGGCTTGATTACCAACAACGACGAGACGGCCTACAGGGAGGAGGTGAGGGCCCTCGGAGTGTGGTGTCAGGAAAATAACCTCACACTCAACGTCAACAAAACTAAGGAGATGATTGTGGACTTCAGGAAACAGCAGAGGGAACACCCCCCCATCCACATCGATGGAACAGTAGTGGAGAGGGTAGCAAGTTTTAAGTTCCTCGGCATACACATCACAGACAAACTGAATTGGTCCACTCACACAGACAGCATCGTGAAGAAGGCGCAGCAGCGCCTCTTCAACCTCAGGAGGCTGAAGAAATTCGGCTTGTCACCAAAAGCACTCACAAACTTCTACAGATGCACAATCGAGAGCATCCTGGCGGGCTGTATCACCGCCTGGTATGGCAACTGCACCGCCCTCAACCGTAAGGCTCTCCAGAGGGTAGTGAGGTCTGCACAACGCATCACCGGGGGCAAACTACCTGCCCTCCAGGACACCTACACCACCCGATGCTACAGGAAGGCCATAAAGATCATCAAGGACATCAACCACCCGAGCCACTGCCTGTTCACCCCGCTGTCATCCAGAAGGCGAGGTCAGTACAGGTGCATCAAAGCTGGGACCGAGAGACTGAAAAACAGCTTCTATCTCAAGGCCATCAGACTGTTAAACAGCCACCACTAACATTGAGTGGCTACTGCCAACACACTGTCAATGCCACTGACTCTACTCCAGCCACTTTAATCATGGGAATTGATGGGAAATGATGTAAATATATCACTAGCCACTTTAAACAATGCTACCTTATATAATGTTACTTACCCTACATTATTCATCTCATATGCATACGTAGATACTGTACTCTATATCATCGACTGCATCCTTATGTAATACATGTATCACTAGCCACTTTAACTATGCCACTTGGTTTACATACTCATCTCATATGTATATACTGTACTCGATATCATCTACTGTATCTTGCCTATGCTGCTCTGTACCATCACTCATTCATATATCCTTATGTACATATTCTTTATCCCCTTACACTGTGTATAAGACAGTAGTTTTTTTTGGAATTGTTAGTTAGATTACTTGTTCGTTATTACTGCATTGTCGGAACTAGAAGCACAAGCATTTCGCTACACTCGCATTAACATCTGCTAACCATGTGTATGTGACAAATAAATTTGATTTGATTTGATTTGATTTGATTTAATGTTTATATTTTTGTATAATATTGTTGACTCTGCTGCTTATCTTGGACCAGGTCTCCTCTTGCAAAATATAGATGTTATCTCAATGAGACTAACCTGGGTCAATGAATGTTAAATGGGGATATATATTTTGTTGTTCTTTCTTCCTTAGTTCTCCCTAAGTTCCATACCCACCCAGAGTCCATGTCAGTGGACGATGGCGGTGTGGCTCGCTTCAAGTGCCAGGTCAACAGTGTGCCTGAGGCCAACATCACCTGGGAGAGGGACAGAAACCCACTCAGTACCACCGACAACAGGTATCATCATACTAATATATAGGCCTATACACTCACTCACACACACCTAAAAAAATGAGTTATTGTTGGATGATTGATAATGAACTTGGCACTTGCCGTCACCCTGCAAGAGAGTTTGCCATATTAGTGATGTAGCTACCTTGCTGCAGATAACTACTTTTTCAAAATGCCTAACTCTTAAATTCTCAGAATAACTATGTCACATCTACTGCATGTGAGCACTAACACCTCTTTCAACTCCTCCCCCTCACTTGTCTAGGTACACTCTCCTGCCCATGGGTATCCTCCAGGTGACTGGTGTGAGGCGGATCGACGCTGGGGTGTACCGTTGTGTGGCCTCCAACATCGCCAACACACGCTTCAGCCACGAGGCTGTGCTCAATGTGACCGGTGAGTGGGAACGACCCCACTGCTCAATGGCGACTCTCCATTGACAGCGCATCTTATTCCAGGACTAGGCTTAATCTGTGTCTGGGAAACCAGCCCTTACAATACTGATCATATAATTAGAGGGACCTGGCAATAGTGTTCCAATGGGTTTGTTCATGTTGCTTTTTTTAATCTATGATTTAAGTTGTTTGGGACACTCTCTAAATAATACTAAACTGACCATGTCTATGCTAATCACACAAATCGTGTTAAAAGTCCTATAGGCTTCAGCCAAAGTATGAACATGGTCTTACTCAGCTGAAGAAACGGTCTTACGGTAGTGTCTTATCTCTCTTTGTTTGTGTCCTTTTCCTTTCTCTACAGGTGGGGCTTCCAGGATCTACAAGGAGCCAGTTATCCTCTCTGGGCCCCAGAACCTGACCATCACTGTCCACCAGACAGCCATTTTGGAGTGCATCGCCACAGGGAATCCCCGGCCCATCGTGTCTTGGAGCAGGCTGGGTAACGACTGTTCTCATGCAATCAGAATGGCGTACAATGGCCTTAATTTCTACGATACTCAGCTGAGTTAATGCTAGCAGCTCAACAATGATTTGATCTCTGTGTCAGCTATTCTGCACTATGTTGCTCTGTAGACGGGTTAGCTGAGAACGTCACGAAAACAATGCACATGCTTCAATTGAACAGAAGGCCATTGTTTTTCCGAATCTGTATTGCCAGATAGCTAACGACAATGACAAGAAGCTGTCATGTGTGGAATCGCAATGGCATGTTTCAGTTAGTTTCTTCTCGTTCTTGATACCATGCCTTGTTTTAAGGTCTTTTGACTGATGTCACGTCTATGCTGACATGACAAAAGATTGCTAGCAAGCTAACCAACCACTGTAACAATGTACTTGAGAGACAAGTGCTCATTGTGCAAATGTATTTATGTTTTCAATAAACATTGGAGATAAAATATAGTATAGTTCTTGTCAACAATCTAAGCCAAACCAGTTTTGCCCCATAGTTGTGCATGCGTCGATTTTGTTGCTAAACAAACTTGATTTTTATTGTATGAACCCTGTGTTTTTTTGTACTATGTTGGCCTATGTCTTATTCCTTTGTGTGTGTGTGTGTGTGTGTGTGTGTGTGTGTGTGTGTGTGTGTGTGTGTGTGTGCTCTCTCCAGATGGGCGCTCCATCGGGGTGGAGGGCATCCAGGTGTTGGGCACTGGAAACCTGATGATCTCGGACGTGTCGCTGGAGCACTCGGGGGTGTACGTGTGCGCCGCCAACCGCCCCGGGACCAGGATGAGGCGTACCGCACTGGGAAGACTGGTGGTTCAAGGTGAGCTCCCTCCAAACACTTATACCCTTTTCCGACTACTGTGCAGAAGTAAGTCGAGCCAAGCTGTACAGAGCTGGCCTGGTTTAGCATCCACCAATGTTGCTGGCACAGTGATGTCTGAGCCATCAGAGTACGGTTTAGGTCAACACAATAGTCTGAAAATGGTAATACTGTACCTGCCTCACCTCACTAAAAGGCACAGCCTGAAGGCTGAATCAAAGT
Organism: Oncorhynchus kisutch; assembly: GCF_002021735.2. Taxonomy (NCBI): domain Eukaryota; kingdom Metazoa; phylum Chordata; class Actinopteri; order Salmoniformes; family Salmonidae; genus Oncorhynchus; species Oncorhynchus kisutch. The sequence continues at coordinate 29,448,107 of NC_034190.2, forward strand.
AAAGTTTCAATAATTAATTAGGCATTTATTAAACAGTAAATGATATCCTCCAAGAATGCCTTTCCATATCATAGTGAGCCTTAGCCAATGATCATGACAACTGACCATGACACTGAGGGATACACAAGATCGCAGGAAGGGGGAGGGGGGTTCATGTCCGGAAGGTGGGGTGAGGGTGTGTGGGTGTAGGCTTTGGGCTTTTGGGACTGGCTGTATTGAATTTGGCCATGACTTCTGCCAGGGAAGGGAAGGAAAAGGGATGGGTTTCTGAGAGAGGAGTTGATACCCAAGCTCCACCCTCTCACCTCACCTTTGCCCCCCTTAGAGCTTTGATGTGGGGGAGGTGAGGTGGGGATGGGAGTTGGTTGTTTTTTTTGGTGACACTATTGGCGTGATAGAGACCCCGTGCTCCCACTTGTAATTACGCATTGACGCTAATCTCCAGCTGGACTTTGTGTGTGTGTCCACTGCTGTCACTACCTCAGTGACAAGGCCCATCCATCACCCAGCAACTGTCCATACGTTCACCCTCCTCATATTTCTAACTGTCATTACCCCCATTTTAATTGGCTATCCTAAGTGTTTCTCATTATACTGAGGACCACACAAGGGTCACAACACCTCTGGTTAATGTGAGAGACCAACAGCATAATAGGAAACAAATTGCCCTACCGTAAACAACTATGGAAAGGGACAGGGTGAAACCTAGTCAGTTGTACAACTGAATGCATTCAACTGAAATGTGTCTTCCGCATTTAACCCAACCCCTCTGATAGGTTTATATTAGAATGTAATCATGTTTGCTCTCCTGCCTCTCTAGAAGAGATAATCGGCACAGAATATATAACTGATGTGCAATATATTGATGTTGATGTCTTAACATTGCATTTGCACTTTCAAAGTCAATCAATATCTTTTCCTTAATGAACTAGCCAAATATAGCTCTTATGAAGTACTTATTACAATACCTAGTTACCATACCTGCGATAGATTAGCGTCCTGTCCAGTGGGTGTACTTGTACATAAAGCTGCCTCATGCTCCTGCCCTTATGGGCGTTGTGGTTTGGACAAGTTTTGCCTACTTAGTTACAATAGCTAGCGGCTAGCAAACTGTTACAATACCTAGCTACCAACATGTTACCTAATACCAAAACAAAATGTAGCCTGTAGCAACAAAATGTTACCTAATACCTAGCTAGAAAAATATGACCTATAAAGTAAACTAGATCTCCATATATCCCTTCACCCCTATAATCCATTTAAATTACTCTACTTTGCACCCAGCTGTTAAGGCTCTCCTGATCCATGTTGTGTCAGCCTCTTTGACCTGGTCAATCAATAGTTCTCCCTATCAGTCTTTCACAAGTGGATTGGCCATGGAGGACGTGGTCTTTAATGTATTCATACATTTATTGATTTCGCTCTATTTGTTAAAGAAAAAAGAACAAAGAGCTTTTTAGGATGGCGGTCACATGAAATGGGTGAAATTATTGGTTCATGGACATTGTCAATGTCAAATACAGGCCCAAAGTGACCTAAAATCCCCCAATTCCCTTTTAAAATGTAATACTGGAGGTATATTCAGCTAGAATGTCCGCTTAATATTTGCTGATACTTGATACTGTTTTCAAAAGTTGTCTATGATACTGTTCTCAAAAGGTGTCTATGATACTATTCTCAAAAGGTGTCTATGATACTGTTCTCAAAAGTTGTCTATGATACTGTTCTCAAAAGGTGTCTTTGATACTGTTCTCAAAAGTTGTCTATGATACTGTTCTCAAAAGGTGTCTATGATACTGTTCTCAAAAGGTGTCTATGATACTGTTCTCAAAAGGTGTCTATGATACTGTTCTCAAAAGGTGTCTATGATACTGTTCTCAAAAGGTGTCTATGATACTGTTCTCAGAAAGTGGCTACAATCCACCACCATAGTATGGACTTAAATTTGCCATGTTGCATCCAATAATAACAATACAAAGGTATTGGTTAGGCACAAATCATATAGAATAGCAATGGCCATGAGACTAATTACTTCACCTATTTTTAGCTCTCACATGTTCCCTATTCCTGCCAATAAGGCAAGTCTGATCATATAGAATAATATGAAATACTTTGAGATATGATGCTATTAATATGTGAGACACCACTCAAGTTCAAAGTTCCTACTTTGCAGTTGGAGACCTTTAGATATATGCACTGTGTAAAGGAGGTTATTGGAGGCCATAGAGGTCTGCTATTTCACACACTCTGTCCTCTTGACAGACTGTCTGTTTCCCTGTCCCTTCTGCTCTTAAACATTCCGGTCATAGTCATGATATGACGGGACAGGGGGACAGCCAGGATAGGACAGGACAGATGCAAGGCCAGAGATTTGGACAATGGGAGAGAGGAGAGAAAGAACAAGTGAGAAAAAAACAAGGGTCAGGATGTGCAGACGGTCATTGTGTGTGGGGAAGGGGGGAGTGAAGGATCACCTCTCACCTTTAAACTCTGACCCCTTACCCCTGACCCTGTCCTAGGAAAATGGTCGGAGTTGGGGAATAGAGAGAGGGCGGAACACCGTACCGGTCAGGACAGATATGGAAGGAGAGACAGAAGGGGGTGGTTTTTGGTGTGGAGGAGGGTAAGATTGATGTGTCCCCCAAAGAGAGAGGAGGGTGACCAGTCCCCATACCCTGCCATTCGTTACTACGGTTTTTGGGTGAGTGGGGAGGGGGGACAGTTGTTCTCGTCACAGCTGGATGTCAGGCGGTGGGGGCAGAGTTCAGGGGACACCGAGGGAGGGGGGACACAAAGGGTGCAGGGCATTATGTGATGACTGCTTTCTCTGAATGGAGGGCCGGTTAAATCATCCCCCTCATCCATTGCCTTCTTTGGGGTAGAACATTTTCTTTAAAAAAATGTGGAGATGGTTGGAATCGTTGAAAGGCTTTAAAATGCAGATCCCACAGCTGCCGGCTTACTGAGAGTGTCTTTTTCACATTAGATATGAGTGTCAGAACCAAACAGCATATATGTCAGAGAGTAGAACATACGCTATATAGACACAAAAGTATGGACACCCCTTCAAATTAGCGGATTCGGCTATTTCAGCCACACCCGTTGCTGGCAGGTGTAGAAAATCGAGCACACGGCCATGCAATCTCCATAGACAAACATCGTCAGGAGAATGGCCTTACTGAAGAGCTCAGTGACTTTCAATGTGGCACTGTCATAGGATGCCACCTTTCCAACAAGTCAGTTCATCAAATTTCTGCCCTGCTAGAGCTTCCCCGGTCAACTGTAAGTACTGTTATTGTGAAGTGGAAATGTCTAGGAGCCACAACGGCTCATCCGCGAAGTGGAAGGCCACACAAGCTCACAGAACGGGACTGCGGAGTGCTGAAGCACGTAGCGTGTAAAAGTCATCTGTCCTCAGTTGCAACACTCACTACTGAGTTCCAAACTATCTCTGGAAGCAATGTCAGCACAAGAACTGTTCGTCTGGAGCTTCATGAAATAGGTTTCCATGGCCGAGCATCCGCACACAAGTCTAAGATCACAATGTGCAATGCCAAGCGTCGGCTGGAGTGGTGTAATGCTCGCTGCCATTGGACTCTGGAGCAGTGGAAACGTGTTCTCTGGAGTGATGAATCATGCTTCACCATCGGTCCATCCGACGGATGATCTGGGTTTGGTGGATGCCAGGAGAATGCTACCTGCCACAATGCATAATGGAAGCTGTAAAGTTTGGTGGAGGAGGAATAATGGTCTGGGGCTGTTTTTCATGGTCCGGGCTAGGCCACTCAGTTCCAGTGATGGAAAGTCTTAACACTAAAACATACATGACATTCTAGACTATTCTCTGCTTCCAACTTTGTGGCAACAGTTTGAGGAAGGCCCTCTCCTGTTTCAGCAAACAAACTCCATTTACAAAATCAGTTGTTGTTAGAAATAGATCAGTTAACTTTTGATAAATATACTACACAGATGAGGGTCATATCCAAGCCATATATGGATATTTATATAGCTCTTAGTCACACAATCTATGAAACTATAACTAGGAACAACGTAACATAAGTGATATGTTTCAAGATGTAGTCCCGGAGGGCCTGGAGCCCTGAAATTAGGTTAAAATAGGCTCTGAAATAGACTGAACCAAACTGGAAGGATGTTTAGTGTTTGTAGCGTATCCTCTAGCTGTGCGTAATTGCATAATGAATTATGTTGCTATAAATGTAATGTGGTTTGTCTCTTAACACTCATTCTCCTCAATCTTGCCCTTACAAGTGGGATATAACTACTGACCAAATGACAGTAATAACTACTGACCAAATGATAGAAATAACTACTGACCAAATTACAGTAAAAACTACTGACAAAATTACAGCAATAACTATTGACCAAATTACAGTAAAAACTACTGAACACAAACAACAGTCTGGGTGTAGGATATATAAGTAAATTGGGTAGATGTAATGTATGTATGCACTTAGTTTGATTTGAGTCCGTGTTTGAACTAGTCCTGACAACTGACCAGTATCCCTAGGTTATGAGCTCTGTGTTCAGTGTAGACACATCACATATAAATGTGATTGATTTCATGAACACTGTTTGATTCTGTGGCGACGGAGCAAAGTGAGGGCTCAGGTACCCTAGAACCAAAATAGATATATCCTGAACATAGGATAGCCACTCAACCTTGACCGGGGTCATTATAATTGGGCAGACCCCCCCCCCCCCCACACACACACACACACATACGTGACAAACACACAAAACACCCCCCTTGTGCTTCAGACGTCCATTCCAGTCGCCCCTTCCATTCAGTCCAACAATTGGCTCAATAGTTATCCCTCAACAGTCCCCCCCTGTCGTCATCATCTATCCTAACCCTAAACACAAATGCAACTTATTTGCAGAACAACAACAGTCTGGGTGTATGAAAGCAGTATACGCTGTCAACAGCAATTATTAAATTATAGGTCATCAGGCTAGTGATATGATCTAGCCACTCTCAATTTCAAGTTGTTGTACATCATCCATTAGGGCTCTGTGAAAAATTGGTGAGAAATACAATGCAAAAACATAGTGTAGACACATTAACCTAAAAGCTACAATGACATACTAAACCAAGCAGTAAGAGACTGGCTGAAGTACAATCAGATTGTGCTGATCAACTGGCAGGTGTCTTCACTGACATTTTCAACATGTCCCTGATTGAGTCTGTAATACCAACATTTTTCAAGCAGACCACCATAGTCCCTGTGCCCAAGAACACTAAGGCAACCTGCCTAAATGACTACAGACCCGTAGCACTCACGTCCGTAGCCATGAAGTGCTTTGAAAGGCTGGTAATGGCTCACATCAACACCATTATCCCAGAAACCCTAGACCCACTCCAATTTACATACCGCCCAAACAGATCCACAGATGATGCAATCTCTATTGCACTCCACACTGCCCTTTCCCACCTGGACAAAAGGAACACTTATGTGAGAATGCTATTCATTAACTACAGCTCAGCGTTCAACACCATAGTACCCTCAAAGCTCATCACTAAGCTAAGGATCCTGGGATTAAACACCTCCCTCTGCAACTGGATCCTGGACTTCGAGACGGGCCGCCCCCAGATGATGAGGGTAGGTAGCAATACATCTGCCACGCTGATCCTCAACAGTGAAGCCCCCCAGGGGTGCGTGCTCAGTCCCCTCCTGTACTCCCTCCTTCACCCATGACTGCATGACCAGGCACGACTTCAACACCATCATTAAGTTTGCAGACGACACAACAGTGGTAGGCCTGATCACCGACAACGACAAGACAGCCTATAGAGAGGGGGTCAGAGACCTGGCCGGGTTGTGCCAGATTAACAACCTATCCCTCAACATAACCAAGACGAAGGAGATGATTGTGGACTACAGGAAAAGGAGGACCGAGCACGCCCCCATTCTCATTGACAGGGCTATAGTGGAGCAGGTTGAGAGCTTCAAGTTCCTTGGTGTCCACATCAACAACAAACTAGAATGGTCCAAACACACCAAGACGGTCGTGAAGAGGGCACGACAAAGCCTATTCCCCCTCAGGAAACTAAAAAGATTTGGCATGGGTCCTGAGATCCTCAAAAGATTCTACAGTTGCAACTTCAAGAGCATCCTGACTGGTTTCATCACTGCCTGGTACGGCAATTGCTTGGCCTCCGACCGCAAGGCACTACAGAGGGTAGTGGGTACAGCCCAGTACATCACTGGGGCTAAGCTGCCTGCCATCCAGGACCTCTACACCAGGCGGTGTCAGAGGAAGGCCTTAAAAATTGTCAAAGACCCCAGCCACTCCAGTCATAAACTGTTCTCTCTACTACCGCATGGCAAGTGGTACCGGAGAGCCAAGTCTAGGACAAAAAGTCTTCTCAACAGTTTTTACCCCCAAAAGACTCCTGAACAGGTAATCAAATGGCTACCCGGACTATTTGCATTGTGTGTGTGTGTGTCCCCGCTCTCTCTCTCTCACTCTCTCTGCTCTCACACTACCTCTCCCTTAGACCCTGTATTATCTCTCTTCCCAGGCCCAGTTTCTCTGGGCCTCAGCCAGGGAGGGGAGAGGGCAGGGGCTCAGGGGGTGTCAGTGTCAATAAATCAATGAGATGCTTAGGGGGCAAGAGGGGCTAGGGCTGGGGGTCTCTACATATATGCATGTCCCATTGTGTGCTATTGAACTTGGTGTCAGGCGGGACCGTGAAACCCCGTATATGTCCTGGGGACACCGGAGAGCCAGGAAGAGTCAGAAGGGGATAGAGAAGTGGGGGTTAGGGTAATATTAGGCTGTCCTCTGGAAGTCTCTCCCTATGTTAAGTTCAAGCTCCAGGAAGAGGAGAGGAATGTTTGTATAGATCTGTTGGGGTAGATGTAGGGATGGTTGTATGTATTGATACACCTGCATTTGTTAATATTGAGGTATATGTAATGTGGGCAGCATGCTATAGGCTACTATAACTATGGACAAAGTGTTTCCTGGTCAGGTCACATGGTCAGGACAAACTCAGGGTCCTACTGTGCATTTAGGATTTGAGAGCTATGTTTCTATCAGGTCAGAGAAAACTGTATAAAACTATATGGTCTAGAGATATGGTCAAATCAAATTAGCTTCTGAAAGTCCTTAATATTAGGACTGCAATGGTCATAACCACCTTTATACGATAGTATAGCTAACCTCTATAGTTCATTATAAGAATGACAGCGCGTAGAATTCAATGCTCTCCCCAAAAAGGCCTTGTCATTCTAATCAATGCCTTTCTCCTCTCTCTCTCTGTTTACCCTCAACATCTTTCTTCTGGCATCCTCCTCTTTCATTCATCCTCCTTTTCTATACAACTATTGTTCTGCCTTTCAATTTTTTTCTCGAAACAACCTTTTTATCCCTCCACTTATCACTAGCCTGCTTACTTTCCTCTCTTCTCCTATCCTCTCATATTGTCCTCCTTCCATTCTCCTCATCTCTGCCACTTCCCCTCATGCAGTTATATAGTATCACAAGCGAATGCAATTGTAGATTGAATTTACCCCACAGTGATACAAGGATTAATCACGTATATACACAATACACTTACAACAAATTCACAATTCTCTCCCCACCAGCTCCCCCTGAGTTCATGCAGTGGCCACAGTCTGTCTCGAAACCAGCGGGGGGCAGTGCTGTATTCACCTGTGTGGCCCAGGGGGTCCCTGAGCCTCACCTCATCTGGCTGAAGAATGGCAAGATCCTGATGCCCAGCGACAACGTCAAGCTTACCAACAACAACAGGTACTGTACACCAGGGGTGTATTCATTCCGCCGATTCGGTTTTAAAACATGTCTTAAACGGAATGAAACGGGGAGGGTCCTACCAGATTTGTCCAATAGAAACTCTTGTTTTGCTCTCTTTGCTTCCGTTTGGTAAACGGTAATGAATACACAGCTGGGTTTACATTTAAGCAGACACTAAGTCTTATCTATAGCAACTTAGGCCTATAGTCAGTGCATTCAACTTAAGTAGGTAAAACAAACATACCAAAATGCAAGTAAAATGTTTGATGAAATATACGCTAAATCTGCAAAATCAGCACTTCCCCTAGATTATTTTCCAAGTGGACCTACAGAAGAGCAGTTCATATATTTCACCACAAGGTGGCATTTTTGGATAGTGGCTGAAATCTCCCTCTGATGAGTAGGCTAAAGCTCTGTATTTACACTGAACAAGAGAGGATGGGAATCAATGATTATGTTTTTAATCACAAAGAATTCCATTGTTTATCTGAATATTTGTTTGAATACATACAACCAACCCATTTTTATGTTGTTTACACAATATAGCAATGTTTTAATCTGTCCTAACTCAAATAAACAATCAAAAACCGGATGTAATCTTTTATCTCCATTATCCAGCACCCTGGCCATGACGCGCATCACCTCGGAGGACGAGGCCATCTACCAGTGCATCGCTGAGAACATGGCAGGCACCAACCAGGCTAGCGCCCGTCTGGCTGTGACCCTGGCCAAGGATCTGCCCGACTCCCCCCAGGGCCTCACGGCCACAGCCCTCTCCCCCAGGGCCCTGCAGCTCACCTGGATCCAACCGCCAGCCGAGATCACCGACGGCATCATCGGCTATGTGCTCCACAGCCGCAAGATCGGAGGTGAGTGAGAGTCTGTGTGATAATCTATCAGCGTTCAAAGCAGAGCTAAGAGAAAGCTCTTTCTTAATTGCCTCAAAAAATCTGTCGTCTCCTAGCCTCCTGTCCTTCATTGTGCTGATCTAAAAGAACTGGCCAGGTGAAAGCCAGCCTAATGATGAGTTTATTAAGGACAGATTTTTAAGCAATTGAGATAGCACTTTGTTTTCTTTCAAATACTTTAGTTGCTCTTGCCTGAGTGTGCCTGCTGCAATGGAACTTAACCCTAATTTATATTACTTCTGCCACAACAACTAATGATGATACTGCTTGTTGTTCCCCCCAGAGCCGGACAACAGAGAGCTGCAGGAGGCAGTCAGTAAAACCACCTTCCAGCACAACTTTATCAACCTGGAGCCAGCCACCACCTACTCCATCTACCTCAAGGCCTACTCCCCACTGGGCGCCAGCCAGCAGTCCAGCACTGTGGTGGCCACAACACTAGGGGGCGGTATGTCACCAGGAACATGTTAATGCTATGATCAGCTTACATGCACACTGCTCGCGTTGCAAAATAAATCTACACATACATCTTATCCAATCATTGCACTCGCACTGCTGTTGCGCGTCAACGAGAGTCAGGCGCTAAGATGGAACTTGGTTCTATTTGTGAACCTCGACGCGCTGCAAGTCCTGCCTTACCCATCTCCTCATTGGTTTTAAGGAGCATATACCAACGTGCCATGTCCTCATTGGTTTTTAGGAGCATATACCAACGTGCCATATCCTCATTGGTTTTTAGGAGCATATACCAACGTGCAATGTCCTCATTGGTTTTTAGGAGCATATACCCACGTGGGTGATTGAAAGATGAACTGAGGTCCGCACTCCAGTCCAGTTGGTAGTGGTAATGCACCATAAAGTTGGTTGCCTCCTGCCATATAAATTCAGAAGAAGAAGAAGCCTGAAGGAGGAGAGATTACAAAAAACGAACTCGGTTGACCCTTTTATCTGTGGATTAATTGTCGGAGTAGAGGACCTTGTGCATTTCAGGTGTCACGCCCTGATCTGTTTCACCTGTCCTTGTGCTTGTCTTCACACCTCTCCAGGTGTCGCCCATCTGCCCATCTCCAGGTGTCGCCCACCCGGCTGTCTGTGCCAGTTCGTTTTGTTCGTTCATACCTGCCAGCTTCCTTGCTCCTGTCTTTGCTATAGTCCCTGTTTTCTAGTTCCCAGTTTTAACCTTTCCTGCCTGCCCTGACCCTGAGCCTGCCTGCCGTCCTGTACCTTTGCCTCTACTCTGGATTACCGACCTCTGCCTGACCTGACCCTGAGCCTGCTGTTCCGGTGCCTTACACCCTCTCTGGATCATTCACCCCTGCCTGCCTTGAGCTGTCTTTTGCCTGCCCCTTTTTAAATAATACACTATAGTTTCTTCAACACTGTCTGCACCTGGGTCATACCTAAAACGTGATATTCAGGTAAAATAACAATCCAGTGTTTATATCCCAGGACAAATTAGCTAGCAACAGCAAACTAGCTAGCTAGAATGGAATAGATGTTTAATGCTCTTCAACCTGTCCCCAAATTAATATAGTTTGTTCAGAATTTGTTTTGATATTTCAACCTGCGTGTCCTGATCGCGTCTGGTGTGGTTGGGCAAAATCAACATGCACACGCGCGAGCAGTCTGGTCAGCATGTCAGCTTCCCCAAAGCCTAACCGTAACCATTTCCCTGTGTGCAACATAAAGGGTTACACTTTATAATTACTTTCAACAATAACAATTTAGAAACTGTGTATGAATAGTATACTATTATACTTACAGTGTACATATGCTATTAATAAATGAGTGTTTTTTTTATTTAACATTTATAAACATTTACCCACATTTATAAGCATTCCTAAACATTTATAAGCATAAATCATGTCTTATTTATAAAAGTTATAATTAAATATAACCAAATAAATTGATTATATTATATTATGGGGGGGGAAATGTAACGCTAACCTAGGATCAGTGTCTAGTGGCTACTTCACTCTACCCCACATATAGTAGCTAAAAATGATTCTACGGCCTGATAGCCTGCCTGGTTATTTACAACCTGTGATCGAATGAAGGTGTTTATCTCCTCTTCCCTCTTTTGATTTCATTTCATCATTTTTACATCTCGCATCACCCTTTTCTCATCTGTTCTCTCCATGTCTGGGCACTTATGTCAATACTCATACTATTTCACTCTTCTTCCGTCACTGATAAACACTTCCTTGTTTAATTCTCCCGGTTTTACTATCTCTTTGAGCTTTATCATAATTTCATCCTTGTCCCTCTTTTACTCTCTCTCCAATTGTATTCAATTCATACACCTTCTCTTTCATACTGCCTCTCTAACCATCTCTACACTATTTCTATCTTTCTGCTGTCCTTTCCAATCATTGATTAATTTATTGTTTTTTTTACATTCAATGTCCTAATCTCTACTCCTGTAGTGCCCACTCCCCCTACCTTCTTCACCAAGGTGGTGAACTCCACTGCGGTCCAGGTGCTATGGGAGCTCCCCAGCAAGCCTGGCAAGGCAGAAGGCTTCAGGCTCACCTACCGCAGGGTCCCGCACACCAACTTCCAAGGGCCAGTTCAGTTCCCCTGCCACGTCAATGCCCACACCATCTCCCGTCTTGGTGAGTGAGTGAGTGGGTGAGTGAGTATGTGTATGCATGAATTATGCAAGAACAGAATCATATCACCTCCAGCAACAGAGACTATGAATTATTAGTTTGTTTCTATTTGTCTCTTAGACACTGGAAAGAATCAGTTAACATAGTAATGTATATGTACCTTTATAATATTTTGTGCACTTTTCCTACCACATTAGTCAATGTAATAATAATGATGCAAGGCTGAAATAACAAGAGAGTGAGGAAAGAAATACAGGAAACCATTTACATTTTAGTCATTTAGCAGAATGTCTTATCTTGGAATGAAAAACAAATAAACAGACCTGGGGTAAATATGTACTCTCTCCTATGCTATTAGAAAAAGCAATAACGTAGAAAAAAAACTGGCAAATAATTTGAGGGTTTGAAAGTCTTTATTACATCAGCATGACAAGGGCTTTAAAATCCACTTGATATTGGTGTTCCAATTTTTTGTTGTTGATAAAGTTATTATAATATTATATTCAGATTAAGATTACATGTATTATATTTCATGTTATAAAATATTATATTAAATGATAACAAAAATATACACATTTTAAATGATTTGTAAAGACTTTAACCAGTTATAATTCAAATTAGTTGTATTTACCCCTGGTGAAATACAGATATTGTAATTGCTTTCCCCTGATAGCTGTCTTTTTATCCACCCCCTTGGGGTCCAAGCTTTCAGGTGTGGACCATGAACCAGTCCTATACTCCTGCACTGCTACCACATGTGAATTGATTGCCCCCCATCTATCTTCAGAGTGCGTACTGTTAGGTGACCTAAACTGGGATATGCTTAACACCCCGGCCGTCCTACAATCAAAGCCCTTGACCAGCACAAAAACATCCTGTGGTGTACTGCACTAGCATTGAATAGTCCCCGCGATATGCAACTTTTCAGGGAAGTCAGGAACCAATATACACAGTCAGTTAGGAAAGCAAAGGCTAGCTTTTTCAAACAAAAATATGCATCCTGCAACACTAATTCCAAAAAGTTTTGGGACACTGTAAAGTCCATGGAAAATAAGAGCACTTCCACTCAGCTGCCCACTGCACTGAGGCTAGGAAACACTGTCACCACCGATTAATCCCCGATAATCAATAATGCCCCCCCCCACTTCTCCTTCACCCAAATCCAGACCGCTGATGTTCTGAAAGAGCTGCAAAATCTGGATCCCTACATATCAGCTGGGCTAGACAATCTGGACCCTATCTTCCTAAAAGTATCCACTGCCATTATTGCAACCCCTATTACTAGTCTGTTCAACCTCTCTTTCTTATCGTCTGAGATTCCTAAAGATTGGAAAGTGGCCGCGGTCATCCCCCTCTTCAAAAGGGGAGACACTCTAGACCCAAACTGTTACAGACCTATATCCATCCTGCCCTGCCTTCCTAAAGTCTTCGAAAGCCAAGTTAACATACAGATCATTGACCATTTCGAATCCCACCGTACCTTCTCCGCTATGCAATCCGTTTACTGAGCTGGTCACGGGTGCACCTCAGCCACGCTCAAGGTCCTAAACGATATCATAACCACCATCGATAAGAGAGAGTACTGTGTAGCCGTCTTCATCGACCTGGCCAAGGCTTTCGACTCTGTCAATCACTGCATTCTTATCGGCAGACTCAACAGCCTCAACAGTTTCTCAAATGACTGCCTCGTCTGCTTCACTAACTACTTCTCAGATAGAGTTCAGTGTGTCAAATCGGAGTGCCTGTTTTCCGGACCTCTGGCAGTCTCTATGGGGGTGTCACAGGGTTTAATTCTCAGGCTGACTATTTTCTCTGTAAATATCAATGATGTCGCTCATGCTGCAGGTGATTCTTTGATCCACCTCTACGCAGACGACACCATTCTGTATACATCTGGCCCTTCTTTGGACACTGTGTAAACAAACTTCCAAACGAGCTTCAATGCCATACAAATCTCCTTCTGTGGCCTCCAACTGCTCTTAAATGCTAGTAAAACTAAATGCATGCTCTGCACCCACCCGCTCGACTAGCATCACTACTCTGGACGGTTCTGACTTAGAATATGTGGACAACTATAAATACCTAGGTGTCTGGCTAGACTGTAAACTCTCTTTCCAGACTCATATTAGCATCTCCAATCCAAAATTAAATCTAGAATCAGCTTCCTATTTTGCAGCAAAGTGTTGTGTCTTTGGCATAATTAAAGTGAAGACTTATTTTATCAAATCAAATCTCTGTAATTATTATTAGGTGATTAAACTAATCATGTAAATGTAATTAACTAGGATGTCTGGGCACCAAGGAAAATCTTCAGATTACAAAGTTATAACTTTCCTAATATAACTCTTCAGATATTTTAATATCTGATAAATTCTTATTAATGAATTATTCTTTACCTCACGTTAGTCTCATTCCAAATATCGTAAATTGCTGGTTATCTGCATGTACCCAGCCTTTACTATGAATCATCCATACACCAATTGTCTTAATCATTTATTTACTAACTAAATAATCACAGAAATGCATAATGCATATACAAACAACTCACTCATTCGGGGATAACTGCGTTCAACATGTATTTACACCCAGTGTGTCATCGTGATCTCTGTTGGAATCATCAGTCCTTCTGTTGGAGAGTACATATGAGTCTCTCTCTTTCTGCTTCCCTGAAGATCAAAGTATTTCATGGTTAGAATGGATACTTCAGAGTACCATTCAGAAATGTTCTCATAGATCTGAGTGGGGCAAAAAAGTATTTAGTCAGCCACCAATTGTGCGAGTTCTCCCACTTAAAAAGATGAGAGAGGCCTGTAATTTTCATCATAGGTACACTTCAACTATGACAGACAAAAGGAGAAAAAATTATCCAGAAAATCACATTGTAGGATTGTTAATGAATTCATTTGCAAAATATGGTGGAAAATAAGTATTAGATTCTTATTAGATAAGAATGCAAACCTCATAATTGAGAAATGTACATATTCAGAGATATAGAGATGTAGTATTTTCCTGTCCTCTCTGAGGTCACCAAATTAAACACACTTGTCATACCTGTCCCTTAAGTGTCCACGGACCATTCCCACCTTCTCACAAGTAGACCTTTTGTATCAAATCCCCATTTTGTGGATTTAGGAGTTTGCCATATGAAATACTTTGTTCTCTCTATGTGTCTCTTTCTGCATGGCCAGGGGGAGAGAGTCTCCTCCAGGAATTTACGACTTGAGATAACAGAACCTGGGTGTAGGAGAGCGAGAGAGAGAGAGAGGGGATGCCACGATCTATTACCTAGAAAGGGCCACATCTTGACAAAAGCCTCCTTCACTCATGCTGCCAAACATACCCTCGTAACACTGACTATCCTACCGATCCTTGACTTCGGCGATGTCATTTACAAAATAGCCTCCAACACTCTACTCAGCAAATTGGATGCAGTCTATCACAGTGCCATTCGTTTTGTCACCAAAGCCCCATATACTACCCACCACTGCGACCTGTATGCTCTTGTTGGCTGGTCCTTGCTAAATATTCGTCGCCAAACCCACTGGCTCCAGGTCATCTGTATGTCTTTGCAAGGTAAAGCTCCGCCTTATCTCAGCTCACTCGTCACCATAGCAACACCCACCCGTAGCACGCGCTCCAGCAGGTATATTTCACGGGTCATCCCAAAAGCCAACACATACTTTGGCCACCTTTCCTTCCTGTTCTCTGCTGCCAATGACTGGAACGAATTGCAAACATCACTGAAGTTGTAGACTTCTATCTCCCTCACTAACTTTCAGCATCAGCTGTCAGAGCAGCTTACTGATCTCTGCAGCTGTACACAGGCCATCTGTAAATAGCCCATCCAACTACCTATCTCATCCCCATATTTGTTTTTGTTTTTCTGCTCCTTTGCACACCAGTATTTCTACTTGCACATCATCATCTGCACATCTATCACTCCAGTGTTAATGCTAAATTGTAATTATTTTGCCACTATGGCCTATCTATTGCCTTACCTCCCTAATCTTACTACATTTGCATACACTGTATACACATTTTTCTATTGTGTTATTGACTGGACGTTTGTTTGTCCCATGTGTAACTCTGTGTTGTTTTGTTTTTCGCAACTGCTTTGCATTATCTTGGCCAGATCGCAGTTGTAAATGAGAACTTGTTCTCAACTGGCCTACCTGGTTAAATAAAGGTGAAAATAAAGAATTTAAAAAACACATTGTCTTAACTGAATTGCAGAAAATTCGGGGAAAAGATGTGATGAAAGAAATGTGTCATTGATTTTCCAATAAGGCTAGCTTTAGGCCAGAGCTGGCTTTAAAAGGTTGCAGTGGTGCAGAGAATAACAATTACCCCATATTTGAATGATTATGTGACATCAAGTTAATTACCATGAACATGGAAGAGAAACTTAATATCCCTCTGCAGCACAGACATGTGAAAGGGAGCTCTTTAAAAGTGTTTTTTCCCCCCTTACATGCTTTGCTGTATTTGTAAAAATAAATGTAAAGACACCTCGTGGAAAATTACTGGATGGGTTGGTGTCATTGCATTTAGAACTTAAGTTTTCTCCTACTGTAGCAATAACTAAATCTATATAGAGATATTAAAAGATGTAGACATGGGAGGATGTTGGCGGTATCGAGTTAGAGATGACAGAGTGAGAGAGTTGAGAGGAAAGACAGTTGCGAGTTAGGGGGGAGGGAGGGAGTAGGGGAAAGGAACAGTCCGGGCAAGAGAAGTGAAAAATGACATGCTCCTCAATCTCTTTCAATCGCCCAATCAATAGCTTTGCTTTTATCGAGCAAGCAATCTATAAAACTCGGCCAATATCTCTCCATTTAAAATATGACCTTCAAAGTTGTCAAAGGGAATTTATAATGTGATACTGTCACCTTATGACTTGTTCTTGCAGAAACCGGCGCAGTGTATGAAGTCAATCTAGTGGCCTATAACGGGAACGGCGAGAGCGGTTGCTCCAAGAGGCTGGTGTCACTGACAGAAGAGGGCACCAACGCCAAAACCAGTGGTGAGTGTCCAAATAATATTAGAGTCAAGTCAGTATTGAATAATAAACTATATTTTCTAGACAATAATTCGTTTTTTGGTGATCTTCTGTCCTTTTTGCTTCAAGTGCATTTTTCAGTGACTCTTAGTTCGTTTTTTGGCATTGCCTTATGATCTAATATGTCTTTCTGTATGTTATTGTGTATTGTACTGGCTAATGAGTGTATGGATGTGCACATCATGTGTTTCTTGGTTGCAGGTGGGGAGAACCAGTGTAACTGTATACAGGATGGCGAGGGCTCGATGGGCGGTATCGTGGTTGGCATTCATATTAGCATGGCCTGCATCATCTTCTGTGTACTCTTCCTCATGTTTGGATACCGTCGCAGGTAAGTAGGGGCCCTACCTGATGGGAACCACTAGGTGTTACTTTGCTTCTAGTACTGTACTTTCAGATTGGATTTTTAAGGCCAGGTAAACTTTAGATATATCCTGATCACCCATGGTTAATCTTGGCAGAGTGAGATTATGAATGTTAACTTTGGTATATTACATGTTAGTTGTATTCGTAAAGTTGTGTGTTGTTTTTAGAGTGGACTTGTGTGCGTGTAATATTGAAACATGTATTAATGTCCCCAGTCTGTTCTGCAGTAAAGGGACTCAGGACAGCTGGTCTGTGCCAAGGGGGGAGGACCGGGGACACCTGGGACAAAACGGGATCCCCAAAGAGGGGGTCACTCGTCCGGCAGAAGTTGCCCTCAAGTTAGTGCCTCAGGTAGGAGGACCGGTGCACTGACACATTGACAGACTAACCTGACTCATTCACTAAACTGAAAACACTAAGCTAACCTCTCACATAATGTGGCCATTAGTTTTGTTCATCCATGGCTCCATCGGCTGTTTTCATCCCTGTAACAGACAGGAGGTGACTGAATAGATGTCCCGGTCTTATAATTGAATCATAGATGACATTTAGAGCTGCATGATATGGGTTGCCAGGACACGGCATTGACGTCACAGTAGTTTGGCCTCCAGGGATAACTTAGTTTCTAAAACAACGTTGACACCTTCAGGACATCTCGAGTCGCCAATATCTCAGGATGAAGTGATCTATCATGCTCACAACCCCGTCTCTCTGTTGTCACAAGCTCATCCAACTATTCGATCTGAGATCTATATCTCATCCGTCTGTGATTTCTGACCCCATGGGTTACAAGCCTCAGGACTCGAGTCAATCAAACCTGGATTTGTTACCACTGAATGAAACATTTTTACCACGTCAAGCAAAAATGATTTTACTTCAAAGTGTTCTAGAGACTAGGGTGTGTTTTTCTAAAGGGCTAATGTGGCAGAAATGGGGGGTAGAAATGATGAACAAGATGATTGGTCAACAACAACGCAGAAGTAATCATCAGTGGACAAAAGGAGAGATAAGATCGAAGTTGCCAAATTATAGACTCTGACACTCCGTCTTTTGTCTCTTTTTCTTTTCCAGAGTCGTGACTCCACATCTCAGGGAGGGGCTCTGGTGTGTCCAGCCCAATGCCAGGTCCTCATCGAGCAGCACTTGTCTGGTCTGCCTGGGACGGGCACTGGCTAACACTCGCCAATAACCACCTAAACTCCTCTTTACCAACAATTACCCACCCTCCACCCCAAAGGTTTGCCTGTTGATGGTTCCTCCACCCCGCCTGCCCAACCAAAGCCCCCCCCCCTCCTGCCACCCTAGAGTCCTGCGATGCCAGGGGTCCGCCATTGTTCTATCAGTCGCCAAAAGAACGTTCTGCTGCTAACGAACAAAAGCTCAAAGTAGCTGAGTGACATAATGCTCCATGTTTCCACTGAACTCTCTCGCCTTCCCTCCCTTCTCTTAAACCAAAGTCTAACGCCTTTATGTTCGGTGTACATGTGAATGCAGAATGCTAGCCTTGAGAAATGCCTCCACCGACAAATTCCATCCTATTATGTCGGGCTTTCGTATGTTACCGAGGGGAGCATCTATAACCAAAATCTTCTCTTTCAATGGTGTCCCCTTGGTAACAGTACATGCACTTGCACTGTGCATATCTCTAGGATCTCTATATATGTTCCAGTCCACTTAGGAAATGTTTGAACTAAGTGTACTAAACCCCACTGAGAATTCCTGATAACTTTCTGTTAGAGGGAACAGTACATTTTTGTTTGCCTTTGATTAGCCTTAGCTCTGCAATACGTAACAGACGCAAATGACAAAGCGGCCTTGTTAATAGCCTTATGGAGGTATGAGTCTCATTGAGTTGATTGTCTTTATCACCGTACTAGCCTTGAGACAGGTTGAGGTCCGGAGGAACCATAAAAGGCAACCCCCCCCCCCCTTTAACAAACCACTCAAACCAAATTCTGCCTCCAAAGATAGCTACCTCAGTCTGATGTGATTGTCCGAGTCACAGTTGAGGCTAACGTTAGCCTGCTGGATGCTGCTAGAGCAAGCCTACCTCAGAACTCAAAAATAAATCCTGTACCCTTAATACCCCCCCCCCCCCCCCCCCCCTCACTCTTTGTGCCAATGCCAGTGTCCCGTGCCAGCCATTGCCACTGCCCCACGTCAGGGTACCCACCTGGATGACTACCATGGGAAGCCAAACCTTGGTAGTATCTGAGTGTCACCGTCTCCCATCTCCTGTTCACCTTGCACTTGCCTTAGCCAAGTCTTCTTCGTTCTTTGTCACAAGCACAAGCCTTTGTCCTTCGAAGCCTGAGGTGGTCCAACAGGTTTGGTGATTTTCCTTCAAGATGCAGGGATGACTTTTTATAAAGTGTTTGGTGATCATACATGCGACAACTCCTCCTATGTTGCACAAATGTCCATCTCCAATGATGTATTTGTGATTGGATGGTACCTTATGGAAAACATGGACCTGAAAGAATGTATCTACGATCCTTTGGCCCGTTTAGAAAGGAAATGAGATATGCTCAGGCCTGTTTCATAGTCCTCCTCCTCCAAAAAAAAGAACTGGTCATCCTTAGAAAAGATTAGTCACTTGCTTGTTTTGTCCACACAAACGAGATGGAATTCTCCAAAGCCAAACAGGTGATTGTTCTAGGCCATGCTGATTGGTTGGCTCTCCAGATGCCAAATCAGTTGCCATGGGAACTTGCGGGTGCTGTGAGTTGATGGCTGAAAATATTGTTTCCAGAGAGATTAATGGAGATACTAACCTGGAATGCACGGACACTGCACTAGTTTCCACTGTAGAACACCTCGTCAGCCTATCCCAAAACGTTTTTATATGAAAACCAAGCTGAATGATGTCCAAAGATGTACAATTTGTAATGGTTATCGTTTTTTCCTTCATAACCTTCTTTTAAGAGAAACGACGCCGTTGTTTTCAGATTTTCGTTGTTCCTGTTTTAAGGGGTAGCCAGTATGAAATGCTTTAACTGAACCTAAGCCAAAAACATTATTTTTGATTTAATTGCCATTATATGATACCTGAATTAGCATTGTTTAAGTCCTTTTGTATGGCTTTCTTGGCTTGCCCCTTTTGACATGGAACTGTCACATTTAGTTGAATATAACTTGAAACATTTAAAGAGTAACCAAATGAAAATGGGATATATTTTCGAGATGTTCTATGTCGATGCAAAAAAAGAAGTATTTGCTTTCTCTTTCTAATAGTAGCGTTGAAATTGCCAAATACCTAGCTGTCTTATGGAAAATACTATTGTGATCAAATACGTCTGACTTTTTACGTCTGACACTTCCTCATGACCAAAGCACAGGATCATCCACGTACGTGTGTTCTCTGTGACAGTTTGTGAACCTTGAGGTCAAAAGATGCCAACACAAACCATCTAAAACAGCTTTAAATTGTTAACAGAAGATGGCCGGATAAACCAAAGAACATAACTATTTTAGGGCTCACACTTGGTTGTAATTAAACATGTAACTGAAATGTTATTAAAGTCTTTACCAGGGTATCTTTGTACAAAATAAAAACAGTTGAATACGCCCACATAGCTGGTTTCTTAATAAAGCTCTACAGTCCTCAAGGTTCATGTCAAACCCCTAAGGAGTGTTAAAGGTTTACGCAGAAACACTGCAGTAAAAAGTCTGACAAAGTCTTTTACTCCCATCCTCATTTCTTATTTTATAAATGAAAGGGGTGAAACGAATGTGATACCAAAAGAAAAAAAGTATTGTGATATGGAAGATTTTTTTGTGTGTGAAGTCGTGTAGTGGTAAAGCTAGATGTATCATTTTTTAAACAAACGGCTGGTTCTTTTTTTAGAACTTGATTTCTACTACTCCTTTTTTTATTCTACTCAACATTTTATTCTTACTGCTGTGAACAGAAAAAGTTGCCAAAACTGAGACTTTATGTGAATTTAAAAAAATGTCATTGTTATTAATAATATTAATATTATTGCTGTTTTATTTTACCCTTACCCCTTATTTCCAAATGTGTTTGTTTGTAGAAATATAAGGATGATGTGCAAATGTTTGTTAGAAATGAGAGAAAAACATGGACACGTGTTGGGTCTTGGGCAAGAAGGTGGGATTTTGTTGAGAAGACACTTTAATGATAAGTTGTACCCAAACAGAGCATGAAATAATATTCATGCTTTTCCTGGCATCAAAGCCTTAAAGTGATACCCATCTGCACACAAGGCCCATCAGATAGTAACATTTGAAAACAAATGTAGGGAACTAGAAACTGATTGCTAGAACCAATGAGAAAGAAAATGCTTTAATCTTAGTTTTTTTGTTGCTTTCTGAAACCCTGTTGAGTATATAATGAAACTGAAAACCCTAAAGCTTTAAACCGTTTAGAGACGAGGATGTGTTCTTGTCTCAGGGCCATAAAAGAAAGAAATAAAGAAATTAAGTGAGATTGGCATGTGTTTGAAAGCTGTAGCTATAGATGGAGACCAAGCTGTCTGATTGTCTTCATGTGTTTGTATTGATCATTGTACTATATTACAGATGTATTTATTTAATTATTTCAAGACACAGAATTACACATATGAACTGAAGTATGCCGTGCTTCTGTCACCCTATTCACACAGAAGTTGAATTCATTGAGCGGTCTGGCCCATTATCTCGCTACCTTGTAACATAGAACAAGTCGGACATCTTGGTGACACAATGTTTTCTTGAGACTATTTAACACATAGCACTCTAGAAAGAACCCATACACAAGTTTCACAGACTACTCACTCAGAGAGAGATCTGACAGTGCCTGCTTTAGCCTCATTGACATTCTGGTCATCCATAGTGGATGAAGAAAAGACAGTGTTCCAGGAGCTCCATTGCCACAGGCCTGATAAATTTTAAGAGACATAAGAGTCTGTCAACTCTTTTCAGTCTTCATTACTCATTCATTCTAAGACTGCTGAATGCAGCTATTTTTCCTCTTCCCCCCCCTGGTAGGTTACAACTGAACTAAAATCTTGCTACCTGTTGCTACTTATGAGATCCTCTTTTCTCAACATTAAACTCATACATTTAAATAAGAACCTTTGGAATTATCACAGGGGATCATACAGCTTGGTCTCTACATATGTTGATGTATTTGTTTAAAAGGCTTTTAAAATGTCTAACTTCACTTTCTGCTCTCTTCTTCCGTGCTCAGATTCCAATGCACCTAAACCAAATTAAACAAAGACATTTAACTAGAGACTAACTTGTTCAGTCATTTTCTTTGCCTTTTTCATATGGCTGCAATTCCACACATTTTGCCATGGGGAGTAGAGAAAGTGTTGTCATTTTAAAGCAATTTTGCTGCAATTTTACACATTTTGCAATGGGGCGAGAGAAGATTTTACAACTAATTTCATGCAATTCTACACATTTTGCCGTAGGGTGGAGAGAAATGTTTGTTTTTATGATATGATATCTGAGTGGGACTGACTTACAAAATCAATGTGGGGCCTTGTGTGTTCTACTATTCTATCTTGCAACAGTAAGTTGAGACACCGACTGAGGGCCTTCAAAAAGGGTGGTGCGGCACATGGTCCACCAGTTACCCATCCCTGGGCTAATACAACAGATTTACCATTTTAACCCCACCATATCAACACAATTATGTTCCAATTTTCAAGTTCCAAGCATTTGGTACTTAGACTTTCAGCCAAGCTTTTCCATATGATTGATTTGATTAGTAGCCTATCAAAATGGGAGAAAATACCCAGATGGCCTGCTGGTCAGGGTGTTTTTTTGTGCTCAAAAAAACAGTGCTCACCCCTTAGGAAAAACAAGACCAAAGCTATTTTCATTTGTTTATAAGTTCATTTCCTTTTTTCCTCAAGAGAGACCGATGGAGAGCATGAATGTTGTGTCTAGTCAAACTATCAAAGATTTTAAATTACTTTCAAGTTACCCTAATCATACTTTGCTACTAATTAAGCTACATAATAAGTAACAACATTACTGCACAAACCTAGATGAGAAAATTAAGTTATATTTTTACTTAAATGACAAAGGCCAGTAGGCCAATAAGTAAACTGAATAAACGCAAGTGATACCTACTAAGAGCAGTGTTCTAGTTTTAATTTTGATATCCATTATTCCCACGCACCTGAAACAGCCCGACTCCGATGTGCAAATGCTTTTCCAAATTTGAAATGTCTAACCTTTTTCAATGCCGAAGTAAAAGTGTTGCTGTTGATCTCTTTGATCAGCCAACCAGAAATAAAGTTTGCTTAATGCACCTGACACATTTATAGCACCCAAATCACTTGCATGAGCTAAGCCCTGGATGTGGATGAGGGAAAATTAGGCTGTGAAATAGTGTTGTGCTGTTCCAGATTGTCCTAAAACCTCAGATTGTCCTAAAATCTCCTATGTAGGCCCGTAGGCTCATTGTATCAGCTTTTTAATTATTATATATTTTCAATTATGCCTATTTGCTGAGTGCTTCTAAATACAGATGAAACACAAGCCACACATGTTGTTGAAACACAAGCCACACATGTTGTTGAAACACAAGCCACACATGTTGTTGAAACACAAGCCACACATTTTACAGTGGTATTTTTATAAATAGCCTAAGTCATCTCAATAATAAAGTGTAAAATAAAGTGGTAGCCTATGATTCATGTGAAACATTTTACTGACACATTAGTAGCTCCTAATTGCATGTGGAATTGTGTTTTGTGCCCAAGATAAACATTGCGGAGAATTCATTGCCTAGCACATTCCACTGCCTCCCATTTATTGGGAATGATCAAATATTGCATTTCCTTGGCTCACTTTATCATATTTGTCCTTATAGATCAGAATCCTGCCTTTGTGTTATAGCGTCTGACATGGTAAGAGTCATACAGTGCATTTCACCAGACAAAGCTAGACAGGCGTAGATATATAGTGAGTCACTCTCAAGCTTATTTGAGCAGGTGCATGTTTGCATTAAAAAACGTATTCGGTCTAGGCCCCTTTTTTCTTAATTTCCGCCTGAATGACATGCCCAAAGTAGACTGCCTGTTGCTCAGGCCCTGAAGCCAGGATATGCATGTAATTATTTGAAGTTTGTAGAAATGTCAAAATAATGTAGGAGACTATAACACAATAAATATGGTAGGAGAAAATCCAAAGAAAAAACAACCGGAAATGTTTTATTTTTGAGGGACCATCCTCTTAGAATGGCAAGTATAAGGTCATACTGAAAATTAGCTCCCTGGATGCAATTCCTATGGCTTCCACAGTGTGTCACTATTTTCAAGGTTTCAAGCTGGCAACGTCAAATAACTTCAAACAATAAGAAATATCAGTTTTACTACAGGGACACAGTCTTGGAAATTTGTGTTTGCGCGCGCCATGAAGACAGGACGCACCTGCTAAAATTGGTTTCCTATTGAACATACTTCTTTCCGGAATAAATATTATAGTTTGACTACATTTTAGGGTATCTGAGGAGTAAATAGAAAAGTATTTTGACTTGTTGAAACAAAGTTTAGGGGTAGATTTTTGGATTCCTTTCTCTGCATGTTGAACGAGTGGATTACTCAACTCGATGGCGCCAACTAAACAGACTTTTTGGGATATAAAGAAGGATTTTATCTAACAAAACGACACTACATGTTATAGCTGGGACATTTTGGATGACAAATCAGAGGAAAATGTTCAAAAGGTAAGTGAATATTTAATTGCTGTTTGTGAATTCATGAAACATATGCCGGTGAAAAAAATATTTTGAAGTGGGGCGCCGTCCTCAAACAATCGCATGGCATGTTTTCACTGTAAAAGCTTCTGTAAATCGGACAGTGCAGTTAGATTAACAAGAATATAAGCTTTCAACCGATATAAAACACATGTTTCCTAAATGTTTAATATCCATAATTTTTATGATTATTTATTTGAATTACGCGCCCTCCAGTTTCACCGGAAGTTGTCCCACCAGCGGGACGCCTTTATCTGTGCACTTTTATGTCCATTTCATGTCTCCTGTCCTTGAGAATAGTGTCAATCTGATGCCAGTTCATTCATGGCACAGTGCCTTCAGAAAGTTTTCACCCCCTTGACTTTTTCCACATTTTGTTGTGTTACGGTTGGAATTTAAAATTGATTACGTTTAAATTTTTTGACACTGGTCTACACACTATACCACATAATGTCAAAGTGGAATTATGTTTTTTTTTCAAAATATTGTGGTGGCTGCATCATGTTATGTGTATACTTGTAATAGTTAAGGACTGGGGAATTTTTCAGGATAAAAAAAGAAATGGAATGGAGCTAAGCACAGGTGAAATCCAAGAGGAAAATCTGGTTCAGTCTCCTTTCCACCAGACACTGGGAGATTAATTCACCTTTCAGCAGGACAATAACCTAAAACACAAGGCCAAATACGGATGCTTATAAGAATCCCACTATGCCCTCCGACGAACCATCAAACAGGCAAAGTGTCAATACAGGACTAAGATTGAATTCTACTACACCGGCTCTGACGTTCGTCGGATATGGCAGGGCTTGCAAACTATTACGGACTGCAAAGGGAAACCCAGCCGCGAGCTGGCCAGTTACATGAGCCAACCAGACGAGCTAAATGACTTTAATGCTCTCTTCGAGGCAAGCAACAATGAAGCATGCCTGAGAGCACCAGCTGTTCTGGATCACTGTGTGATCACTATCGCCGTAGCCAATGTGAGCAGGACCTTTAAACTGGTCAACATTCACAAGGCCGCGGGGCCATAGGGATTACCAAGACGTGTACTCAGAGCATTCGCAGACCAACTGGCAAGTGTCTTTACTGACATTTTCAACCTCTCCCTGACCGAGTCTGTAATACCTACATGTTTCAAGCAAACCTCCATATTCTCTGTAACCAAGAAAGTGAAGGTAACTTTCTTAAATGACCACCGTCCAATAGCACTCACGTCGGTAGCCATGAAGTGCTTTGAAAGGCTGGTCATGACTCACATCAACACCATCATTCTGGAAAACCTAGACCCACTCCAATTCGTAAACCGCCCAAACAGATCCACAGATGACGCAATCTCAATCGCATTCCACACTGCCATGCTGATCCTCAACACTGGGGACACTCAGGGGTGCGTGCTCAGTCAACTCCTGTACTCCCTGTTCACCCAAGACTGCGTGGCCAAGCATGACTCCAACACCATCATTAAGTTTGCTGATGACACAACAGTGGTAGGCCTTATCACCGACAACTACGAGACAGCCTACACGGAGGAGGTCAGAGACCTGGCAGTGTGGTGCCAGTACAGCAACCTCCCCCTCTATGTGAGCAAGACAAAGGAGCTGATCGTGGACTACAGGAAGAGGAGGGCCGAACAGGCACCAATTGACATCGACGGGGCTGTAGTGGCTCTGCCTCTGTCAGTCTCATAATCTGAACGTCGTATAGCCCTTGAATTTGCACGGACCCGGGTCCCACTAATAAATTTGTACCACACCAATCTTAATTGAATATTTATTTACTTAAAAGCTAAAATGATGATAAAAGATACACATAGACAAAACACATTATAGGCTATTGATTAGAATTTAGTATAACGGGCCAACACACTATGGCGCGTGTTACTCACAATGGGAATTTCAAAAGAGAGAGAAAAATAAGTACACAAGAGAAATATACATTTGGGTGAATTTGTCAGCTATGCTATTCTAACCTTGCCTCAAACTGCCGCTCTTATGGGTCGGAATATAATGATGTAATTACGTGGGGGGTGATCTCCGGGGATTCACTGCGTGGACCGTTCCGTTGTTCGATGACACACTTCTCCTGCGCACCTCGTTGCTCGTCTTCCCGGTATCCGTGTCCCTTTTGGCTTAGGAGTCTGTTCCCTCCCCCCTTTTCTCTGGAAGGGGTCTTCTGAGGACAGACAGCTCTGTAGCTCAGAGCTCACAGCATAGGAATGAAACCCTTTAGATACCATGATTCGATGGGAGATGGTTCGACTTGAATTCACCAGCTTAGACACAGCTACTCATCCGTAGCTTGAGTAGAAAAGGATTTCTTTGTCCTCAAACTTGCGTTGCGTTCTGGGTTGGTTGACTTTTTCAGACTCTGCTGCAGCTGGGGTAGTCCTGTCGTAAATTCTATACTCACAGGTTTTATACCCTTGGGTCAATTCTCTGGGCGTACCAAGTTAATGAGGCAAGGGTTAGGTTTTTCTCAAATCCCATTTTAGACAACTTAACATTAACTTAACTTAACTAAACTTAATTCAACTTAACTTCCCCAAAACATTCTCTTTGATTTGGATATTTTCCATACAACGTGCAATGTATAAACATCAGACATATACTAGGAAAACCCTTCACTTTACAATGTTTACGTAATAACGTCATCTATTAACCTTTAATAACAGAATAAAAATGACATACATTTTCATAGTCCATCTATCGTCATGACCACCATTGTGGCTGACGGAAACCATTGTTCCAAAGTCCCTTTATTTCATGTTTAATGTTCTGAGGCTAGTTCTCCATAGTAACGGGACAAAGGAATTTGTCTGTGGCCTGAGATTTACCAGGGCCGTGAGGGGCCATATAACCCCCCGCATAATCAGAACCCTAGATCTCTCCTCCTCTGTTGGGGTTGAGAGATAATCTTTAGGGTTGTGGTCTCCTGTAACTGACTGTCCTGACCTGATCAAGACAGTCATGACAGCAGGAATCAGGAGGATAGAATTATGGTCAGATTTTCCAAATGGAGGGCGGGGGAGATCTTTGTATGCATCTCTGTGTGTGGAATAAAGGTGGTCTAGGATTATTTATTTTTTTGGTTGCACATGTGAAATACTGGTAAATAGTTGGTAAAACTGATTTAAGTTTGCCTGCATCAAAGTCCCTGGCCACTTCTGGCGCCGCTTCTGGGTGAGCGCCGCTTCTGGGTGAGCATTTTCTTCTTTGCTTATGGCCTTATAGAGTTGGTTGAGAGCGGTCTTAGTACCAGCTTCGTTCTGTGGTGGTAAATAGACAGCTATCTTGGTAGATAGTGTGGCCTACAGCTTATCAGGTACTCTACCTCAGGCGAGCATTACCTCGAGAGTTCTTTAATATTAGACATCGCAACCAGCTGTTATAGACAAATAGACACACACCCCCATCCCTCGTCTTACCAGAGGTAGCGTCTCTGTTCTGCCGGTGCATGGAAAATCCCGCTAGCTCTATATTGTCTGTTCAGCCACGCCTGGGCGAAACATAACATGTTACAGTTTTTAATGTCCCATTGTTAGGATAATCTTAATCGTAGGTCATCAATTTTCTTTTCCAATGATTGCACGTTAGCAAGAAGACAAATGACAGTGGGAGTTTACTCGCTTGCCTACGGATTCTCAGAAGGCTGCCAGATCTGCGGGCCCTTTTCCTGTGTCTTTTCTTCACGCAAAAGGCGTGGATCTGGGTCTGTTCCAGTGAAAGCAGGATATCCTTCTCGTCGGACTCGATAAAGGAAAAAGTTTATTCCAGTACCCGGTGAGTAATCGCTGTTCTGATGTCCAGAAGTAGCAGCAACATTATGTACACAATAAGTACAAAAATAAATGACACAAAACGCAAAAAAACGAACATAATAGCACTATTGGTTGGTAGAATGTAAAACGTCAGAAATGTTCTTCAGCACCATCTTTCCGGAGAGACAGAGCTTGAGAGGATCTGCAGAGAAGAATAGGAGAAACTCCCCAAATACAGGTGTGCCAAGCGTGTAGCGTCATTCCCAAGAAAACTCAAGGCTGTAATCGCTGACAAATGTGCTTCAACAAAGTACTGAGTAAAGGGCCTGAAGACTTATGTAAATGTGATATTTCAGTTATTTATTTTATTTTATAAATGAGCAAAAATGATAAAATCCTATATTTGCTTTGTCATTATGCGGTATTATGTGTAGATTGAAAAACTATTCAATGAATTTTAGAATAAGACTTTATTAACCTATCAAAATATGGAAAAAGTCAAGCGGTCTGAGTACTTACCAAGGTCACTGTATATATATGTTTGTTATAATTTTCCTTCCACTTTGGCATTAGAGTATTTTGTATACGTCGTTGACAAAAAAACAATAATGAAATACATTTTTAGGTTTTTTATCTTCTGATCTCTCAGTCCCTTGCCTAACCCCATCAATCCATCCTCTGCTCAAGGAAACAAAAAGAGGAGGGAGGAGAGGTGTCTCTGATGCCGCAGTGCTGCAGTATGGAGCAGACGCAGCAGCACATCTATTGGCTGTGGCAGCCGGAGGTATGGAAGCTACATTAGCGCCACATGTCTCCATGTTTTTTTTTTTTTTTTTTGCTAGTACAGCACTTTCCTGCCTCATCTTTCCTTTTGCCAAAGCACTGCATACCACTCTTAACGAGACATTATGTTTAAGGCATAAAGCCCATATTTCAGGTTGAATTTGTTAACAAAATACAATATAACACCTCCAAGATGACAATTTAAACATATTTTTCACATTGCTAGAGCGGAAGCCTTCTCAAAGCCCTTAAAGTCCCATATAAATGATTCATAAGCAAATATCTTGACGTGGCAAAAAAGGTTTTGCAAAAGGATATGAAAAAAATTGTCACAGCACCAGATGTAAAGAACATCAGCGACAGTGCAATGGGTGTTTATGTACTAAGCTTGTCCTTATCAGGGATATTAAAGTCACACAAAAATTTAGATTGGGGTGTTTAATCACAGATTACAATGCTGGGGGAGAGAACTGAGCAACAGCTTTCTGTCAAATTTTTATGCCACCTCATGTAAAGCATGCCACTGTCATCAACCTGGAACTTATTTACAATAAGTCCTACTTATTTCATGGGAGGAGAACTGCAAAAATGAACTGAGGTGAGCTTCCCAATAGCCTCATAGCAAAAGTGCTGTTTAATTTTTTTGGACAACCCATGAATAACCAATGGATAGTGGAGTAGGTCTGGCTTGTCGAGAGAGATGAGACGTAAGCTACAAGGCTTTTGGTAAACCTACACGTTATGAGTGGTTAGCTAACAAAAGTAAAAAATGTTGTTTAAAGTAATGGTCATGTCTTTTTTACAGCAGGCAGTGGAAGGAAAAATTTGCACAGACGTTTCAATCTATCACCTCCCTCCGTGTTTTGAAGTCAGTTGTGTGAGAATAAGGAATTTCTAAATTTGCGCACACGTTTCAACTACTAGAAGCCAATCAAAAGTGAGATGAACCCTATATGCCTCACGATTTATGTCCAAATTAAGATTTTAGTGTGACAGCCACTGTGACTTATCTGTTGCCTACCATTCAGAGAGTAATATAAGTACAAAATGATAGTGTCTGGCAGTCACAGTAGCTCATTAATCTGACACACACAATACTGTATACAATAAAATGAATCAAAAAGTCCAAAAAGGTACTATATACTGTGTTTTTTTGTGAAACGTTGCACGATTAACACTCATATTCATTCAGAGGATGTTTCGTGTGTGTCAACCTACCTTTCACTCCATCAAAAAGGACAGATGTGCCTGGCTAATTGTTGTATTTGTTCTCTGAAGGCTAGGTGTACTTCAGGCACTGCTGAGTTTGCCTCGCATCATGGGCTATCTGATTGATTGGTTGTTTCTCCTGTCTCCACCACCAGGTTACCCATGGGATGATGATGTTTTCATTCTTATTTGGAATGATGAAAAAACATTATGAATTGAATAGTGAAAATAACAGCCACCCCAGTCATGAACTCTATTAAATTAGAAACGGAAATCGGTACACAATGTAGACACAGGACACACGTTTTAATGTTTAAATGTGCTGAACCGTGATCGGAATGTGAAATGATAGTCTTATAAAAGCTGCTTATAAATGTCAAGTGTAGAGAAGCCTTCCTGTGTCCTGTTCCTCTTAACATACTCAACTATCTTGCATCGCTTGTACTGAGGCTGGGATTCAATCAAAACCGCATTGTTGGCGAGTGCACTGCAATGCGCCTTAAAATGGTCATTTCCCTGACATTCGCAGAGATCGAATTCATTGTAAATACTGCGGAAGTCAGCTAAAGCATAAATGACCTTAATGTTAAATGTCAAGTGCAGCGCGCTTCAACAATGCTGCTTGGATTGAATCCCGTCCCAAATCTCTGACACGGAAGCCAGTTCTCAAGAGTACACAAAGCCTTGAATGTCAACCTCTTTCACTGCTGCTGCACCAAATCTTCTTATTACTGATTGCGACAATCATATAAATAATTGATGACTCACTCACACAGTTTCATTTCCTATGCATGTCTAATAGGATGCAATAGTGAACAGTAGCATTAAATAACATTTTGGCCAAATATTGGTTCAGTGCAGCTCAAGGACTCGTTTGCGTTTCGTGAAATTAGGAGACGTCATTGTACTTGGCATTTGAAGGCCTGAAGATTACATTTTAAAGCATGAATAGGCCTCATAACTGGGAAATGAATGACTATTGAGCAACATCCATGACTTCTCAGTCCTCAAATCCTTCAACATAAATCATGAAGATAAATCATGGGAATACCACCTTGTCCATGCATCTTCTTAAGTGGCAACAAGGTTATACTATCTTTGAAATATTCATCTACTAATATCAACAAAAACATTTTTCTTATTCAGTTTATCTGAAAATATGTCACTGAGAATATACAGTAGATTTTAAATCATGGCTGAATCAGAGATTAGGCACAGCCCTATTGAATCTGGCAGTTATTGTTGAGAGCGTGGGCAGGGAAAGAAACACAGCCACAACGGAAGACAGTGAGGTACACAGTCTACGATAACCTGCAGTTATTTATAGTGGCTGTGCATTCACTGTCAATCCATTCGGCATCTGAGCTCTGACACATTCTGTAGATAAGGTGGTGGCTCCACCACTCGGGGGGGGGGGGGGGGGGGGGGGGGGGGGGGTATTAGAGGAAGCTTGTGATCCTCCAGTGTGGGAGCTGTCGTACAGTACAGTGAGTTATTCAGTCACAAAGCATACCTGCAGGTGTGGATAATAAACCCGTTTTGGGAGAAACCATAGCAGGGACTGTCAGTGATCACAGTAAGGAAGATCTTGAAAGAGGTCATCATGATTCATTTGGAAATGTATACATCTTTCCTTCCTTCATCACATGGCAAACCTCATTAACAGTTCACATAACAGTCAAGCTAATAAGTGGTGATATGTTAATGGGTGGCAATAATGGACGCATTTGTTAACACTATGACAGAATGAGGGCATCATTAATGGTCTTACGTGCGGAAGTAGGCTATAAACTGTTCCAATCAACAGGTTGATTTGATCATTACGGATGTCCTCAGAGGTGTCCTTGCACATCTCAATTTTTCAATATTTCATTACAGTACTTCACCTCCTCTCCTCTGTCAATTCCCACTGTATATTTAAATGCTGGTGCAAGTAGAAGATGAACACACTCAGATGTGCAGAAGAAGGCAAAGTAGATTGTACGCTGTATACAGCTTCTGTAAAGTGTCGTCTCGTCTTGGCCCTTACCCCCTGCCTGCTTCTTGCGCTCTTCTCTCCCTATCCCCACTTCACTCCCATATCAGTGGAGCACGTCCACAGTGTACTATAATGAGGCCCTGCTATTTAATTACCAACCTGTTTACACAGGTATTCACCCAGGTATAGCAATCAAGACAGTCAATAAAAGCCTTTCTTCAATAGCTATGTTAGAGCAAGTACACCCATTCCTAACATTGCCTCCTAGCTACATTTGTTTTGCCATTTTCCATCAGTCATCCTACATAGCATGAGTTGATCATCTTTCTCTGTTTTCTAGTTCACTCCTCATTGGCACTGCCATCCCTCTTCTCTGCCTGGCTTTGGCAAAGAGGATTTGGAGTTGGCAGTCTCCATTGCCATAGTCAAGAAAATACAGTAGTTGTTTTGAGTAACTTAGTCATGCAACATTCAGGGGAAAGACTACAGTCCTTGCAATTTATGGGGGGAAAATCTAACTTGACAAAAATGTAAATACAAGGTTTTTTCCAGGACGCCAATTTTATGTACAGTGCTCATTTTAGGAGGAATGTGCTGAAATGGACACTGTACCACAAGGTTGTCACCATGGGGTCACAGTGATCCACAGCTCGGTCACAGACAGCTGAGTGCACCGACAAGCTGTGTCTGAGTTAGGGATATGATCCTGTGAAGTGCAGTAAAGCCGAGACTGTCTCTGAACCTTCCTGTCACAGAGTAGTATACGTACCACAGTGCCAGGAGTACCACAGCGTAGGAGTACCACAGCGTAGGAGTACCACAGCGTAGGAGTACTACAGTGTAGGTGTACCACAGCGTAGGAGTACTACAGCGTATGAGTACCACAGTGTAGGAAAGCAAAAGGGTGTAGTGCAGACACTTTATGACACCTTTTTTCAACAAAGCTGAAGATGCAATATGGAGGGAGGATAACAAAATTATAGTCATGGCCATTGACTATACTGTTCACAGGCATTGACAAACCACAGGACTGCTGTTGATAAATATTTTCTGTAGAAATTGTACATGTCATTTGTATTTGATACCAAAGTTAATACGTGCCAGAATCATAGCTATTCAACCGGACATGTCTGTAGCCCGCTGCACCTGAGATGAGTCAAAGATTCACAGAAGAAGCAAAGATGTTTAATGGCCACCTCAAATGCCAAAATTCACACCAGAGGCATTGTCAAAAACACCTCCATAGCTTTTGACAGTATTAGACCCCAGGAAGAGTAGCTTTTGCCAAGGCAGGAGCTAATGTAGATCTTAATAAAACACACAGAAAAATGCATTGGACAGACTGTCAGGTGAAGCCGTAAACAAGTTCTTATCAGAGCTACAGTACTTGATGAGGCACCGGGCTGATCATCTCATTAATGATCCGTCTGAATAGCTGGTGTCTCACAGGTATTCTTCTCCCAACCTGGTCCTTCCCCATATCTCAGATCCCCCCACCCCCTTGAAGTATTCATATCTAAATTGGTTTGATTGGGGAACGCAATCGGTTGGCAACCTTGTGGCAATCGATCTAGTCACTTATGTTCTGTGATTACCTCAAGGAAACACATTTTTAAGTATTCATGGATTGTTTATGTATATGAACAGGATTGTAGTGACCTGTGTCAAGCCTTGAAACACAACGCATCACCGGGGGCAAACTACCTGCCCTCCAGGACACCTACACCACCAGATGTTACAGGAAGGCCATAAAGATCATCAAGGACAACAACCACCCGAGCCACTGCCTGTTCACCCCGCTATCATCCAGAAGGCAAGGTCAGTACAGGTGCATCAAAGCTGGGACCGAGAGACTGAAAAACAGCTTCCATCTCAAGGCCATCAGACTGTTAAACAGCCACCACTAACATTGAGTGGCTGCTGCCAACACACTGACTCAATTCCAGCCACTTTAATAATGGGAATTGATGTAAAATGATGTAAAATATATCACTAGCCACTTTAAACAATGCTACCTAATATAATGTTTACATACCCTACATTATTCATCTCATATGTATACGTATATACTGTACTCTATATCATCTACTGCATTTTTATGTAATACATGTATCACTAGCCACTTTAACTATGCCACTTTGTTTACATACTCATCTCATATGTATATACTGCACTCAATACCATCTACTGTATCTTGCCTATGCTGCTCTGTACCATCACTCATTCATATATCTTTATGTACATATTATTTTTCCCCTTACACTTGTGTGTATAAGACAGTAGTTTTGGAATTGTTAGTTAGATTACTTGTTGGTTATTACTGCATTGTCGGAACTAGAAGCACAAGCATTTCGCTACACTCGCATTAACATCTGCTAACCATGTGTATGTGACAAATAACATTTGATTTGATTTGAAACAAGCTGTCCACTGTAACCCTTTGTAAATAATCGCTATAGAATCTCTGATGTTTGAGCTTTCTCCTCAATGAATGTATGTATTTATCAACTTTGTTGTAGACAAGCAAGAATGTCTCACTCTTTTTCTTTGCTGGGCAGCTTGAGGCATCTCTGGGGAAAAGGAAATGTAATCTCAGACATTGCCTGACTAAAGCATGCTTCAATAATGCTTCAATAACGGTTTGATCAATGATGTCAACTTAGAGGTGGGATTCTTTTGCTTTCTACCCAGCTTCAAAAACAACTTTAATTCAATCAGATTATTCTTGAATCAATGGCACAGTATGTCAATTTTCCCTAACTGAATGTTAGGTCAGGCAGGTTTTAGAATTTATCTTCCTCTCATGTTTGTTAGATAGACTTGATTCCAACTGTCCTCAAATTGCTTGAGTAAATTCAGCTCAAAGCAATACCAGTCACTCTCATTGTGTGTAATATGATATAAATATGATTTGTCCCTGAAACAAGCACTCAATCAAGTAGAATATCCTAAACAAAGCAGTGAAAGCTGAATAATGTAAAACTACAGTACCTTAGTTCTGCTTGATCACAGCCACACACACACACACACAGTAGAAATACATCTCATTATGTATTGCTATCCACACTTCATATTCCTATTCCTATCTCGCTGCAAATGGGAAACTGATTGACTTGAGTCGTGATTGTAAAATTATATTGGACATGATTTCCTGGATACAAACACTGTTGATTTTAGTCTATATTGAATCTGATGTCGTGAGTCAGCCATCATGGGGAGGGGATACTG
Source organism: Oncorhynchus kisutch (assembly GCF_002021735.2). Taxonomy (NCBI): domain Eukaryota; kingdom Metazoa; phylum Chordata; class Actinopteri; order Salmoniformes; family Salmonidae; genus Oncorhynchus; species Oncorhynchus kisutch. The sequence continues at coordinate 29,483,506 of NC_034190.2, forward strand.
GGGGCAATTGTAATTTATTTTACTCTATTACTCAAAAACCACTTGAACTAGGTCAGTCATTTCTTTGATATAAGAAACTTACATCTCTCCTTATCATTTATGTCATTTATAGGTCTGTACATAAGACGGTCAGATCACAATATTAATTTTAATCCAAAAATTATGGATGTTACATTTGCCCCCATGCCACGGGCAATTGTAACAGTAGCTGGGGTCAAATGTAACACCAAAAATATTAAACCAGAAACTCACTTAACTTAAAAAACAACAACATTATCATAGACATATATAATGATTTTGTATGTATGTAATGTATGTATGTAACCAATATTTACAGTAACACCCCTGTTTGTGCATGGCCATTTAGTTCCTCTCAACGCATTTTGATGATCGTGCCCAGTATGATCGTGCCCAGATCTATTTGCAAGTTCTTTGGCAAGCTACGGGACTCTTTAGTATTTGTATAATTAATGTATAATTCATACCATACCAAGTAGAATGGCTGCATGGCTCAGGGTCATTTTAACACTGCCTTACAATTGCCCCCAACCCTAGCAGCCATGAAAAAAACTCATGTGCCCAGTAAGAGACAATAATAGTGACATGTCAATGTTTAGCCAACATAGTGATGAAAATTATGCTAGTTTGAATTCTTGGACATTAATGCTCAGGAGAGTATAAAAAATGTACAGCCGGTGCAAAAAATACTTTCACCCCCAAAAAACAAACTATTGCCAATAAAATGATCAAATAGTGATATACAGTGCCTTGCGAAAGTATTCGGCCCCCTTGAACTTTGCGACCTTTTGCCACATTTCATGCTTCAAACATAAAGATATAAAACTGTATTTTTTTGTGAATAATCAACAACAAGTGGGACACAATCATGAAGTGGAACGACATTTATTGGATATTTCAAACTTTTTTAACAAATCAAAAACTGAAAAATTGGGCGTGCAAAATTATTCAGCCCCTTTACTTTCAGTGCAGCAAACTCTCTCCAGAAGTTCAGTGAGGATCTCTGAATGATCCAATGCTGACCTAAATGACTAATGATGATAAATACAATCCACCTGTGTGTAATCAAGTCTCCGTATAAATGCACCTGCACTGTGATAGTCTCAGAGGTCCGTTAAAAGCGAAGAGAGCATCATGAAGAACAAGGAACACACCAGGCAGGTCCGAGATACTGTTGTGAAGAAGTTTAAAGCCGGATTTGGATACAAAAAGATTTCCCAAGCTTTAAACATCCCAAGGAGCACTGTGCAAGCGATAATATTGAAATGGAAGGAGTATCAGACCACTGCAAATCTACCAAGACCTGGCCGTCCCTCTAAACTTTCAGCTCATACAAGGAGAAGACTGATCAGAGATGCAGCCAAGAGGCCCATGATCACTCTGGATGAACTGCAGAGATCTACAGCTGAGGTGGGAGACTCTGTCCATAGGACAACAATCAGTCTTATATTGCACAAATCTGGCCTTTATGGAAGAGTGGCAAGAAGAAAGCCATTTCTTAAAGATATCCATAAAAAGTGTTGTTTAAAGTTTGCCACAAGCCACCTGGGAGACACACCAAACATGTGGAAGAAGGTGCTCTGGTCAGATGAAACCAAAATTGAACTTTTTGGCAACAATGCAAAACGTTATGTTTGGCGTAAAAGCAACACAGCTCATCACCCTGAACACACCATCCCCACTGTCAAACATGGTGGTGGCAGCATCATGGGTTGGGCCTGCTTTTCTTCAGCAGGGACAGGGAAGATGGTTAAAATTGATGGGAAGATGGATGGAGCCAAATACAGGACCATTCTGGAAGAAAACCTGATGGAGTCTGCAAAAGACCTGAGACTGGGACGGAGATTTGTCTTCCAACAAGACAATGATCCAAAACATAAAGCAAAACCTACAATGGAATGGTTCAAAAATAAACATATCCAGGTGTTATAATGGCCAAGTCAAAGTCCAGACCTGAATCAAATCGAGAATCTGTGGAAAGAACTGAAAACTGCTGTTCACAAATGCTCTCCATCCAACCTCACTGAGCTCGAGCTGTTTTGCAAGGAGGAATGGGAAAAAATTTCAGTCTCTCGATGTGCAAAACTGATAGAGACATACAACTGTAATCGCAGCAAAAGGTGGCGCTACAAAGTATTAACTTAAGGGGGCTGAATAATTTTGCACGCCCAATTTTTCAGTTTTTGATTTGTTAAAAAAGTTTGAAATATCCAATAAATGTCATTCCACTTCATGATTGTGTCCCACTTGTTGTTGATTCTTCACAAAAAAATACAGTTTTATATCTTTATGTTTGAAGCCTGAAATGTGGCAAAAGGTCGCAAAGTTCAAGGGGGCCGAATACTTTCACAAGGCACTGTATTTTAATTCCAGGTTGTACGGCAGAAAATAGGAAAAATGACAAGGGGGTGAATCTTTTCACAAGCCACTCTACAACCATATGTGTGTGTGGTACAATGTAAATGAAGTCACCAGCCCCCACCAGCCTTCTAATTAAAGAGAGAAGGAATTCTCTGACCACTGCTTTTATTATCTATCCATTGACATCATGTACAAAGATCATGTGTTAGGGCCACTCTCCCTCAGTCGAAGTAGTCCAAGTTATCCTGGGTGGGAATTCCTCTCTCCAAGATTATAACACATTCCCTTTAAATGTCAGATTTGATGAGCAGGGGCATTGTCACATAGCCGAGACATGGGACACATTCTATCGTTTGTCTAAAAGTCACCCAGAAACCGTGGGAAAGGGCTTAACTACTGTGTTCACAAGGTAATTCTAGTGTTGTTGTCACCTTCAGTTTACCTGGCTTCCTGAGGAAGGCAAGATTTAGAGCTTCTGAAATTGCATTTTTTGCGTGTTTTTTTAATGCTAAATTGGGTATTCATCTCATTCTATATATTTTTGGAAAGAAAAAGCTAGAGATATATTGAATGATCAATATCACATTATTAAACGTACAAAAAATTAAACGTTACAACTCATAAGAATTTGTAATGGTACCCTCTGTATATAGCCTCGCTATTGTTATTTTACTGCTGTTCTTTAAAATGATTTGTTACTTTTATTTCTTATTCTTATTATTTTTTTAACTGCATTGTTTGTTGAGGGCTTGTAAGTAAGCATTTCACTGTAAGGTTCAAACACCTGTTGTATTCGGCACATGTGACAAATACAATTTGACTTGATTTAATGTCTTCTTCATGACAGTTGAGTGTAACATTGTGTAACTGGATGCAGATATACAGAACATGCATCATTAATTGCTTTGTCAATGTCAACCTGAATGGAATGCACTGGATGCATTTGGGGGTGTGGGGGGTGTAACCGGTCCAGTGAGGACAGAGTGTGATGATAAAATATCTTTGATCTAAGATCTGTTAGTCCTTTGGCTGTGAATTCGTTTTATATTCTAAAAAGGTAGAGCTCCCTTGCGTACTGTATTGATTTCCCTCTCTTACTCCAAATTGTTTTCAAAAGTTATTATACTGTTAGTGAAGGTGGGAGTGTGCTAACAGATGGGGACTAATGACCTTGTGCGTTTTTGTGCTCCTGAATTGAACGGCCATCCTATATTTCTCAGATCAGATCAAAGCAGGTGTTTAAAAACCTATTAAATGAAACTAAATGTAAATCTAAAATGCAATCTACGTAATCCAACAAAGTAATTATTTACTCTATCATGAGAGGGCCATAAACACAACTAGTTATACTGCCTACTCCAAGAAAGGTTCAAATCTTAACTTTCTGGTAAAAATAGTTATAAATTACTGAGATGTAGTCATTTGAGGATACAGTACACAGTACAAATGATAAAAATATGATTCAACAAAACTGTAGGAATCAGGCTTGAAATGACTTATATTTTTCTAATTTTAGTATAATGAATTTATAAAATGACTATCTATAAGATATCACATTCCTTATAACTTTAAAATACATATTTGTATATTTATTGTTAGAGAAAATGTGCATATTTTCTAAAGGTCTCTCTTGATCAAAAAGTCTACCCCTATCGCTGAGAATGTCTCACAGAGCTCTAGCTTGGCTTTCCTGAACTCGTCAGGAACTGTCACGAATCCCGCCGAAGATGGTGCCTCTTCCTGTTCGGGCGGCGCTCGGCGGTCGTCGTCGCCGGCCTACTAGCTGCCACGATCCCCTTTTCTGTTTCATTTAGTGTTGTCTGATTAGTTGCACCTGTTTCTTGTTTGGGTATTGGTTTTGGGCTATTTAAACCCGGTAGGCCCGCCGGCTTTTGTGTGAGCTTGTTTTTCTGTATTTGGTGTGTGTATATTTTGTGGATTTTATTTCACGAACCGTTTCGTCCTGTTTGTTTTGGACTGGGTCTTTGAGCGCCCGTGTGTGTGGCGATGACCGACACTCTGTTGCTTTGGGAATAAATATATATCCACTTATCAAACTACCCTGCTCTCTGCACCTGACTCCTCCACCCACTACTTCTAGAAGTCCCGACAGGAACTCACCTTTCTTATTAATCCTCCTATGTGTTCCGGTCGAATTGGACCGATTTACATGTTCATTTAATCTGATTGTCATAAGGTTCCATGACATTGTCCACACAGGGCATCTGAACACACAAAACACATTTTTTTATTTTTTTTATTTCACCTTTATTTAACCAGGTAGGCCAGTTGAGAACAAGTTCTCATTTACAACTGCGACCTGGCCAAGATAAAGCAAAGCAGTGCGACACAAACAACAACACAGAGTTACACATGGAATAAACAAACGTACAGTCAATAAAACAGTATTTAAAAAAATATATACAGTGTGCGCCAATGAGGTGAGTTTAGGGAGGTAAGGAAATAAATAGGCCATAGTGGCGAAGTAATTACAATTTAGCAATTGACACTGGAGTGAGATGTGCAGAAGATGTATGTGGAAGTAGAGATACTGGGGTGCAAAGGAGCAAAAAAAGAACAACAACAACATGTGGACGAGGTAGTTGGATGGGCTATTTACAGATGGGCTATGTACAGGTGCAATGATCTGTGAGCTGCTCTGACACCTGATGCTTAAAGTTAGTGAGGGAGATAGGAGTCTCCAGCTTCAGTGATTTTTGCAATTAGTTCCAGTGATTTTGAGCAGAGAACTGAAAGGCGGCCACAGGAGGAATTGGCTTTGGGAGGGACCCAGTGAAATATACCTGCTGGAGCGCATGCTACTATGGTGACCAGTGAGCTGAGATAAGGCGGAGCTTTATCTAGCAAAGACTTATAGATGACCTGGAGCCAGTGGGTTTTGCAACGAATATGAAGTGAGGGCCAGCCAACGAGAGCATACAGGTCGCAGTGGTAGGTAGTATGTGGGTCTTTGGTGACAAAGCAGATGGCACTGTGATAGACTGCATCCAATTTGCTGAGTAGAGGCTATTTTGTTGGAGGCTATTTTGTAAATGACATCGCCGAAGTCAAGGATCGGTAGTATAGTAAGTTTTATGAGGATGTGTTTGGCAGCATGAGTGAAGGAGGCTTTTTTGCGAAATAGGAAGCCGATGTTAGATTTGATTTTCTATTGGAGATGCTTAATGTGAGTCTGGAAGGAGAGTTTACAGTCTAACCAGACACTTAGGTATTTGTCCACATATTCTAAGTCCGAACCATCCAGAGTAGTGATGCTGGATGGGCGGGCAGGTGCGGGCAGCGATCGGTTGAAGAGCATGCATTTAGTTTTACTTGCATTAAAGAGCAGTTGGAGGCCACGGAAGGAGAGTTGTATGGCATTGAAGCTCTTCTGGAGGTTGGTTGACACAGTGTCCAAAGAAGGGCCAGAAGTATACAGAATGGTGTCGTCTGCGTAGAGGTGGATCAGAGAATCACCTGCAGCAAGAGCGACATCATTGATGTATACAGAGAAGAGAGTCGGCCCGAGAATTGAACCCTGTGACAGCCCCATAGAGACTGCCAGAGGTCCGGACAACAGGCCCTCTGATTTGACACACTGAACTCAAATCAAATCAAATTTATTTATATAGCCCTTCGTACATCAGCCGATATCTCAAAGTGCTGTACAGAAACCCAGCCTAAAACCCCAAACAGCAAGCAATGCAGGTGTAGAAGCACCTGAACTCCATCTGAGAAGTAGTTGGTGAACCAGGCGAGGCAGTCATTTGAGAAACCAAGGCTGTTGAGTCTGCCGATAAGAATGTGGTGATTGACAGAGTCAAAAGCCTTTGCCAGGTCGATGAATACGGCTGCACAGTGTTGTCTCTTATCGATGGCGGTTATGATATCGTTTAGGACCTTGAGAGTTGCCGACCATCTCGGAAACCAGATTGCATAGAGGAGAAGGTACGGTGGGATTCGAAATGGTTGGTGATCTGTTTGTTAACTTGGCTTTCAAAGACCTTAGAAAGGCAGGGTAGGATAGATATAGGTCTGTAACAGTTTGGGTCTAGAGTGTCTCCCCTCCACGGCAGCTTTCCAATCTTTGGGGATCTCAGACGATACGAAAGCGAGGTTGAACAGGCTAGTAATAGGGGTTGCAAAAATTGCGGCGGATAATTTTAGGAAGAGAGGGTCCAGATTGTCTAGCTCAGCTGATTTGTAGGGATCCAGATTTTGAAACTCTTTCAGAACATCAGCTATCTGGATTTGGGTGAAGGAGAAATGATGGATACTTGGGCAAGTTGCCATGGGGGGTCCAGGGCTGTCGACCGGGGTAGAGGTAGCCAGGGGGAAAGCATGGCCAGCTGTAGACAAATGCTTCTTTAAATTCTCGATTATTGTGGATTTATCGGTAGTAACAGTGTTTCCCAGTAGTGTTTCCTAGCAGTTGGGAGGAGGTGCTCTTATTCTCCATGGACTTTACAGTGTCCCAGAACTTTTAGGAGTTTGTGCTACAGGATGCAAATTTCTGTTAGGAAAGCAAAGGCTAGATTCTTCAAACTGCCTGTGTATATTGGTTCCTAAATTCCCTGAAAAGTTGCATATCGCGGTGGCTATTCGATGCTAATTCTGTACGCCACAGGATGTTTTTGTGCTCATCAAGGGCAGTCAGGTCTGGAGTGAACCAAGGGCTATATCTGTTCCTGGTTCTACATTTTTTGAATGGGGAATCTATATTTAAGATGGTGATGAAAGCACTTTTAAATAATAACCAGGCATCCTCCACTGACGGAATGAGGTCAATATCCTTCCAGGATACCCGGGCCAGGTCGATTAGAAAGGCCTGCTCGCTGAATTGTTTTAGGGAGCATTTGACAGTGATGAGGGGTGGTCGTTCGACCGCAGACCCATTAAGAATGCAGGCAATGATGCAGTGATTGCTGAGATCATGGTGGAAGACAGCATAGGTGTATTTAGAGGGTAGGTTGGTCAGGATGATATCTATGACGATGCCCATGTTTACGGATTTTGGGGTTGTACCTGGCAGGTTCATTGATAATTTGTGTGAGATTGAGGGCATCTAGCTTAGATTTAGGACGTCCGGGGTGTTAAGCATGTCCCCGTTTAGGTCACCTAACAGTACAAGCTCTGAAGATAGATGGGAGAAATACATTTAAATATGGTGTCCAGGGCACCAGCTCGGGGCTGAAGGTGGTCTATAACAAGTGGCAATGGTGAGAGACTTGTTTCTGGAAAGGTGGATTTTTAGAAGTAGAAGCTCGAATTGTTTGGGCACAGACCTGGATAGTATGACAGAACTCTGCAGGCTATCTCTGCAGTAGATTACAACTTCACCCCCTTTGGCAGTTCTATCTTGTAGGAAAATGTTAGTTAGGGATGGAAATTTCAGGATTTTGGGTGGCCTTCCCAAGCCAGGATTCATATACGGCTAGGATATCCGGGTTGGCAGAGTGTGCTAAAGCAGTGAATAAAACAAACTTAGGGAGGAGGCTTCTAATGTTAACATGCATGAAACCAAGGCTTTTACGGTTACAGTAGTCAACAAATGAGAGCGCCTGTGAAATGGGAGTGGAGCTAGGCGCTGCAGGTCCTGGATTAACCTCTACATCACCAGAGGAACAGAGGAGGAGTAGGATAAGGTTACAGCTAAAGGCTATAAGAACTGGTCGTCTAGTGCGTTTGGAACAGAGAGTAAAAGGAGCAGGTTTCTAGGCGCGGAAGAATAGATTAAAGGCATTATGTACAAACAAGGGTATGGTTGGATGTGAATACAGTGGCGGTAAACCTAGGCATTGAGTGACGATGAGAGAGGTTTTGTCTCTAGAGACACCATTTAAACCACGTGAGGTCACCGCATGTGTGAAAGTTGGAACAAAAGGGCTAGCTAAGGCATATTGAGCAGGGCTGGAGGCACTACAGTTAAATAAGACAATAATCATTAACCAAAACAGCAATGGACAAGGCCTATTGACATTAGGGAGAGGCAAATGTAGCCGAGTGATCATAGGGACCAGTGAGTAGCTAGGCGAGCTGGAGACACAGCAATTCAGACAGCTAGCGGGCCGGGGCTAGCAGGCTAGCAGAAGGGCCTTAGGGGGACGTTGCAACGGAAGACTCTGTTGTAGCCCCTTCGGACGGTTACGTCGGCAGACCAGTCATGATGGATCGGCAGGGCTCAGTGTAGGCAGTAAAAGGGTCCATGCCAATTTGCAAAATAGGTATTGTAGCCCAAGGGGTGGCTGATGGACCTCTTCAGCTAGCCGGGCTAACTGGTTCTTGCTCCGGGACAAAGACATTAGCCAGGAGTAGTCACTCGCTGATCCAGGTGAAAGTTTCAGAGCTTGCGGTAGGAATCCGGAGATATGGAGATTTGGTGGAGAAAAAGCAGTCCGGGATGCTATTGGTGTTTTTTACATTGGATAAAAGTAAGGACCAATGGGAAAGTAATTCTGCTTTGAAAGTTGATCAACTTGTAAACTCAATTTTGAGAAAATCGCCTTTGAATGTTTTGGTATCTAGAGCTCTTCTTTGTCTACACCCATTCAGCATCGTTCACATCCTCTTAAGCTTTAGCCCCACCCACCTCGTTTCGCTCTCGGAGCGCACACTTGACGCTCTGGCTGATGATTTGTTTACCTCTGAATAACATGAAATCAACAATTTCATTACACTTTTTTGCAGACGTTTACTGTCAACGGCCATATTCAACGAGTGTTGTACACACGTTAAGTAATGTTAGCTAAAAAGCCAGTCAGCTAACGTCAGCTAACGTTAGTTAATCAACAATGAACAAAGTGCCAACACTGCCTAACATTAGGCTCTAACTAGAAAAGCAAACAGCTCTGGGAAACGAATAATAACGTCCGCTAGGGAGCCAGCAAACATTAGCTAGCTGGCTAACAGTACACTTTAGCTTAAGACATATAGCTAGCTAGGTAACAGTGACTAACCCCATTCCGTACAATTTTGCGCAACCGCAGCATTCAAACGAGAAAATATGAAAAAACTGACCCCTCTGACGCGGTACGTTACGACGTGTCACGACATTTGCAACAAATGTTGTACCGTACAGCCTCTTTCCACCAGGGGTAGCACTTCTCTATATTAAAAACAAGAAAGGGGGCAGGGTAAGGGGTAAGGGGGATACCTAGTCAATTGTACAACTGAATGCAAACATTTTTTGTATCATCACAGCAAGCCATCAGGACTCTCAAAAGCTGCGACAGCTGCTGTTTACTTCTGAAGATAATTTTAGCGCCGCCCTAAAAAACAGATTCAAATTCAACACAAACCTTCAAATAGGTATGTAATGACACATTATCTAAACTCTTTATAGTGTTTTATTTACATTTTAGAGATGATGCATTGGACATGTCGGGTGAAAAAAGCCGTTTCCTCACACGACATATCTCCCCGTTTCACTATCACGCAGTAGGTTTTGCTTCCCCACCCGCCATTTTTTAAAAGAGCAGACGGAGCTCATTGCCTTCTTCAATCATGCAGAGACGGGCATCATGAAGGTCTTGTCGTTGATTTTGATGGAAAGGGGAGAAATTGTGCTTTACAAAGGTATTGATATTACAGTTGATCTGGAAGTATTACGTTTTTTGGGCGCTAAAATAAGGTCAATTGTACGGACCAGCCCAATGTACAAAAGTGAGTTAGTTACCATTAAACAATGAACCTAGCTAGGTTAACAATGTTTAAGATCACATACACGCAACACATAACATAAGCTAATGAGCCAGCCAGCTAACATTAAAAAACAATGAACAAAGTTAAACAACGAACAAAGTGGAAACTTTTCATTAGCTAGCTAACATTAGACTCTAACTAGAAAAGCAAACGGCACTGGGAAACAAATAACGTCAGCTAGGGAGCCAGCCAGCTAATGTTAGCTAGCTAACAGAACACTTTAGCATGAAATTAAACCCCTTTCTGTCAAAAGTAGAAACATGTAATATATGAAAATGCAGCTAGCTAACGCCAGACTATTTTACCTGCATACATCAACATGCATCATGGACGCCTCTCCCTGTCAGGAATGCCATACCATGGTTGACCTTAGTTTGAAAATGTAATCCGGAGACAGGTGCTTTCTCCATCTATCATACTCTAATTCCACTGATTTCAAAACTTAATCCTCCAAAAAATTAAGAGCAACACTTATGCAGCTCCACTACACAATACATTCTTTAAAAAATCTGCGTTCGACAGGATTACCAACACAGACTGACGAGCTCAAATAGAAAGACGCCCTCAACATGGCAGACCAATCCGAAATCCTCTCTCTGCATGTCCAGCCCACTCCTTATCTCATTGCTATTGGGATGGTTGCTCACTTTTTCTGTGGCTTAACCAACAAGGCTCGTAATTAACAATTGTATTCGTAATTACAGATTGCATACAAGTTTGTTATTAAGGCACATGAAAGTTCACATGTTCCAGTAGGCATTTCTGCCCAAAAAAACTCATTTTGATAAAAAAATATTTTTTTATGTTCAAACAACTCTCCTGTGAAGTCTTGATTTGCGATATATGCCTAGTTTCCTGAATCGGGTTACAAATGTCAGTCCCACTCCTTGTTGGATAAGTGACCCATACGCTTCTATACTCATAATCTGCCTGTCTTTGTTAATGTTCCATACAACTTCCTTACTACACTATTTTATTTAACTAGGCAAGTCAATTAAATTATTATTTACAATGACACCCTAGGAACAGTGGGTTAACTGTTCAGGGGCAGAACAACATATATATTTTTTTTACCTTGTCAAGGGGTTCTGGTCTAGCAATCTTTCAGTTACTGGTCCGACGCTCTAACCACTAGGCTACCTGCCACCCCAAATCTAAAATACAGATCTAAGCACCACTTTTCATTTTAAGTTAACGGCATCAAGAGACAATCCCTCAGTAAACGTTAACTTGTGTTTGTTCTCCTCTTTCACAAAGCTTTTGATACCCTTTGGATCCCCGTCTGTAAATAAGGATTTCATCTATACACTAGAAGGTACTATTGTAAGCATGGTTTTACAGAGCCAGTTCAGTTCTCTGAGAAACAGGGAACCTGAGGTGTTAAGAGGTCTAGAAATAGAAATTCAGCACCTCCAGCTGAGAGAGAACCAGGCTTCTGAGCTTTAAGGGGCTAAGTGCCTCTGTGCTCCTACAGAGCACCTGCTCAACACAGCTGGACCCTACCAAACCATGAATGGAACAGCTCAATGTCACAACAAGCAGGAAACTGGTCAACAGGTCAATCCCACAAGAAGGCAGGAAACTGAACACAGCTCGATATTTAAAGCCAGAAACTGAGTTTAGCTTGATCTTACAGTCGCACAAAGCCATGAACTGAACAGGGCTCAATGTCACAAGACAGGAAATTGAACAAAGCTCAATGTTCCAACAAGACAGGAAGCTTAACATAACTTGATTTTCAAAACCAGAAAGTAAGCACAGCTCAATGTCACAGCAAGAAAGGAACAGAGCTGATGAAAAATAATGTGGCACAACTCATCCTGAGAGTCTTCGAGAGATGAAGAGAATATAAAATAAGAATGGCTGAGATTGAGACTTAATGTGAACTCAGTGCGCCCACAATGACATCTCAGTCACTCTGAGGCGTGTATCTGCAAATGCAATTGCCACTTATTCGTTTCCTGGGCCACTTTCACTTGCGTCACATCTCTCATAAATCCAACACTGCTCCATTTTGCCCAGCCGCTGTTCCCCCAAGGAATATTTCCCCCATTACTATTCAACGTTGCTCAATGACAGTACACTATCTCAGCTGAGAGTATGGAACTATTACCCCCTGCAAATGACCAACAAAATGTGAAACGACTCGCAGAGCCTTAAAGGGTAGGTTAGTCTATGATCACACATTTTCCAGCAGGACCAGCTGGTAAAGGAGTGTACTCCTTTTTTCACGAATACCTTTTTTATTATATTTTTTTATACATAACAGTAACTGTATAAAAGAGGGCAAATATGAGTTGCTTATTAAAGGTGTAACCTGAGACAGATGGTCAAAATCTGTGTTCACACAGGCAAACCAATTCTGATGTTTTCCCCAATTATTTGCAAAAGAACTGATCTGATTGGTCAAAAGAGCAATTGGTGGAAAAAGATCACAGCTGCATTTGATTGATGGCAATAAAAGGACACTCTAAAAATGTGCAGTTTTGTCACACGACACAATGCCACAGATGTCTCAAGTTTCAAGGGAGCGTTCAATTGGCATGCTGACTGCAGGAATGTCCACCAGAGCTGAATGCACAGAAATACCATGACGTAATCCTGAGGCCCGTTGTCGTGCCATTCATCCACTTCATGATTCATCACTTCATGTTTCAGCATGATAATGCACAGCCCCATGTCGCAAGGATCTGTACACAATCCCTGGAAGATGAAAATGTCCTGGCCTGTATATGCACCAGACAAAGAGCCTGTTTGGGACGCTCTGGATCGACGTGTATAACAGCGTGTTCCAGTTCCCACAAATATCCAGCAACTTTGCACAGCCATTGAAGAGGAGTGGGACAGCGTTCCACAGGCCACTATCAACAGCCTGATCAACTCTATGTGAAGGAGGCTATGTATGTGAGAAGTTATAGACCTACAGTCTGTGTCCAGTTTCCATTTAACCCATTTGAACAGTAAGCTACTGTACAGTTTCCTTGACGTGCTATAGGACTATTGGAAGTCCCCATCTTGTTGAATTTGTATAGCCCTCACAATCATCACACATAACATAGCTGGCACTGCCATCATCCTCTTTTACCAGTTCACCAAATCTCTTCCAAACATTACTTTTATGGCACTCCCTTCTCTTTATTTTCAACTCTCCATTTCGCAACTTTTCTCTTATTGTATATAACTTCGACATTGTCCTTTTTGCCTCTGTGGATTGAAGTTTACTTTTTCTGCCCGTTCCCAAAATAATTTGGTGATTGGCGTGTAGGTTATTCGGCATGCGTACAGTTAGGCCCTGAAGTTTATGCTTATGCACGAATACCAGATATCCTAAAATAATGAAAGAAAAACCTCAATGTAGCCTATAGATACATATATTGCACAAGAATTACACATATATGGATTTTTAAAGGTCATGTTTTCTCTGTATTCAACCTGCCTGCCTGCCACGCACCAACCCTTTGTCCTAACCTGGTCTCAGAGCATTTAATATTACTCTGTATGTAAATCTGAGATACTCCATTTATGATATGTCACATTTCGTAGGATTACATAAGACAGATGGTTACTTAAGGTAAATATGAAAGTTGGGTGGTTGGTCAGGGTTGATGGGTAGCCATATAACGCAAACATCTAGCAACCCAACGTCTAGCAAATCTCATCACGGACAACTTCAGCATTTTAGCTAATTAGCAACTTTTCAACTACTTTCCCTAACCCTAAATACAATTTGGCAATGTGTTTTTTGTGTGATAATCCTGCACATACAGTTCCTTCAGAAAGTATTCATAGCCCTGGACTTTTCCACATTTTCTTGTGTTACAGCCTGAATTGAAAATGGATTACATATGGATTTTGTGTCACTGGCCTACAAACAATACCCCATAATATAAAAGTTGAATTTTGTTTTTAGAAATGTTTGTTTTGGCAAGCGTAAATAAGTTCATGAGTTTAGCAACTCTGTGTGCATTAAAAGCGTTTAACAGGATTTTTGAATGACTACCTCATCTCTATACCCCACACATACAATTAATTATCTGTAGGGTCCCTCAGTCGACCAGTGAATTTCAAACACAGATTCAACCACAAAGACCAAGGAGGTTTTCCAATGCCTCGCAAAGAATGGCACCTATTGGTAGATGGGTAAAAATAAAACAAAGCAGACACTGAATACCCTTTTGAACATGGTGAAGTTATCCAAACTTATACTTTGGATGGTGAATAAATACACTCAGTCACTACAAAGATACAGGCGTCCTTCCTAACTCAGTTGCCAGAGAGGAAGGAAACCGCTCAGGGATTTCACTATGAAAACACTTTAAAAAGAGTCATGTTTGAAAACTGAGGATGGATCAACAATACTAAAATAAATGACAAATATTCCAAAACATGCATCCTGTTTGCAATAAGTTATGTTATGGGTATACTTGTCATCGGCAAGGACTAGGGACTATTTCTTTTAAATAAAAGAAACTGAATAGAGCTAAGCACAGGTAAAATCCTAGAGGAAAACCTGGTTCAGTCTGCTTTCCAACAGACACTGGGAGACAAATGTACCTTTCAGCAGGACAATAACCTTAAACACAAGGCCTAATATACAATGAATGTTCCTGAGGGGTCTAGTTACAGTTTTGACTTAAATTGGCTTGACAATCTATGGCAAGTCTTCAATTGCTGTCTAGCAATGATCAACAACCAAATTTAGAGCGCTTGGAGAACTTTAAAAATAAAGACTTACCCAGAAAGACTCACAGCTGTAATCACTGCCAAAGTTGATTATAACAAGTATTGACTCATTGGTGTGAATACTTATGTAAATTAGATATTTCTGTATTTCATTTTCAATACATTTGCCAACATTTCTAAAAACATGTTTTCAAATTGTTATTATGGGGTATTGTGTGTAGATGGGTGAGAGAAAAATATACTCATCAAAAAACGAAACGTTCCTTTTTCAGGACCTTGTCTTTCAAAGATAATTCGTAAAAATCCAAATAACTTCACAGATCTTCATTGTAAAAGGTTTTTAAACACTGTTTCCCATGCTTGTTCAATGAACCATAAACAATTAATGAACATGCACCTGTGGAATGGTTGTTATGACACTAACAGCATTCAGACGGTAGGCAATTAAGGTCACATTCATGAAAACTTAGAATACTAAAGAGGATACTAATGAGGCCTTTCTACTGAAAAACACCAAAAGAAAGATGCCCAGGGTCCCTGCTCTTCTGCGTGAACGTGCCTTAGGCATGCCGCAAGGAGGCATGAGGACTGCAGATGTTGCCAGGGCAATGAATTGCAATGTCCGTACTGTGATAAGCCTAAGAAAGCGCTACAGGGACACAGGATGGACAGCTGATCATCCTCGCAGTGGCAGACCACGTGTAACAACACCTGCACAGGATCGGTACATCCGAACATCACACCTGCGGGACAGGTACAGGATGGCAACAACTGCCCGAGTTACACTAGGAAAGTACAATCCCTCCATCAGTGCTCAGTGCTTATTGTCTGCAATAAGCTGAGAGAGGCTGGACTGAGGGCTTGTAAAGCCTGTTGTAAGGCTGGTCCTAACCAGACATCACCAGCAACAACGTCACCTATGGGCAGGAACCCACCGTCGGTGGACCAGACAGGACTGGCAAAAGGTGTTCTTCACTGATGAGTCATGGTTTTGTCCCACCAGGGGTGACCCCTGGACAAGGCAGTTAACCCACTGTTCCCTGGTAGCCTTTCATTCTAAATAAGAATGTGTTCTTTACTGACTTGCCTAGTTAAATAAATGTTAAATAATAAAAACATCACTTTGGATCTAAGCAATTACAATTAATACCTGACCATGAATGCCGTGTTCAGACAGGCAGTCCAATACTGATGATTTTTCCATTAATTGGTGTTTTGACCAATCACATCAGATCTTTTTCAGAGCTTTTGTGATTGGTCAAAAGACATATTTGTGAATAGAAGATCAGAATTGACTGTCTAATTGCAGCCTAAAATACAGTGGAACATTTTAGCCATGCATGGCATGATGACAATAGTTGAATAAATCAGATGAGTAAACAGAGACGATTAGGCTGAGAACAACACAAGACATTGAGAAAACACAAATACCTGTACATACATTTGTTCCTTATTAAACTATGACCAGTTGCCTACTCACTGGAGTTTGATTTTCTGGGGCTACCGGATAACGTCTCTGGCTCCACGGAGACCTACATTGTGAATGTCTTCCCTTTGACTAAAGCGGTAAACATTTATTAGAAACAGTGTATCACAACACATTTTCTGTCTTTATATTATTAGCATCCCCATTAGCTGTTGCAAAAGCAGCAGCTACTCTTTCTGGCGACCACACAAAACATGAAACATGACATAATACAGAACATTAATAGACAAGAACAGCTCAAGGACAGAACTACATCAATTTAAAAAATAAATGAAGCCTATGGACAGACTTACTCGGGAATTAGTTGTAATGAGTGTTTGGTTCAACAATGCATGTCAAGTGTGCCCAGTTCATCTTGATGTAATTCCAGTGAGATGATCCAGAGGACAGAAATTCAAGAGAAGTCCTGAAGTTCTGTCCTCCCTGGCCAAAGTCCCAAAGTATGTGGTCCAAAATATTTTATAATAAATATGATCTTCCTTGCATACATAAGAGTTGTTTGGTTCGTGTCAGAAGCAGAGCGGTTTTCTAGGAAGTCTGCACTGTTCTGTAAATATGATCTCATGTACTGCAAACAGGGTCTTCACTGCAATCTCAAAGTGCAAAGTAATTCAGTGAAGATCTGGACTATTAATCGAAGGTACAAGTTAACTAGATATTCTCCCAGAGACTGGTTGAAAGGAAGGGTTTGAGTCTTTTGTGTAAGACACTGGAGGTCTTTACATTCATAGTGGAACTGGCGAGATTCCCTCAGTAATAAGGGTAATGTTCTCGAATCCTTTCTTAAATTATCCCAGCTTTGTGTAGCTGTATGTGACACAGGAAATAGGGCCAGTTTTCCTGGTCCAGATTAAGCACAAACCAAGACTAAAAAGCTTTTTCATTGGAGTCTCCATTGTCCACGCATTTGATTAAGTCGTCTTAGGTCTCTATTCAATCTGTATCGCTGAAGCGTTACAGATTGCGCAATAGAAATGTAAAGGTAATTTCCGATTGTGCTGACATATGTAGCGTTTACCGTGAATGCTAATGCAGGAACCATACCTTTAAATTTCAATCACATTTTAATGTTGAATTTCAGCGATACAGATTGAATAGAACCCTTAATTTGGGTCTGGGAAATGGGCACTAAAGAGTTCAGGGAGTAAAATAATCTGTATACCACACACTGTAAAAAAATATACAATTTAACCATTTGATTAATCAGCATTATTCTGTTAGTTGAGTGGACTTCAAAAATACAACAATTTGAGCTAATGTTTAAGTGTGTTTACTCAACAATCTCTGCCTGAAGTGAAATCAGCTGAATTTGGAAAAGCTTGTTGAGAAACTCAAACCGATGCCATCATTATCATATTTCCCAGCATGCTCTCCTGCGGGTTAATTTTCAGAATTGTTTGTTTTAATAACTGTGTTTTTGCATGTACTTTTGATTGGTTGATTCATCTTATGCTACACAAACATAAATAACATACATTTTTCGAAACTTATCCAATCTGTTAGTAGTTGGACTTTTCTGAGATAGTTTATATGATTTAGGTAGTCTCAATAATAAATATTCCCTACCCCACAGTCATTCTGAATGCAGGTTTCAGTTGTTGGATATCCTCACTCTGTCTGGATTCCAATAGGGATTACACATCACTGCAAGCCAGTATAATGTGATTTGTAGGTTTGATGTGGCCTGTAAATTAGGAGTTTCAGACTTCTGTGTTAGGGTCTAATTAGGCCCTCAGAGAAAGGCCTTATGATTTATGTAATGTATTGTCATAAAGAGTTGAATTTTAAAGATAACATATTCACTTAGACACTCACTTGGTGAAGGCTACGGTACTGAAAACCATTGAACACAACAACCATGTTTCTGTCGCTAACAAATACAGCCATGGGTGGTAATTACAATTAACTCGAAAGGCTGGGAAATATGAAAATTTCTCTGGGAAATATGCAAATAAAGTAGAATATGTTCTCAAGTTAAATTATATGTTCACTCAACCAAAAATTCAAAGTCGAGTGAACAAATTTTGAGCAACCTCACAATCCTGTTGCAGCTGGTTGTCTTACAATTGTAGGTTGAATCAACTTCAATGCTATTTTGTTGAGCAAACTCACAATCCTAGTGCAGCTGGTTGTCTTATAATTGTAGGTTGAATCAACAATTGTATTTTTTTTTTACAATGCAGTTAAACAAGAGGCCCACCAATATCTACCCCAGGTTTCCACTTGGCTGGTCGCCACTGGGGTTATCAGACTCTGCCTCACCGCTTGCCCTGACCCTCCGACACGCCAGGCGGTCCAGGGACCTTGGGGAGATGTTCTGCGATCGGCAGCGGCAGCAGCAGTGGACCACATCAGCCAGATCGGCCCGGAAGGAGGGCGTGAAAAAGCCGTATATCACTGGGTCGCAGCATGTGTTGAGGTTGCCGAAGACGAAAAGGGCGTGGTGGACATACTCGGGCGTCTCCTGAAGCATGGCCGGCTGGAACCAGTACCAGATACCCAGGAGGTAGTAGGGCGTCCAGCAGATCACGAAGGAAGCCACGATCACGATGGTCATCTTCAGGGTCTTCATTCGGGCCTTGGGGATCATGTCTGTGCCACTTCGCCTCAGGCATGGCGCCCCACCTGGAGTGATTTCAGACATACACATTTTGTGAGGAGAAATGGAATAGTACTATGTAAATTGAAGGTTGTGATGCCCTGAGTCTTCCTGATCATGTGACCCGACCAGGACCTGCCTCTGTTTGATTGATTCATTTGTCCTAGATGTACAAAAATATGAGATTTTCCTGATCAGACAGTAACACATTTTGGCCCTAAATATGACAAGTATGTGTTGTCAAAATGTTCAATAGTCAAATATATCACATGGGAGCAAAGAATGAAGTGTGCAGTCTCTTCACCTTTTACACACACACACACACACACACACACACACACACACACACACACACACACACACACACACACACACACACACACACACACACACACACACCTTTGCCTTTGTGCATCTGACGGCTGATCTCGATGAGGATGCGGGTGTAGCAGAAGCTCATTACTAACAGGGGGACCACATAAAGTGTGACAAAGTGAAACATGTTGTAGGCCGTCTCTTGCCAGCGATGGTGGAAGCTTCCATGCGTCACACACTGAGTGAATTCCACTCCCTCTGCTTTGATTGCTCGAAAGATGAACAGCTATGAGAGAAAGAGAGACAAAGGGGAAGTGAGAAATCATGATAAAGGTATATCAATCTATCAATAAAATGTTTCGTCTCAAGCCCTTTTGACTCTAACAGTTGTCGCAAAGGTCTTTAAAGTAAACTGGACCTATGCATACTAAAGCACAGGGTCAAGGAAAATCTCCCTAGAGGGAAGAAACCTAGAGACAAATGAGATTCAGGGCTCAATTCAATCGAGATAGAGTGATTGAAATATAAAGGCAATGTTTCTGCATCCTTGGAGACTGCATTCACAGTAAACGCTGCCTATGCTGGCTCAATCAGAAATGACCTTAAAATTCCAATAGCGCTATAGCACTGAACTGCTGCAATACGGATTGAATCAAGCCCTCAGAGGGTGGGACCCATCCTCTGGCTGTACTGGGTAGAGGATATGTAGCACCCATCAGAGATAAACGAAGAGTATTTCTGTCTGTAATAAAGCCCCTTTGTCGGGAAAAACTAATTTTGATTGGCAGGGCCTGGCTCCCCCGTGCATGGGTCTGGCTCCTAAGTGGGTGGGCCTATGCCCTCCCAGGCCCACCCATGGCTGCGCCCATGCCCAGTTATGTGAAATCCATAGATTAGGGCCTCGTGAATTTATTTAAATTTACTGATTTCCTTATATGAACTGTAACTCAGTAACATTTTGGCGTTTTTATTTTTGTTCAGTCAGTGGAGTGAAGAAAAGTATAATTACAAAGAAATGACGCACATGCAGCAGCCTTTTAATGACCTAATCACAAATCTATTACAAAATCAATCTATTCTAATCTGTTAGAATTATGATTTCTTTCAATACAGTTTCTGCACCAGAGGTGATATGATATAGTAGTGTTATGATACACCACATTAATGAAAGTTTGTGGACACCTGCTCATTGAACATCTCATCCAAAATCATGGGTATTACTAAGGAGTTGGTCCCCCCATTGCTGCTATAACAGCCTTCACTCTTCTGGGAAGGATTTCCACTAGATGTTGGAAAATTTATGTGGGAACTTGCTTCCATTCAGCCACAAGAGCTCTAGTGAGGTTGTGCACTGATGTTGGGCGATTAGGCTTGGCTCGCAGTCGGTGTTCCAATTCATCCCAAAGGTTTTCGATGGGGTTGAAGTCAGGGCTCTGTGCAACTTCTTCCACACTGATCTCGACAAACCATTTCTGTATGGACCTCACTTTGTGCACGGGGGCATTGTGATGCTGAAACAGGAAAGGGTCTTCCCCAAACTTTTGCCACAAAGTTGGAAGCACAGAATTGTCTAGAATGTCATTGTATAGTGTAGTGTTAAGGTTTCCCTTCACTGGAACTAAGGGGCCTAGCCCGAACCATGAAAAACAGTCCCAGACCATTATTCCGCCTCATCAAACATTATAGTTGGCATTATGCATTATGGCAGGTTGTGTTCTCCTCCACCAAAGACAGATTTGTCTGTCTGACTGCCAGATGAGGACGTGTGATAAATCACTCGAGAGAACACGTTTCCACTGCTCCAGAGTCCAATGGTGGTGAGCTTTACACCACTCCAGCCGACATTCGGCATTGTGCATGGTGATCTTAGGCTTCTGTGCATCTGCTCGGCCATGGAAACCAATTTCATGCAGCCCCCGCTGAACAATCCTTGTGCTGACGTTGCTTCCAGAGGCAGTTTTCAACTCAGTTGTGAGTGTGAAAACTGAGGAGAGACGATTTTTACGAGCTACGCGTTTCAGCACTCAGTGGTCCCATTCTGTGAGCTTGTGTGTCCTATTACTTCGCAGCTGAGCCGTTGTTGCACCTAGACATGTATATTTTTGTCAGCAAATTTTCACTAATCTTCTCCATTACCTGCACTGTAAATAAATACCACCTATTTTTGCACCTGATCTACTGACTCCGTCTCAACAGTTGCTGCTCCACACCAACTAAGTAGGCTGCCGGCTTCTCTATTTTAACACTGAGCACAAGTGTGAGATGGTTAGGCCAATACTTCGTGTTATTGTTGAGGATGGCAATAAATTCATACATTTTCCGTAAGAGCTGGTACTAGATATCAGGAATGGATGAAATTAACTGTCTATGCTTTTATCTTTTACACTGTATTTTTTTCATTTTGCTGTATGATAACTTCCTATTAATGCAAATTCTTGCACATTCTCAGTACTTCATTTGATTAATGACAGACTGTCATACACTCCACTTCTTCTTGCTAGCTGTTTTCCACTTCCTCCAGCACTAGTACACACATTGTCACACCCTGATCTGTTTCACCTGTCTTCTGCTTGTCTCGATCCTCCACCAGGTGGCTCCTATTTTTCCCCATTATCCCCTGTGTATTTATACCTGCATTTTCGGCCTGACTCGGACCAGCTCTGCAACACTGTCTCCCTCCAAGGAGCCACCATTGGACAAGAGGAGTTACTTCATAACCTTGTGGAGAGAAACGAACCTGCCGGGCGCTTCTCTCCCAGTGCTCCCTAATCTTCGAGCTATACCCCTCTTCGTTTCCTTCAGATCGTTTGAAGATAGCGTATCTTATAATGCTGATGTCCGGGAGGGGGCTCGCATAGGCTACGGCAGTGTGGGAGCAGCAATCCACCGTTTGCCTTAGTCTGGTGGATTTCATGGAGGAGGTAAAGAAGGTGTTCGATTTTCTGGTATCCGGGAGTGAGGCGTCTCGGAAGCTACTTTGGCTGCGTCAAGATTCCCGTAGTGTGGCAGACTACACGGTAGTCGACAGTGCCTGGAACCTGGAGTCCCTGTTTGAAACCTTCCTTCACGGACTATCGGAGGGAATTAAAGATGAGCTCGCAGCCCATGGACCTCGGCTCCCTCATAGCCTTGACCATTAGGATCAATGGGCGGTTACGGGAATGCAGCAGGGAGAGGTCTGTTCCTGGCCACACGCGCTTGTTCACGGGTTCCCCCATCTTCACCGGAGCCCATGCAACTGAGCATGGCTAGATTGTCTCCTGAGGAATGTTTACGCAGACAGAGCTTCAAAAGTTGTATTGTGGTACTTCAGGACATTACATATCCACCTGTCCAATAAAATACCAGGCTCATCTCCATGCTATCCTGCTGTGGGGTGACCAGTCTAAATCTCTCCGGGTGCTCATGGACTCTGGGGCTGATGGGAGCTTTATGGATGCTACCCTGGTGTCGGAGCTGGGCCTCTCCACACAACCCCTCTCCATTCCCATGGAAGCCAGAGCGTTGGACGGATGCTCTATTGGCAGGGTCACTGACAGTACTGTTCCCATCAGCCTGCGAGTGTCAGGTCACCACAGTGGTTGTGGTTCTGGCTGCAGGGTTCATTCATGCATCCGCCTCCCCGACTGGCTCAGGGTTCTTCTTTGTCGAGAAGAAGGAAAAGGCCCTGCGCCAGTGTATCGACTACCGGGGCCTTAATGACATCACAGTAAAAATACCTTACCCTCTACCACTCCTCTCCTCGGCTTTCGAGCCTCTCCAGGGGGCAACCATTTTCTCGAAGTTGGACCTTTGGAACACCTGGGAAGGAGATGAATGGAAGACAGCATTTAACACAGCTAGCAGGCACTATGAGTACCTGGTTATGCCATTCGGTCTGACCAACGCTCCGGCAGTATTCCAGGCCCTGGTCAACAACATGCTCCGTGACATGTTGAACAGTTTCGTGTTAGTCTACCTCAAAACATATTTTCCCGTTTGGCTCAAGAGCATGTTCTCCACGTCCAACAAGTCCTCAAGCACCTCCTGGAGAACCAGTTGAGAAATGTGAATCTCTTTTCTGGGATACGTCATCGCTGCAGGCAACATTCAGATGGATCTTAACAAGGTGAGAGCGATGGTGGAGTGGCCCCATCCCACATCGAGAGTGCAGCTTCAACATTTCCTGGGATTTGCACATTTCTACCGGCGCTTCATCGGGGGCTACAGCACGCTGGCTTCCCCCCTCTCTGCACTCACCTCACCCAAGATTTAGTTCATGTGGTCACAAGCTGCTGACTGGGCATTTTCGGATTCACTACAGCCTCCATCTTAATCCATCCGGACTCATCCCGTCAGCTTGTGTTGGAGGTCGACGCCTCAGACGTTGGAGTGGAGGCCGTCCTGTCCCAGCTTTCTGCCCAGGACCAAAAGCTGCATCCCTGCCCTTTCCTGTCCCGTCGTCTTAATCCCACTGAGAGGAACTACGACGTGGGAAATAGGGAACTTCATGCAGTCATGATGTCCCTGGAGGAGTGGAGACACTGGCTAGAAGGGGCGGAACATCCATTCTTAGTGTGGACTGGCCATAAGAATCTGGAATATCTCTGCACCGCCAAGGGCCTCAACTCAGGCTCGTTGGGATATGTTGTTCACTCGTTAGCCAGGCCCCCTCACGGGTCCGTCTGGGAACACTGCACCTTGCGAACCAAGTTCACGATAACCCAGACGAGTGTAGCTGCCAGACAGGAGGTAGGGAGGATGGTCTCTGTGTCAGACAGTGTAGCTGCGGAGTTATGCAAGCGAGAAAGGGCATCAGGCTTCACATTCTTGGATCCAGAGTGGTAGGAGATGGTAAAAATTAAAATGAGTGAACAACAGAGCCCAACGAGCCTGAGTTGAGGTTCCTGGCGTCTCCACGTTCGTCGCCGCCTGCACTGTGTGAGTGCAGAATAAGACTCTGCGGCAAGCTGTGGCAGGCCTCCTACAACCACTCCCCATTCCTCACCGCCCCTGGTCTCATATATTCCTGGACTTTGTCACTGGTTTCCCTCCGTCTGATCGCAACATCACCATCCTTATGGTAATGGATATGTTTTCCAAACCCGCCTATTTCATTCCCCTTCCCAAGTTACTCTCAGCCAAGGAGACGGCCCAGCTATTGGATCAGCATGTCTTCCGGATCCATGGACTTCTGGTTGACATGGTTTCTGATCGTGGTCCTCAGTTCTCGTCCCGATTCTGGAAGGCGTTCTGCACCCTCATTGGGTCATCGGCCAGCCTGTCCTCAAGGGTTTCATCCCCACTCTAACGGCCAGTCGGAGAGAGCCTATCTGGACCTGGAGATGATTCTTCATTGCCTCGTCTCTGCCAACTTGTGTGGAGTACAAACGCAACACCCTTCCCTGCTCGGCCACTGGTCTCTCGCCCTTCGAGTGTTCCTTGGGTTACCAGCCTCCGCTCTTCCCTGAGCAAGAGGAAGAAGTCAGCATATCCTCGGCCCAGATGTTCGTCCACCACTTTCGGCATGCCTGGAAGAGAGCCCGTCCACTCTTCAACCACCTCCATGTACGGGTGACTGGCGGACCACCACTGGACCCCGGTTCCCGCTATCATTTCGGGCAGAGGGTATGGCTCTCCACTCAGGATCTGCCCGTCCAGGTCGAGTCCCGTAAACTTTCCCCTGCTTTATCGGCCCTTTCTCAATCTCTAAAATACTTAGCCCCACTGCTGTTGGTCTTCTGGTCTTCTACCAGAGAGTTTCCTGTTTCTCCTGTTCTCAAGTTCTTGTTTTCGAGTCTTCCCGGTTCTGACCTTTCTGCCTGTCCTGAACCTGCATGCCGTTCTATCCCTGGGTCATATCCTGAGGTGTGACACATCAATGTTAATTAGCATATTTTCTCTGGCTTTGTCAGCTTTGCAGACACCTCTATCAGACACACTAATCTCCTATAATTACACACAACACAATGGCACGGTGAACCAGATGACAATAACTTCCCTTCCCTTGTAACACATTCCATCATAATTTCCTCATATCTATAGCTATCATAGCAGGGAAAAGTTGGTGACATAATTTATCATCATGACATATGATTGTAAATTGGTTTTCTGGTTGTAGAAACGTCAGAGATATTACACCTAGGTAAATGTTTCTTTCTGGACTAGTTTAAAAATAGTATACACCCATGACGTCGGAATAACTTCACTGCAACCAGTTTTGTCAGCTGGGATAGCTTCACTTCGCTATTGTATTTTTGGCACTGTTTTTGATGAGGGTGTTTGCCATTGTTCTGCTGTATTGAAGTGCTAATTAAATCGGCCTGCAGTTACCTCCCACTGAGCACAGACGTCATTTCAAGGTCTACTTTGGATTTACATTTGGTAGAGTTGTCAACTAACATGAATTCAACTTGAAATCAACAAAAAAAATGAAAAATGAAAAAAAATGACCATATTGTTGGGTGAAAAAAATATGAATCCAATCCGTTTCCCACATTGAGTCAACATCATCACATCTTTAAATGACGTGGAAACAACATTTGTGGAAACAACGTTTATTCAACCATGCTTTGTGCTGAATTACTTTAACCGCTTGCCATCTCCACCAATCCTTGAAAGTCATTGGTCAGGCATCCCGGGTGGCGCAGTGTTTAAGGGTGCTGTACTGCAGCGCCAGCTGTGTACTGCAGTGCCAGCTGTGCCATCAGAGACTCTGGGTTCGCGCCCAGGCTCTGTCGTAACCGGCCGTGACCGGGAGGTCCGTGGGGCGACGCACAATTGGACTAGCGTCGTCCGGGTTAGGGAGAGCTTGGCCGGTAGGGATGTCCTTGTCTCATCGCGCACCAGCGACTCCTGTGGCGGGCCGGGCGCAGTGCACGCTAACCAAGGTTGCCAGGTGCACGGTGTTTCCTCCGACACATTGTGGCTGGCTTCCGGGTTGGATGCGTGCTGTGTTAAGAAGCAGTGCTTCCAACCTTGGTTGGGTTGTGCATCGGAGGACGCATGACTTTCAACCTTCGTCTCTCCCGAGCCCGTACGGGAGTTGTAGCGATGAGACAAGATAGTAGCTACTAAAAAACAATTGGATACCAAGTAATTGGGGAGAAAAAGGGATTAAAAAAAAGAAAGTAATTGGTCAATTAGTACGCATGAACAAGGAAACACTCAAAATGAGATGGCTTTAGTCGGCACATATCTACTTGATTATCATAATGTAAAGTGTGTGCCTGCGTGCGTGGGTGCCTAGTAAATTAGATGGACTCTTCACAACCGCAGTCATCAGTGCTGTGTTTAGTCACCATAATATGGGTTGTCGTAATTTCTTAACCAGGAACATGCATTTGCTGTAGAATGACCATCCATGTCAAGCATGTGCGTGTGGTTGGGAAAGGGGGCATATTAATCTGTCCACAACTCACCACCAAACCTCCTGTCTAACATCTGTCCCTTCTCCACGTTCGACTGGCTCCCCCGCCTTGTGCCTCTCCCTCTGTCCCTCTTCCTACAGCAGAAGTTCTGTGTTTTTCCCTTCTTCCTGTTCATTTAGAACACCAGTTACTGACTAGCACCTCAAAGGTCGCATCCACTTACAGCCAGAAAGGTCACCTCTACGAGACTCTGACATTAAGGGGATTGGATTTGTGGAACCTCTCTCTCTGTGACAGTAAAAACAAGGAGGGAACACTCAGCTTTCCTTCCCAGCATGGTTAGATTTCTATTTTCTCTTAGTGCAGTGTAAGGAGACCTTCAACTAGGAACTGTAATTGATGGAGGGTCCAAAGTACTGTACATCCGACTACAAATTGATCTGTGAGCATGGAATAAAATCTACTCCCACATTTAAAAAAATTCAAATCAAATTCAGTGCTTATTGGCATGAAATACATATAAATAGAAAAATATTACAAAATAAATTATTTGAATATGAGTAAAATTGCATAAATCCACATGCTTTGTTTCTAAAGACCAATTGACAATACATCTCATATTTTTGGATATAGAGTACTTACATTTGAGTGAACACAATCTCTTTCTCCCTCCCTGCCTTCTCTCTCTCCCTACTTGTCAGGGTGGGTAAAGGCTATGTCATTCACAGCCCTACTGTTTGGATTGAGGTGGGACTATTATCAATATACAGGTGACCTCCTGAGCCAATTTCACAATTTTATTTGATCATAGCAACACTTTGTTACCAAGCTGACAACTGCTTTAACTGCTTCCATTTCTAAGCCATTCAACTCATATTACTAAAGCTTACTAAAGCATATCAAGAGCCGGTGTGCTTGTCCTATAGAATTAAAGTTGAATACACTGAATGCTCTCTATTTTGCTGAGAGATTATTTCCTAACAATGCACCACCCACCTACCCATAGGACTTAATTTGATTGGCAGATCACTGACAGTATGCTCTATTGTGTGAGGAAGACAGTGAACAACTTAAGCTCGATTGCTGCCCTGCAATCTTACTAGCCAAGAATCCAAACAGAATAGCGCTCCATTTCACTATTGCTCCAATACACTGATTCACTCTGGACCTGTTCCATTAGAAGGGCACTTGGACCGGCTAGAGAGTATTCCTCTAAGAAAATATAGGAATGTTTAGTCTACAACTCACGTGGACAAATGTTGCCCAACAAAGTATTTTTGTGGATGGTGATCCTGTCACCGACCGATTCGTTATGTATAAACGTTACAGACATAGGCGTAAATTATTCATTGAATGCGTGCGCAAGGTGATTCAGGGAAGGGAAAACCATAATGAAATGGAGTGATAATCAGTGTGGATATCAGGCTAGTAACAGCAATCTCAAGTGGACCACTGAATTCCTAACATAAGAGAGAAATACAAGACTTACTAATGAATATCCATGTTGTTATGTTGTAGTCTGAGAACAATGTAGTGGCTACCGTATGTACACCTACCTGTGGGGAGGCCAGGAGCAAGCTGAGGACCCAGGCAACCAGCAGCATCCTCTTGTTCCTGCGTCCGGCGTCCAGCGCATCCAGGGGATGCAGAATAGCATGGTGGCGATCCAGGCTGACCACCACCAGGATGAAGGCAGACGAGTGCATGGCAAACAGCTTGAGGAAGCACAGCAGCTTGCACATGGCATCACCGGCATACCACTGTACGGTGACGTTCCACGCCGCATCCAGCGGCATCACAACGAACGTCATCACCAGGTCTGCAGAGGCCAGGCTGGCAATGAGTGGACGGAGATGGGCAGCCAGGCGGCGCCCGCGGCCCCGTGCCACGCTGAACAGCACAGAGAGGTTGGAGAAGGCAGCGAACACAAAGAGGACCATGGTGGCGGCCACGCGGACGCGGGCAGCGGCGGTGAAGGTGGGAGCCTCCCAGTCCATGAATGATGGAGGGAGGGAGGAGTTAAAAGAGGAGTTCACTACTGGGAACATTGGAGTCGCCGATGACATCCTGTCATCCGACATCCTAGGAGGAAGAAGGGAATAAAATCATTATCCTTATCGTCATCATATCCTCATCATCATAATAGTTTTCATTTGTAATGAGCTTTTCATAGGAAGAAATCACTGTACAAAGTGATTCACTTTACTTGATTTGGTTTATCTGAAAGGGACAATGCACATTAGTCAACATTTCTATAAATGTGCCAGATTTAGCCAGCCGGATCATTTTCAACAGCTCTAAGTGAAAACATTAATTAATGTAACATTGGCCCAACAAGGACAACATTCTCTTGGCACTAATAATTAATTTAGGATGATGAATATAGGAGCACAGGCACACTGCCAGCTTACTGTCTAAGTGCAGTTTCAGCCTCCTAAAGCTGATATATACGGTTTGGCAGCTGATAAATGGTTTGGCAGCTGATAACGGTTTGGCAGCTGATAAACAATTTTCCAGCTGATATACAGTTTGGCAGCTGATATACAGTTTGCCAGCTGATATACGGTTTGGCAGCTGATATACGGTTTGGCAGCTGATATACAGTTTAGCAGATGATATACAGTTTGGCAGATGATATATAGGTTTGCCAGCTGATAAGCGGTTTGGCAGCAGATATACAGTTTGCCAGCTGATAAACGGTTTGGCAGCAGATATACAGTTTGCCAGCTGATAAACGGTTTGGCAGCAGATATACAGTTTAGCAGATGATATACAGTTTAGCAGATGGTATACAGTTTGGCAGATGAGAAACAGTTTGGCAGATGAGAAACAGTTTGCCAACTGATAAACGGTTTGGCAGCAGATATACAGTTTGCCAGTGTATTCCTTTGCAGCTGCAAAGGAAACTAATGATGGGTCCGTTATTTTGACCTCAGTAATATTCCTTAACACCTGCAGTATTTTAAATTATGAAAAAGCTTTATAGCTAAGGCAATATAGATAATCCAGTATAGATAATAGGTTATAGATGGGACACCAACTGCTAAGCTAATGGTGGATCAATTATTTTCTCTTCAGTAATGTTCCATTTAACAACACCCATCTTAATTTCTGAATTAGGCAGGTTCAACAGGTCATACATACAGTACCAGTTTGGACACACCTACTTATTCAAGGTTTTTCTTTATTTGTACTATTTTCTACGTTGTAGAATAATAGTGAAGACATCAAAACTATGAAATAACACATGAAATAACACATGGAATCACGTAGTAACCAAAAAACTATTAAACAAATCATTGTATATTTATATTATTCAAAGTAGCCACCCTTTGCATTAATGGCAGCTTTGCACACTCTTGGCATTCTCTCAACCAGCTTCACCTGGAATGCTTTTCCAGCAGTCTTGAAAGAGTTCCCACATATGCTGAGCAGTTGCTGGCTGCTTTTCCTTTGCTCTGCGGTACAACTCATACCAAACCATCTCAATTGGGTTGAGGTTGGGTGATTGTGGAGGCCAGGTCATCTGATGCAGCACTCCATCACTCTCCTTCTTGGTCAAATAGCCCTTACATAGCCTGGAGGTGTGTTGGGTCATTGTCCTGTTGAAAAACAATTGATAGTCGCACTAAGCGCAAACCAGATGGTATGGTTTATTGCTGCAGAATGCTGTGGTAGCCATGCTGGTTAAGTGTGCATTGAACTTTAAATAAATCACAGACAGTGTCACCAGCAAAGCACCCCCACAACACGACAATGGGCCTCAGGATCTCATCACCGTATCTCTGTGCATTCAAATTGCCATCGATAAAATGCAAATGTGTTCATTGTCTGTAGCTTATGCCTGCCCATACCATAACCCCACTGCCAAGGTTGACATCAGCAAAACGCTGCCATCTGCCCGATACAGTTGAAACCGGTATTCATCTGTGAAGAGCACATTTCTCCAGCTTGCTAGTGGCCATCGAAGGTGAGCAGTTGCCCACTAAAGTCTGTTACAATGCCGACCTGCAGTCAGGTCAAGACCCTGGTGAGGATGACGAGCATAAAGATGAGCTTCCCTGAGACAGTTTCTGACAGAAATTTGGTTGTGCAAACCAACAGTTTCATCAGCTGTCCGGGTGGCTCGTCTCAAATGATCCCGCAGGCGAAGAAGCCGGATGTGGAGGTCATGGGCTGGCGTGGTTACACTTGGTCTGCGGTTGTGAGAAATTAACATTCTATTTTCTGGCAATATCTCTGGTGGACATTCCTGCAGTCAGCATGCCAATTGCACGCTCCCTCAAAAGTTGAGACATCTGTGACAAAACTGCACATTTTAGAGTGGCCTTTTGTTGTCCCCGCACAAGGTGCACCTGTGTAATGAACGTGCTTTTTGATCAGCTTCTTGATATGCTACACCTGTCATGCTACACCTGTCATGTGGATGGATTATCTTGGCAAAGGAGAAATGCTCATTAACAGAGATGTAAACAAATTTGTGCACAAAATATGATAGAAATAAGGTTTTTGTGCGTATAGTGCTGGGTTTTTCATGCGCAACAGTTTTCCATGTGCATCAAGATTGGTCAACCACCCAAAGGACATCGAGGCAACTTGACACAGCTGTGGGAAGAATTGGAAGAATGGAGGGGATGGCTGCCATTTTACCTGCTCCTAACAAACTATGCTATTTTGTTCGTTTTTTTGCGTTGTAACTTATTTTTTACTTATTTTGTACAGAAATTTGCTGCTACTGTCACTTAGGACCCAAAAAAACTTCTGGACATCAGAATAGCGATTACTCACCTCGAACTGGACGAAGATGTTTTCTTTAACGAGTATCGACGAGAAGCATATACTGCTTTCTCGTGAACGGGCCCTAATCCCCATCATTTGATTGAAGAAAAGAAGGATAAAAAGGGGAGCGGAGGACTTGCTGCCTTCTGAGAAATCGTAGGCGAGTGAGTCAACCCCCTATACCATCAGTCCTATTAGCCAACGTGCAATCATTGGATAACAAAATGGATGAGCTCCAATCAAGACAATCCTACCAACGGGACATTAAAAACTGTAATATCTTATGTTTCACAGAGTCATGGCTGAATGACGACATGGATAACATACAGCTGGCAGGGTTTTTCGGTCCTTCGGCAAGATAGAACAGCTGCCCCCGGTAAGACAAGTAGTGGAGGTCTGTGTCTATTTGTAAATAACAGCTAGTGCACGAAATCTAATAGTAAGGGAGTCTCAAGGTTTTGCTCGTCTGAGGTAGAGTATCTCATAATAAACTGTAGACCACATTATTTACAAAGAGAGTTTTCATATATTTACATATATTTATATTTTTCGTAGCTATCTATTTACCACCACAAACTGATGCTGGAACTAAAACAGCACTCAACGAGCTGTATAGGGCCATAAGCAAGTTGGAAAATGCTCATCCAGAGGCTGAGCTCTTAGTGGCAGGGGACTTTAATGCAGGGAAACTTACATCTGTTTTACCTAATTTCAACTAGCATATTAAATGTGCAACCTGAGGGAAAAAAACTCTAGACCACCTTTACTCCACACACAGAGACACATACAAAGCTCTCCCTCGCCCTCCATTTGGCAAATCTGACCATAACTGTATCCTCCTGATTCCTGCTTACAAGCAAAAACTTAAACAGGAAGTACCAGTGACTCGCTCAATAAGGAAGTGGTCAGAGGACGCAGATGCTAAGCTACAGGACTGTTTTTCTAGCACAGACTGGAATACGTTCTGGGATTCTTCCGAGGGAACAGAGGAGTTCACCACATCAGTCACTGGCTTCATCAATATGTGCATTGATGACGTCGTCCCCACAGTGACCGTACAATTGTAACCCAACCAGAACCCATGGATTACAGGCAACATCCGCACTGAGCTAAAGGCTAGAGCTGCCACTTTCAAGGAGCGGGACTCTAACCTGCACGCTGATAAGAAATCCCACTATGCCCGCCGACGAAACATCAAACAGGCAAAGCGTGAATACTAGACTGAGACTGAATCGTACTACACTGTCTCTGATGCTCGTCGGATGTGGCAGAGCTGGCAAACTATGACGGACTACAAAGGGAAGCACAGCCACGAGCTGCCTAGTGACAAGAGCCTACCAGACGAGCTAGATAACTGCTATGCTCGCTTCGAGGCAAGCAACATTGAAGCAAGCATGAGAGCATTAGCTGTTCTGGACGACTGTGTGATCACGCTATCTGTAGGCGATGTGAGTAAGACCTTTTAACCCGTCAACATTCACAAGGCCAAAGGGCTAGAGGCATTACCAAGACATGCACTCAGAGCAAAAGCTGACCAACTGGCAAGTGTCTTCACTGAGATTTTCAACCTGTCCCTGACCGAGTCTGTAATACCAACATGTTTCAATCAGACCACCATAGTCCCTGTGCCACCAAGGTAGCCTGCCTAAATGACTACTGATCCATAGCACTCACGTTTGTAAGCATGAAGTGGTTTGAAAGGCTGGTCATGGCTCACATCAACACCATTATCCAAGAAACCCTAGACCCACTCCAATTTGCATACCACACCAACAGATCCACAGATGATGCTCTCTATTGCACTCCAAACTGCCCTTTCCCACCTGGACAAAAGGAACACCTACGTGAGAATGCTATTAATTGACTACAGCTCAACGTTCAACACCATAGTGCCCTCAAAGCTTATCACTAAGCTAAGGACACTGGGACTAAACACCTCCCTCTGGAACTGAATCCTGGACTTCCTGACAGGCCGCCCCCAGGTGGTAAGGGTATGTAACAACAGTTATTTCAAACCGTCTTCTTCAACAGAAGATGAACAGCAGAGGAGATAAGAATCTTGGAGATGGGGAAAGGGCCAATAAATGTGGGGAAAGTTTGTGGCACTCCACCCGGAGGGGCAGATCTCGAGTGGACACCCATACCCTCTGCCCTAGACGATAGTGGGGAGCCGGGGTTCGGTGGCAGTCCGCTTGTCGTCGAGAACTGGAGGTGGTCTTGAGGAGAGCCGACCGGGCTCTCTTCCAGGCACGACGACAGCGGCGGATGAATATCTGGGCCAAGGGTATACCGTCCTCTTCCTCTTGCTTCGGGAAGAGCAGGGGCCGATAATCCAGGGAACACTCAAAACGCGAGAGACCAGTGGCAGAGCAGGGGAGGGTGTTGCGGGCGTATTCAACCCACACGGGTTGCTGGCTCCAGGTGGTGGGGTTGGCGGAGACAAGGCAGCGAAGAGTCGTCTCCAGGTCTTGATTGGCACGCTCCGACTGGCCATTAAACTGAGGGTGGAACCCTTGAGGAGAGGCTGGCCGAC
The DNA here is from genome assembly GCF_002021735.2 of Oncorhynchus kisutch. Lineage (NCBI taxonomy): Eukaryota > Metazoa > Chordata > Actinopteri > Salmoniformes > Salmonidae > Oncorhynchus > Oncorhynchus kisutch. Next base: position 29,517,330 of record NC_034190.2, read on the forward strand.
GACCCAATGAGTGTGCAGAATGCCTTCCAGAACCGGGACGAGAACTGAGGACTCTGGTCAGAGACCATGTCCACTAGGAGTCCATGGATCCGGAAGACGTGCTGCACCATGAGCTGGGCCGTCTCTTTGGCAGAGGGTAGCTTGGGGAGAGGAATGAAATGGGCGGCTTTGGAAAATGATCCACTACTGTCAGGGTGACGGTGTTGCAAACAGACGGGGGAGAGGAGAGGGAGAAGTTAAACTGGGTGAAAAGCAGGGCCCCCTAGCTTGCCCTATGAGACACTTGTTGGTGCAGAGATATTCTAAGTTCTTATGATTTGTCCACACAATGAAAGGATGTTCTGCGCCCTCCAACCAGTGCCTCCACTCCTCCAACGGCATTTTCACCACGAGAAGCTCATGATTCCCCACATCGTAATTCCACTCCGTGGTGTTAAGACGATGGGAGAAGAAGGTGTAGGGATGTAACTTGAGGTCCAGGGCAGAACACTGGGACAGAACAGCCCCCAGTCCGACAAGCGTTGGCCTCCACCACGAACTGACGGGATTGGTCAGGATACACCAATATGTGAGCTGTGGTGAAGCGGTGCTTGAGGTCCCGGAAAACCCAGTCAGCAGCTGGGGACCACGTGAATAGAATCTTGGGAGAGGTGAGTGCAGACAGTGGGGAAGCCAGGGTGCTGTAACCCTGGATAAAGTGTCGATAAATGTTGGCAAATCCCAGGAAATGTTGCAGCTGCACTCTGGACATAGGCTGGGACCAATCCACCACCACTTTTACCTTTCCGGGATCCATCTGTACATTCCCCACAGTGATGATGTAACCAAAGAAGGGCAAGGTGGAGCGATGGAATTCACACTTCTCCGCTTTCACAAAGAGCTGATTCTCCAGGAGCCGCTGGAGGACTTATCGGAAGTGGAGCACGTGTTCTTGGGCTGAGCGGGAGAAAACAAGGATGTCGTTGAGGTAGACAAAGAGGAACCGGTTCAACATGTCACGGAGAACATCATTAGCCAGGGCCTGGAACACAACTGGAGCTTTGGCAAGACAAAATGGCATGACCAGATATTCATAGTGACCGCTGGCCGTGTTGAAGGGAGTCTTCCACTCGTACCCTTCCTTATCTGCACAAGGTGGTAGGCATTCTGCAGGCTCAACTTGGAGAAAATGGTGGCCCCCTGGAGCGGCTCAAAGGCCGAGGCTATGAGTGGTAGCGGGTAGCGATTCTTAAAAGTGATGTCATTGAGGCCCCGGTAGACAATGCACGGACACAGGGTTTTGTCCTTCTCCACAAAGGAGAACCCTGTGCCGGCGGGGGAGGCAGAAAGACAGATACACCCTGCAGCTAGGGAGTTCTCGATGTAGGTCTCCATATCCTTGGTCTCCGTAACCGACAGAGAGTACAGTCATCCCCGAGGTGGTGCCTGCGGGAATTGCGGAGAGGTCTGGGGCAACTTCCAAGCCCACAGGAAGACGTCCCAGGGCAGTCTGCGCTACCTTTAGGCAATGGGCATGGCAGAACGGGCTACAGCCCATGATGGCACCAGCAGTACAGACAATGAGGGGATTGTGTTGCTGGAGCCAAGAGAATACCAAAACCACGGGAACCTGAGGAGACTAAATTAGCATGAATTGGATAGCCTCGTTGTGGTTCCTTGACACTCGTAGGTTGATGGGAGTGGTATTGTGGGTGACCCGGCCTATAGAATACCCGTCCAGTGCTCTAACATCCATGGGAATGGAGAGGGGCTGAGTGGGGAGGCCCAGCTGGGACACCAGTGTAGTGTCCATAAAACTCTCATTGGCCCCAGGGTCGATGAGTACCCAGAGAGATTTTGACTAGTTCCCCCACAGCAGGATGGCGAGTAAGAGGAAAGGAAAAGTTCTCTGTATGGCCCATCAGAGTACTAGCCCCTAACAGTGAGCCTGATCTTTTAGTGGGCAAGAGGACACAAAATGACCAGTAGTCCCGCGATACAGGCAACCCTTTTTGTGAAGCCTGTGTAAACGTTCGGCTGGAGACAGCCTAGCTCTGCCTAGTTGCATCGAGTAGCCTCGGGTTCGGCAATGGAGACATTGGGGACTTCTGGGATGCCTTGGAAGCGAGGTGGAATCCTCGGGCGGGTGAGTGGAATTGGACCTCCTCTCCTTCCTACGTTCCCGTAGCCTCCCATCGATCCGGATGGTCAAGGCGATGAGCGAGTCGAGATCCATTGGTAGTTCCCGGGCTGCTAGCTCGTCCTTAACTTCCTCTGATAATCAATGCAGGAACATGTTGAACAGCGATTCCGGGTTCCAGGCACTCAATTTCCAACATGCGGAAAACCACCGCATAGTCTGCCACACTGCGGGAATCTTGCCGAAGCTGGAGTAACTTCCAGGCAGCCTCTCTCCAATGGAGAATCGAAAACCTTCTTCACCTCCGCCACGAACTCTTCCAGACTGAGGCATTTGGCCGACTGTTGTTCCCACACTGCCGTAGCCCAGGCGAGAGCCCTCCCTGGCATCAGCGTGATGAGGTACGCTATCTTTGAGCGGTCCAAGGGGAAGGAGGAGGGCTGCAGCTCGAAGATGAGAACACTGAGCGAGAAACGCAGACATGTTTCCGACTCTCCAGCGAAACATTCTGGGGGAGGTAAGCAGGGTTCTCGGGAAACTGGGGTGGCCGCGCTGCTAACAGCCTGGTTACTGAGGGGCTGGGAGGTTACCGTCGTGGTAGGCTGCCTGACAAACAACCCGCGGAATTGCTCCAGCAGTGTGTTCAACGCGCGGTCATGGCATTCGGCCAAGGTCTGGAACCCCTCCATAAAACCACGAAGCATCTCCTTGTGCCTTCCAATGGTGGCTCCTTGGGAGGAGACAGCATTGCAGAACGGACTGGGTCCGTCATGGCCAGTTCGTACTATCACAGCTCAGGAGAAGACCCAGATGCAGACAGTTCGAAGTAACAAAAGGCAGACAAACGACAGGTCAAGGGCAAGCAGAGGTCATTAATCCAGAGCAGAGTCCGAAAGGTACAGAACGGCAGGCAGGCTCAGGGTCAGGGAGGCAGAATGGTCAAAACCTAGAAAACAGGGACTGGGGGAAAAAAACTGGAGTTCGACAAGACGAACTGGCAACAGACAAACAGAGAACACAGATATAAATACACGTGGGATAATGGGGAAGATGGGCAACACCTGGAGGTGGGTGGAGACAAGCACAAAGACAGGTGAAACATATCAGGGTCTGACAGTAGGAACACTTACAGCAGTCAACACACTTAAAGCTCCTGGTTGTTTGTGCTACAGTATATTGGTTAATATAATGTAGGTTTATGTTCCCTGACAGAATGATTGAACCTGTATGTAACTTATTCCTTCTTAGAATAGAAAGAATGCATCACTCCAATTCATGTACTGTAATTCTAATGAATGAGTTCAATTGTTAGTGATGAACTAATTGGGGTTTAAAGACAACCCTCTATGGCTATTGAATACTAGCAAGACAATCATAGTATCAATAAAAGGGTTGTTCATAGAAGGCATGAAACTTGCTACATTGGGTCCAATAAGGAAATATTGGACCAACAGCTTTGAAAGTGTCCACCTATACAAATATCATCTTTTAAAAGTACGAGACTAAATAATTTACTCACATTTTCGATAAATGATATAGCTGACTGTAAGGGAGATTGGGTTGAGTTGAGCAATATGTGTAAGTTGAGCCACCATTGTTTTCTAGGAAATCATACACAAAATTAATTATTTGATCAAATATTTAGGAAGAGTTCATCATTTCATGGAATCAGTGAAAGAAGAAACCCCATTGAAAAAGTGATACGCATGTTAGATCTAAAAATAACAGATTTTCACCAAGTCAAATTAACTTATTGTTTGCCTGTATCCTTACCAAAGTAGATCATTTTAAAATTGTTCTAGAAATCAGTTGGGGTCTCTAAAGCTTCAATATGAGATCCTAAACCAAGCATGGAAGTGCATCCTTGTAGCTGTGTGGGCTGAAATTTTCAAAATGTTTGGTTTGGGGTTAGTTGATCCAGTCCAATGGTTGAGCAAATTCAAGTGTTTTCTATTGAGGTAATAACACAGCCTGGCCTATGGCCTAAGTGTTTAAGTGTTATGCCTGTGTTTAAAAAAATGCTTAAAATGCTTAAAAGGCAAAAGAAAATGAATGTGATTGTGTTGAATTGTGTTTGGGAAATAAAGATCGACATGGTTTTTAAAAGGTAGTGGTAATATTTCATTCAGTACAGAAATCTGTAGGCGGCTGAACTTATCTGGGTATATCATATCTGGGTAAATTGTGCCAAGAGGCCGCTTTTTGTTGGACATGTTACTAAAATTATGTTACTAAAATGTGTATTTCAAGTCATTTAGACATGAGACAGACAATAAAGATGCATTATTTAATATAGGACCTTTCACTATAGGCTATGGGAATTAGGTTTATCTTTTCTATACGCTGCGCTGCCGCTGTCCATGGTACTGTAGCTGCTCTGCTCAAGGCATGGATAATGTTCCTAAGGCTTTGACAGGCGGACAATTATATAGCAGACAAAAACATATGTAGGCTAAAAATAAGTGATTATCAATGTCAACTCCTTAAGATTTCAAACAAAAAAATAATAATATTTAGATGTGAGGAAATGCAACGCAAGAAGCAAAAATGACTTAAGGATTCTCTGATTATCAAGACACATGCTTACCCGATTAGTTTGGCACAACACAATTGAACAATTAAATAATTCCAAATAAGTCCGATTAGTCGACTCAAATCCCACGAATTCAGTCCTTCCAAATTTGGGCTTTTTTTCTGAACTGTTTGACACAGTGCTTATGTTTCCATCTCTCAAAAACATGAACAAAAGCGTTTACTCTCAAGTGGTCGTGGTCAATGACGGCTCAATTCCTAGTCCTGACAAGTCTGCCACGATATTCCACAGTTGTCCAAACTGACTGTTGTCAAAATATCTCTTTAAGAAATATGAGTTCATGCATTTACAATATAGTGCACTTCCAAACAATGCACACTGTAGGGTAGGCTACTTACACCGAAAGAATAGAAGAGGGTGGGTGTGCATGGCACTGCGACAAAGACCAACCTGGCAGCATAGAGAGGAGCTGTCCGTGCACCAAAGGTTGAAGCGCGACTTTTTAGCCATCTCGCGCGAACGTGTTAAAGAACCTCCACATGTCAATCCATATATATCGAAATTCACTATAAAAACAACACATTAAATGAAGCATTCAATTCATATGCGATTAATATGGGATTAATATTTCTTATCAGCATCAGAGAAAAACGAAACTTAGTTGATTTATTCTGTAAGAAATGTTCAAATCTATTGCCAAAGATTGATAGACTCCAGTACAGTCCGCTATTCGAGATTTATCTCACTGACACAGGCGCCTCCCCTCTTCCCATCCCATCCTCCTCGTCACGCACCAATGACATCTCAGGCAAAACTTCACGTCTGACCTATCAATATTTCACTGCATTGGAAACAGGACCGCCTGCGGTAGCCAAATTTTGCGGTAGCCAAAAATTCATAATTCCATATGTCTTTGAGGCAATTATTCTATTTTAGGACTCTTTTTAAGACCCTTTTTGTGAAAAGAAAGACATTAATAATGATTTAGATCTATAAAAATGTGTGAATAGTCTTTTGGCACAGATCTAGGATCTGTTTTTACCCTTCACAAATTCCAACCACTACCATTAGTGTATAATTTTTCATACATTTTTGGAAAAGTAGAGTCGTCAGGAAGGGAGGAATGCGTCCCTTGAGAGGGCAAGAACAAGATGTATGTCAGGAGAAGTGTCGTATTATCATAAGGAGACGTATACTTGGAATATGGATGAGGAATGGAGGGAAAAGGAGAGGCTGAGGAGGTAGAAGAGAGAGAGGGAGGAAGAGGGTGAACTTGAATAGGTTAAAAATGGTGGGAAAATGGGACATGGTTTGTTTTATAGAAGAATGGTAGAAAGTGTAAGCGGAGTGAGCTGTACACCGGATCTAAGACAGGAGGAGAAACGGAAGTGTATGAGCACCGAAGGTTAGGATTAAGATGAGTCTGTGATGGTAGGAGTGACATTTTTGGAAAAAGTGGACCCTTGCCTTTTGGCTGATCCATTTGTGGTTTCAGGGTGGGTGAAAGCAGAATTACGTGATGTGGAATCGGTGAAGGTAACCAAAACTGGTCTTGTGATAATTGTTTGTGTTTCTGCTGGTCAGAGGGAGCAGGCACTCCGCGTCAAAGGAATGTGAGGAAGAGATGTGAATGGTTTTGCTCTCAAGAAAAGGGCACCATTGAAATGAGTGATTACTGGGGTAGCGGTGAATGTGAAAGTTCACAACTGAAGGGGAAGATTCCTGGTGTTTGTGATGCTCGTTGTTTGGTTCAACGCAGACAGGGTGGCGTGAGTGGTGAAACAGAAGAGTCGTTGTCTGTTCTTTTGAGTTTTGATGTTGAGTCTTTGCCCGACGAAGTGATGTTAGGATATTTAAGTTATCCCGTACACGCTTTTGTGTCGAATACATTACGTTGTTAGGGGTGTCAAGTTTCTGGGCATGTGGCAGCAGTGTGTAGGAGGGAGATGCCTTATTGTGAGAAGTGTGCAGTAGGGCATGAGACAAAGGAATGTGTAGCATTGAGGAAAGTAGTGGTACGTGTTAATTGTAGGGGTACCTATGGGGCTTGGGATCAGAAATGTCCAGTGCGAGAGAGGCAGGTTGAGGTTTCCAGGGTTAGAGTATTGCAGAAGATCCTGAGAGGAGTGGTCTGAGTAGTAGATCTTTACCAGTATGGAGGGATAGGCCAGCAAGTGATATATGCTTCAGTAAGATTGGATTTTTAGCATTTATAGCAATGGTTATCAACTGTACTGCAGGGGTAGAATTTAAGTCGCAGAAAATGGAGGTTGTGGTGGCAGCTACAGAGAAGTATTTGGGTGTACAAGACTTGATGTCAGAAGAGTTACAGGGTGTGTTCAGTGGTGCTGTCCCATCTTTTCAGGCTGTTGGCCTGATGTAGGACCAGATAGATTTAAATAGTGGAGGAGGGTGGTGGGGTTTTAGTGAGTGTAGGGTTAGATGGTATTGTATTTGTTTATTTACAAGCAAAGTATAAGGGAGTTATACTCCAGTCTAGTAGGCGGTGGTAATACAACATTCTTTGGATGCCAACTGCCATTAAAACTCATCGAAGAATAAGAAGAAGAACATGAGCTAACTAGAAACAGACAGGAAATATATTAATGGCATAATCATAACGAAAGTTATTTTAATTTATGAGGAGACATGCAACGCACAAACACACAGATTTCATTTTCCTGATTAAAAAGTGATTTCCTCTTTCATTTTCCATCCGCCCTGTAGGTCATTAACAAAATGGCAACTGTGGACAAGACAGCCTGATCACTAGTAAAATGCTGTCTTCTAAGTTCAAAGGTTGCTGATTAATAAAGGCCAATTATGCCACTTCCTGCGCGTCAAGTTCCCACAGTCAACGAGACTTTAGTCTGGGCATTTCTCAAAGGAATCTTTGGATGCATCCTACTTTCCTCTATAGGCTACTCGCATTGTTTATCAGCGGACTTGACTGCTTTTGAAAATACAGTCAAAATGATTTCGTAGCCCTACACAGGTATAGTAGGCCTAGCCGAGTGAATGATTTTGGAAGTTGGAAAAATATATATATTCTTTGTTTCTACTTAGATCTGTTAGATTGGTATGACTAGTGTTTCCTGAGTGCAATAGTTGTTGTTTTTCGGGTTTGGGTTTAGGGTTTGACTAGAGCAGGTATTCCCAAACTTGTTAAAGCAAGGCCCCTGAACTCTCATGTATTTTCTGCATTATGCAATGATATGGGCAGAGACCATGTAATGCTTTTAGAACATACAGAAGTTATGGTTATCAAGGGCCAAAGTATTGACACGTTTTTTTGAATTGACAGACGAGCATAAAGTTTTATTTACTGACCATAATTTTCACTTGTCTGACCGCTTGAATGATGACACGTTTCTCACACAATTGGCCTATCTGGTTGATGTTTCTTCTCTCCTGAATGATCTGAATCTAGGATTACAGGGATTCCCCGCAACTATATTCAATGCGTGTGACAAAATTGAGGCTGATTAAGAAGTTGGAACTCTTCTCTGCTTGCAACACACAGGTCTTTCCATCGTTGTATGATTTTTTGGGGTTTGCAATTGAACTCAAGTTTACGGACAATGTCAAATGTGATATAGCGAAGCACCTGAGTGAGCTGGGTGTGCAATTACGCAGGTACTTTCCCGAAACAGACGACACAAACAACTGGATTTGTTATCCCTTTCATGCCCTGCCTCCAGTCCACTTACCTATATCTGAACAAGAGAGCCTCATCGAAATTTCAACAAGCGGTTCTGTGAAAATTTTATTTAATCAGAAGCCACTGCCAGATTTCTGGATAGGGCTGCGCTCAGAGTATCCTACCTTGGCAAATTGAGCTGTTAAGACACTAACGCCCTTTGCAACCACGTACCTATGTGAGAGGGGATTCTCGGCCCCACTAGCATGAAAAACTAAATACAGGCACAGACTGTGTGTGGAAAATTATTTAAGACTGAGACTCTCTCCAATACAACAAAACATTGCAGAGTTATGTGCATCCTTTCAAGAACACCCTTCTCATTAACCTGCTGTGAGTTATTCACAATTTTTGATGAACAAATAAGGTTTTGTGTAATATGGCTAAATAAAGAGCAAAATTATTGATTATTATTATATTATTATTTGTGCCCTGGTCCTATAAGAGCTCTTTGTCACTTCCCACGAGCCGGGTTGTGACAAAAACACTCATTCTTATGTATAATAAATGTATCGTATAGTGTGTGTGTGGCAGGCTTACAATGATGGCAAAAAACAACATTTGAGAGTGAGCTGACCCTGGTGCTAGAGGGTGTACGCAGCTGGAGGTTGAATGTTTGAAGGGGTACGGGGGTATAAAAAGTTTGCGAACCACTGGACTAGAGAATTAAGTAAGTGAAAGAAGAATACTGACCTCTGCTGTTCATATTCATAAGGTGCAGCTGGGTGTGCTCTTTATTTTGGGGGGTTTCCAATCGTCACATAGTGGCACCAGGGCCCTGTTCAAACACCTTTTTCGTTTTTATAAGGAGTGGAGCAAGTCCAACTCCTTACACGTTTTTATTTACTGGATAGGAAAGAAGTAGAGAGCCATGAGGAGAGTGTGTTGAGATAGCAGTGGGCCTGCTGATTAAAATCCACGATGCAGTGGTATATGTGCACTGTAGACAGCGGCTTCGACCGCTAGGCCACACAAATACCTTTAAAAGTACATCCATCTTTCCTCCCTTCCTTGCGGTAATCAATGTCCTGGAAGTGGATAGGTGAACATGTATTTTACCATGTCAGATTGGCGGTTACCTTGGGGAAAGAAGGGTGCATTGTTACATTATTAATCAAACTGAGCCCAGATATAGTTAAAGGTAGGCACCAAGTTCGAGCCTTTCATTTATGCTTTTATTTTGAGCCCAAATGTCACATCTATAATGCTGGAATTGTCCTTATCTGTTCACACGTTATTACACCTACCCTTCACCTATTAACTTTATGAATGTGAGTACACTAATCTGACCAGATATCCTGTCTCCTACAATGTAATTTCATTTTCAGACCAGGCCTCAAATATGTTTAGACCATTTTCATACATACGGTGCCTAGAGACAGTGCTCACTTGCACAATTTTTTCCCCTTAAATTAGAAAATTCATGAGATGTGTATTTCTTTTCAGCAATCCCTTTCTCCACACTCGCAGATTCTCTTCATGTACAGTGGGGCAAAAAAAGTATTTAGTCAGCCACCAATTATGCAAGTTCTCCCACTTATTAAAAAGATGAGAGAGGCCTGTAATTTTCATCATAGTACACTTCAACTATGACAGACAAAATGAGAAAAGAACATCCAGAAAATCACATTGTAGGATTTTTTATGAATTGATTTGCAAATTATGGTGGAAAATAAGTATTTGGTCAATAACAAAAGTTTATCTCAATACTTTGTTATATACCCTTTGTTGGCAATGACAGAGGTCAAACGTTTTCTGTAAGTCTTCACAAGGTTTTCACACACTGTTGCTGGTATTTCGGCCCATTCCTCCATGCAGATCTCCTCTAGAGCAGTGATGTTTTGGGGCTGTTGCTGGGCAACACGGACTTTCAACTCCCTCCAAAGATTTTCTATGGGGTTTAGATCTGGAGACTGGCTAGGCCACTCCAGGACCTTGAAATGCTTCTTACGAAGCCACTCCTTCGTTGGCCGGGCGGTGTGTTTGGGATCATTGTCATGCTGAAAGACCCAGCCACGTTTCATCTTCAATGCCCTTGCTGATGGAAGGAGGTTTTCACTCAAAATCTCACGATACATGGCCCCATTCATTCTTTCCTTTACACGGATCAGTCGTCCTGGTCCCTTTGCAGAAAAACAGCACCAAAGCATGATGTTTCCACCCCCATGCTTTACAGTAGGTATGGTGTTCTTTGGATGCAACTCAGCATTCTTTGTCCTCCAAACACGACGAGTTGAGTTTTTACCAAAAAGTTATATTTTGGTTTCATCTGACCATATGACATTCTCCCAATCTTCTTCTGGATCATCCAAATGCTCTCTAGCAAACTTCAGACTGGCCTGGACATGTACTGGCTTAAGCAGGGGGACACGTCTGGCACTGCAGGATTTGAGTCCCTGGCGGCGTAGTGTGTTACTGATGGTAGGCTTTGTTACTTTGGTCCCAGCTCTCTGCAGGTCATTCACTAGGTCCCCCCCGTGTGGTTCTGAGATTTTTGCTCACCTTTCTTGTGATCATTTTGACCCCACGGGGTGAGATCTTGCGTGGCGCCCCAGATCGAGGGAGATTATCAGTGGTCTTGTATGTCTTCCATTTCCTAATAATTGCTCCCACAGTTGATTTCTTCAAACCAAGCTGCTTACCTATTGCAGATTCAGTCTTCCCAGCCTGGTGCAGGTCTACAATTTTGTTTCTGGTGTCCTTTGACAGCTCTTGGGTCTTGGCCATGGTGGAGTTTGGAGTGTGACTGTTTGAGGTTGTGGAAAGGTGTCTTTTATACTGATAACAAGTTCAAACAGGTGCCATTAATACATGTAACGAGTGGAGGACAGAGGAGACTCTTAAAGAAGAAGTTACAGGTCTGTGAGAGCCAGAAATCTTGCTTGTTTGTAGGTGACCAAATACTTATTTTCCACCATAATTTGCAAATAAATTCATTAAAAATCCTACAATGTGATTTTCTGGATTTTTTCCCCTCATTTTGTCTGTCAAAGTTGAAGTGTACCTATGATATAAATTACAGGCCTCTCATCTTTTTAAGTGGGAGAACTTGCACAATTGGTGGCTGACTAAACACGTTTTTGCCCCACTGTAAGTTATTTTTTATTCACAGTGGAATAGGGTAGAAAGCAACTCTTTTCATTTTTGATGCAGACAGGGTTATGTAACCCTCATAAGCTCATAATGTATGCACCCTCTGTTTGTTTACATAACTTGTGTGTGTCAGACTACAGGTAGATCCTTGGTCCCATGCCCTGTGCTATTGATAGTGTGGGATCCTCTGTTTCACACGAACAATGATTTCATACTTTGGCATTCCTTGTGTTATGGAAAAGAAGAGCAGGAATATGTTTCCTAAACCATACTCCAGGATATTACAGAAGTTAGAGTATGGAATTATTTTGGAGTACATTGTCAGAGGTAACTTAGAAGCTGCCAGTCATATTGCAAGTGATTAAAAGGGTACACGAATCCCCAGTGTTTCTTTAGGGGTTACTGGGAATTAAAGGGATAGTAGCTAAGGCTTCATTTATCTAATGGTTTGGTCTGAAGATGAGGAATGCAACCACTCTTAAATGCATAGACAGAGCAATGGATGCAAGGACTGACAATCCATGAGATCTATGATAGGGTAATGTCACATTCTGACCTTTTATTTCCTTTGTTTTGTCATTATTTAGTATGGTCAGGGCGTGAGTTGGGGTGGGCAGTCTGTTTGTTTTTCTATGATTTGGATATTTCTATGTTTCGGCCTAGTATGGTCCTCAATCAGAGGCAGGTGTCATTAGTTGTCTCTGATTGAGAATCATACTTAGGTAGCCTGGGTTTCACTGTGTGTTTGTTCCTGTCTTTGTGGCACCAGATAGGACTGTTTTGGTTTTTTCACGTTTCTTGTTTTGTAGATTGTTGTACTTTCATCTTTATTAAAGATTTACAAAACTAACCACGCCTCATTTTGGTCCGCCTCTCCTTCAAGTCAAGGAAACCGTTACAGGTAAGGCAGTTGTTATAAGCCCATAATGTATTTATTCCTTTGATTGCGTTCTTCAATAATCAATGGTCATATCATTCATTTAAATAAGCATTGAACAATAGGAAACATCCCAGATTGCTCCCTTTTAATGTTAAATTGAATATATAGAATATCCAATATGAACCAAAGCACGTGGCCTTATTAGACAAGAATACTTTTAAATATACGTATGTGTATGTACTATTTATAAGTAACACTTTATTTCACAGCCCAGCTTTTTAACAGGTAGTTACTTTGAAAGCACCTGTAAGAGTTTAGCTAATAATTACAAAGTAGCCTAATTAGGCTACACTTTGGTTTCTTTGAGATGCAATGACAATACAGGGTCGCTAGCTTGCTTGATATGTTGAATAAAGTGTGTTATTGTTCTCTTCATATTAATGTGTTGCATAACAGTCTTGAGGACATCCATATTCATATCCAAACATTATACAGTAGGCTATTAATGAGTTGGTCACATTGCTAAGGAGGAGCAGGCTGGAAAAGTCGTGGATACAGTTTCAACCGTCAATGGTGTTCTGGAAGCGGGCATCTTGTGAAAATCTCCCCGTGAAGCATTTTAACAAACACACCTACAATATGGAGGACCGGACCATCCACACCCTTACTGAATACAGGTTGAGCAACTCAAAACTGATTAAAGGAATTTATGTAAAGGAATGCAATGCCAGAATATGGCCACTAGATGGAGAACTCCCTTTGAATCTTCTCTTTCATGTGTTCATGTATCTGAATCCCCAAACCCCGAGTCACCAGCAATGGGTTGATACATTACATGTTTTTCTGATTGCTTAGGCACGATCTTTGAAACTATAGGTTATTTTTACAAAACTGTACACACTCATCACAAAACCTTACGCCAAACCAGCAAAACATTATACAACTCTTGCAAAAGCAAACAATTCTTGCAAAACTCTTAACTCTTTTTAAAGAATTGTGTTTTTGCATCAATACAGTACACAACCATCATTTGAATAAGCACACGAAGCACCAACTACGCACTGACAGTATAAATGAAAAACACTTGTGGCTTTTTTTTCTGTGTGCAGGGCATAGGAGTTTGCAATAAAGTTGTCATACATGTAAGCACACACGGATCCAAATGAGTAAAGTATGGATGTGTATTCTGAACATAACACACTATCAATACAAATAAGGGGGAAAAGTTCATTACATTTTTTTCTCAACATTTTCTAACACTCATACAATAAAAGTGCAGTTGAAGAAAACAAAAACAATTGTGCGAGGGGGGAAAAAAAGAAATCTTGCCTTCGTTGTGGGTCTGGCCAGAAGACTTCATCCACATTACATGCGATGTTGTCTTGAGTTAGGCAGCATAGAAAGTATCGCCTGGAGTGCCGTATCCAGGCCTAGTGTGACCCCTGATCTCCACAAGCTGTTACATCTGCTCCTACCATGCCCTCTACTTCTCATCTTGGACCTCCCTAAATATGCCACCACTTCCCCAGTGCTCGCTCCCTCTCTCTCTGTGTGTGTGTGTGTGAGTGGAGACAGGTGTGCTGGAAGCGGAGCAGATTCCCACCAGCTGCAACCTGTTCCATAATCCAGAACCCTACAAATACTCAGCCCTGCCACTTCCTCACTGCCAGATCGTAGCCTCTACTCAGTCAGTATCTCTAGTTGTTTGTTCCTGCATAGATTTTGTCATCCTGTTGTGTCTGCTTTCCCTAGCCTCACGCTGCTTTTTCTCTCTGCTACAGTACAATTTGTTCTGACTCAGGTACCTGTCTCCTCAGTCCTGCTTCCCTGCCTTGGATCCACGCTCTACTGCTTCTTTGGATTCCGCTCCAGAGCTGCTTACCCGGTTCCTAATCTCCTTGCCCCCAGCCTCAGTCCGGATTCCCTGCTACCCACCTGATATTCCCCAGGACTGCACCCCATCTCCTCTCCCGCTTTTCAATAAACACATTGGTTACCTATCCTTGTCTCCTCGTCTGAGTCTGCATTTGGGTTCACCTGCTCCGCCCCATTGTATCACAAGCCTCCTCCATTAATTGTAGAAGGGGTATACGTTGGTGGGGCTGGCGATCATACACCTTCCAGTGCCACGCAGAGAATAATTCTTCAATAGGATTCAAGAACGGAGATTATGGGGGGAGATTGATTGCAATAAAAGGCGTTGACCTGTGAACCAATTGTGAACCACAGCAGCCCGGTGGAAACTAACATTGTCTCAGATGATAATGTACCTGGGCTGCTCTGGCCCCTGGTCATTAGGGATTAGTCTGTTGTGGAGGGTGTCTAGAAATGTGATAATGTGTGCAGTGTTGTATAGGCCTAGGATTACATGATGACTAATAGCCGCACACATTGTTATGTTGCTACCATGTTGTCCTGGGGCGTTGATGATGGCACGGTGTCCTACGATATTTCTGCCGTGGCCCCTTGTTTTTGCAAGGTTGAAACCTGCCTCGTCCACATATATTAGCTCATGATGCACAGCATCTGGTTCCAGCTCCATGACTCTCTGAAAGAGACAAGACAAAACAATGTAGCACGGTACGAAAAGACAGGGATCAGTCAATATGATGTAGCACCATACACTTCCAGATCCAGTGTAACCGATGTGAAATGGCTAGCTAGTTAGCGGTGGTGCGCGCTAATAGTGTTTCAATCGGTGACCTCACTCGCTTTGAGACCTTGAAGTAGTGATTTCTCTTGCTCTGCAAGGGCTGCGGCTTTTGTGGCGCGATGGGTAACGATGCTTCGAGGGTGATGGTGTTGATGATGTGTGCAGAGGGTCCCTGGTTAGGGGCGAGGAGAGAGACGGAAGCTATACCGTTACACCAGCACCAATGATAAGATAGTATAGCTTACCTGCACATATTCATATCTCAGTTGTTTTACACGGTCTGAGTTTCTTTCGAAAGGGACTCTGTACAGCTGCTTCATCCTAATTCTGTTGCATTTCAGTAGACGAGACAGTGCAGAGAGACTGTAGACGTTTTGGAATATGGTGTTATCTGCCATTATGTGGTCCTGCAGTTCTCTGAGTCTGATGCAGTTATTTGCAATGACCATATTTACAATGTGGGTCTCCTGCTCAGGGGTGAACAGTCAACCGCTTCCACCAGATACTTGTTCTTTTGCAGTTTGGTAAAAACATTTGAATGGTTTTAGTGATAGTACCTTCTCAATATGAAAGCACAGTACATATTACCGTGCCAGTAAGACTACAGCACTTACAGTTACTTACCGGTTCTCATTTCTGCAACAGTATAACGGCTCAGATTTGGTTGAACCCGTTGCCCAGCCTCCCTCCTGCTCATCTCATGGTTGACAACATGGTCAACCACAGTTACTCTGATTTCATCAGTTATTGTGTTCCTGACTCCCCTTTCTCTTCCTTTTCCCTGTCCTCTCCTTCTCCTCTTGTCACGCCCTGATCTGTTTCACCTGTTCCTGTGATTGTCTCCACCCCCTCCAGGTGTCGCTTCTTTCCCCCAGTGTATTTATTCCTGTGTTTCCAGTCTCTCTGAACCAGTTCGTCTTGTATGTTTTCAAGTCAACCAGTGTGTTTTTCCTGTTCTCCTGATTTTTGCATTCTCCTTTTTCTAGTCCTCCTGATTTTGACCCTTTCCTGTTTCTGGACTTTGTACCCGCCTGGACTCTGATCTGGTTTTGACCTTTTGCCTGTCCACAACCATTCTCTTGCCTACCCCTTTTGGATTAATAAACATTGTAAGACTCCAACCATTTGCCTCCTGTGTCTACATTTGGGTCTCGCCTTGTGCCTTGATAACGCTGTCCTACTTCATCTCTTCCTCTTACTTCTTCACCATCTCGTCCACCTCGTCATCCTCTTCCTCCTCTAGTTCTCACCCCTCTTACTCTCTGGCCAATATTGGCCTCCATAGTTGTCCAAACCAAATGTTTACCTGTGGCCTATTATTTTTTAAATTTAATTTCACCTTTTATTTAACCAGGTAGGCCAGTTGAGAACAAGTTCTCATTTACAACTGCAACCTGGCCAAGATAAAGCAAAGCAGTGCAACACAAACAACAACACAGAGTTACACATGGAATAAACAAACATACAGTCAATAATACAATAGAAAAAGTCTATATACAGTGTGTGCAAATGAGGAAGGATAAGGGTGGTAAGGCAATGAATAGGCCATAGTGGTGAAATAATTACAATATATCAATTAAACACTGGAGTGATAGATGTGCTGAAGATGCGTGTGCAAGTAAAGATACTGGGGTGCAAAGGAGCAAAATGAATAACAGTATGGGGATGAGGTAGTTGGATGGGCTATGTACAGGTGCAGTGATCTGTGAGCTCCTCTGACAGCTGATGCTTAAAGCTAGTGAGGGAGATGAGTCTCCAGCTTCAGTGATTTAAAAAAAAAAGTGCAGTTTGTTCCAGTCATTGGCAGCAGAGAACTGGTAGGAAAGGTGGCCGAAAGAGGAATTGGCTTTGGGGGTGACCAGTGAAATATACCTGCTGGAGCGCGTGCTGCGGGTGGGTGCTGCTATGGTGACCAGTGAGCTGAGGTAAGGCAGAGCTTTACCTAGCAAAGACTTATAGATGACCTGGACCCAGTGTGTTTGGCGACGAATATGAAGCGAGGGCCTGGCAACGAGAGCATACAGGTCACAGTGGTGGGTAGTATATGGGGCTTTGGTGACAAAACGGATGGCACTGTGATAGACTGCATCCAATTTGCTGAGTAGCGTGTTGGAGGCTATTTTGTAAATGACATCGCCAAAGTCAAGGATCGGTAGGATAGTCAGTTTTACGAGGGTATGTTTGGCAGCCTGAGTGAAGGATGCTTTTTTGCAAAATAGGAAGTAGATGTTAGATTTAATTTTGTATTGGAGATGCTTAATGTGAGTCTGGAAGGAGAGTTTACAGTCTAGCCAGACACCTAGGTATTTGTAGTTGTGCACATATTCTAAGTCTGAAACATCCAGAGTAGTGATGTTCGACGGGTGGGCAGGTGTGGTCAGTGATCGATTGAAGAGCATGCATTTAGTTTTGCATTTAAGAGCAGTTGGAGGCCACGGAAGGAGAGTTGTATGGCATCGAAACTCGTCTGGAGGTTAGTTAACACAATGTCCAAAGAAGGGCCAGAAGTATACAGAATGATGTCGACTGCGTAGAGGTGGATCAGAAAATCACCAGCAGCAAGAGCGACATCATTGATGTATACAGAGAAAAGAGTCGGCCCGAGGATAGAACCCTGTGGCACCCCTATAGAGACTGCCAGAGTTCCGGACAACAGGCCCTCCGATTTTACACACTGAACTCTGTCTGAGAAGTAGTTTTTATAGCACTCAAGCTCTGATTTGTAAGTGAACTCCTTATCTAAAAGTGTTTTCACATGTGTCAATGTGGAAAGGCAATTGGCGAAATAGTGTAGCAATGCAGAGACCAATGTTTACAGTTTTGCTAGAAGTGTGTTGTTAATTTGCAAACTGAGTGTAAAGCAGTGAGTTGCGTTTACAGTTTTGCAAAAAGTGTGTTATAAAATTACAAACTGAGTGTAAAGCAGAGAACGTGCATTATTTGGCACACTTAGTAAATGCATTGGCTACAAGTGTTAATGGTTTCAGAGAGAGTGCGTCAATAATCACTGTCAGTGTTTAAGCATTATTATTTTTTAAATGTCATTGGTCTCTAGGCACTCCTGTAAATCTGAAAGCATCAGGTGGGTTTGAGGCAATATGGTAATTGCTTCACTTTGCCCTGGGTGGAATTTTCAGCACAGTCCATACATTTATTCAATGATTTTAGACCTGCAGGAGAGCCTAGGGGTAAGCAGTTAGGATTTGATTTGGATGCCAGCAATCCAGATGTTAACAGGTTACAGTATGAGGTTTCAAAGGGTCTCTCTATAACTGTGATTGGTTCTTATAGACCCCCCTCTGCTCTTGGTGATGCATTTTCTTCTTTAATGCACCTTATGTCTAAACTTCTTTACAGTGAAATGATATTGATTGGTCTTCTCAACTGGTGTTGGTTAAAGCCGGTGTCTGATGATTTAAAAATGTTTTGTAATTCTATGAATCTTGCCCAGTTGATTAACTCACCCACTCGCCCAAATCTTAAATGCCCAGATAAATCTACCCTGATTGATTTGATATTGACAAATGTTCCACATAATTATTCTGCGGTTGGTGTTTTTTCAAAATCTAAAAATCGAATCAAATCAAATGTATTTGTCACATACACATGGTTAGCAGATGTTAATGGAAGTGTAGCGAAATGCTTGTGCTTCTAGTTCCGACAATGCAGTAATACCCAACGAGTAATTTAACCTAACAATTCCAAAACTACTACCTTATACACACAAGTGTAAGGGGATAAAGAATATGTACATAAAGATATATGAATGAGTGATGGTACAGAACGGCATAGGCAAGATGCAGTATATGGTATCGAGTACACTATATACATATGAGATGAGTAATGTAGAGTATGTAAACAAAGTGGAATAGTTAAAGTGGCTAGTGATACATGTATTACATAAAGATGCAGTAGATGATATAAAGTACAGTATACACATACATATGAGTAATGTAGGGTATGTAAACATTATATTAAGTAGCATTGTTTAAAGTGGCTAGTGATATATTTTACATCAATTTCCATCAATTCCCATCATTAAAGTGGCTGGAGTTGAGTCAGTGTGTTGGCAGCAGCCACTCAATGATAGTGGTGGCTGTTTAACAGTCTGATGGCCTTGAGATAGAAGCTGTTTTTCAGTCTCTCGATCCCTGCTTTAATGCACCTGTACTGACCTCGTCTTCTGGATGATAAAGGGGTGAACAGGCAGTGGCTCGGGTGGTTGTTGTCCTTGATGATCTTTATGGCCTTCCTGTGACATCGGGTGGTGTAGGTGTCCTGGAGGGCAGGTAGTTTGCCCCCGGTGATGCGTTGTGCAGACCTCACTACCCGCTGGAGAGCCTTACGGTTGTGGGCGGAGCAGTTGCCATACCAGGCGGTGATACAGCCCGACAGGATGCTCTCGATTGTGCATCTGTAGAAGTTTGTGAGTGCTTTTGGTGACAAGCCAAATTTCTTCAGCCTCCTGAGGTGGAAGAGGCGCTGCTGCGCCTTCTTCACGACGCTGTCTGTGTGGGTGGACCAATTCAGTTTGTCCGTGATGGGTACGCCGAGGAACTTAAAACTTACTACCCTCTCCACTACTGTCCCATCGATGTGGATAGGGGGGTGCTCCCTCTGCTGTTTCCTGAAGTCCAGAATCATCTCCATTGTTTTGTTGACGTTGAGTGTGAGGTTATTTTCCTGACAACACACTCCGAGGGCCCTCACCTCCTCCCTGTAGGCCGTCTCGTCGTTGTTGGTAATCAAGCCTACCACTGTAGTGTCGTCTATAAACTTGATGATTGAGTTGGAGGCGTGCATGGCCACGCAGTCGTGGGTGAACAGGGAGTACAGGAGAGGGCTCAGAACGCACCCTTGTGGGGCCCCAGTGTTGAGGATCAACGGGGTGGAGATGTTGTTACCTACCCTCACCACCTGGGGGCGGCCCGTCAGGAAATCCAGTACCCAGTTGCACAGGGCGGGGTCGAGACCCAGCTTTATGACGAGTTTGGAGGGTACTATGGTGTTAAATGCTGAGCTGTAGTCGATGAACAGCATTCTCACATAGGTATTCCTCTTGTCCAGATGTGTTAGGGCAGTGTGCAGTGTGGTTGAGATTGCATCGTCTGTGGACCTATTTGGGCGGTAAGCAAATTGGAGTGGGTCTAGGGTGTCAGGTAGGGTGGAGGTGATATGGTCCTTGACTAGTCTCTCAAAGCACTTCATGATGACGGAAGTGAGTGCTACGGGGCGGTAGTCGTTTAGCTCAGTTACCTTAGCTTTCTTGGGAACAGGGACAATGGTGGCCCTCTTGAAGCATGTGGGAACAGCAGACTGTAATGATTTAAGTGACCATTGTGCTGTTGTTGCTGTTAGAAATACTAAGGTTCCTAAGACAAAGCCACGTTTTATTCGTAAGAGAAATTTGAAGCGTTTTAATGAGCAGGCTTTCTTTCATGATTTGTTTTATTTTGACTGGAGTGAGATTGAGTTTATCCCTGATGTGGAAACTGCCTGGAAATTCTTTCTTGATGGTTTTTCCCAAATAGTAAACAAACATGCCCCATTCCGCAGGTTCAGGGTTAAAAGGCGGGATAATCCGTGGTTTTCTTCTGAGCTGTCTTGTATTATTCACGACCGTAATCTAGCCTGGGCAAAGCAAGGAAGTCATGTTCTGATGCTGATTAGCTTATTTTTAGGCAGTTACGCAACAAGTGTTCTTTTCTTCTCAGGAAGGCCAAGTCTGAATATTTTATGTCTGTTACCACTGATAACCTGAATGACCCTAGTAAGTTTTGGAAGGCTATTAAGTCTATGTCTGGTAATGTTAATGAATTACCGTCATGTGTTTTGAAGGACTCTGTTGCTGTATATGACAAAACTGAAATGCTGAATTGTTTCAATGAGCACTTTGTATCATCTGGTAGGCTGTTTGATTCAGTGTCCTCTGTCTCTGCACAACCCTGTGTGGATGAACCAGTGAGAGCTGGTCAAACGTTTAGCTTTTTGCCATTCTCAGTGCAGGTGGTACATAAAGCACTGAAATCCTTAGATCAGAGAAAGCCTGCAGGTCCTGATCTTTTGAATCCCTGATTTTTAAATCTGGCAGCTGATTTCATAGCTGAACCACTTACATGTCTGTTCAATCTAACCCTGGAATGTAATGAAATTCCAAAAATCTGGAAATCAGCATTTGTCCTACCACTTTAAAAAGGGGGAGATCCAACTCTTTTAAATAATTATAGGCCAATTTCAAAGCTGTCTCCTCTGGTGAAAATAATTGAAACCCTTGTGAGTAAACAGCTAATAGAGTCTTTATTTACTAACTCTATTTTATCAATGTACCAATTGGGCTTCAGGAAGAAGCATAGCACAATTACAGCAGCCATGAAGGTTTTAAATGATATCACTGAAGCCCTTGACAAAAAACAGCACTGTGTCTCACTTTTTATTGATCTCTCTAAGGCTTTTGATACAGTTGATTATGCTATACTAAGGCAGAGATTGCCGAGTGTAGGTCTTTCAGTGCATGCAGTTGCATAGTTTGCTAACTATCTGTCTGATAGAACTTTGTGCACTCAATTTGATGGGCTTATGTCTGTTAAATTGTCTGTCCTGAATGGTGTGCCCCAAGGCTCTGTACTTGGTCCTCTCCCATTCACTATTTATATAAATGATTTAGACAAAAATTTCCAAAATGGGCAACTTCTTTTTTATGCTGATGACACTGTTATTTACTGTTGTGCCTCATCTCTTACAAAAGCTTTCCAGAACTTGCAAACTGCTTTTTATACTGTTCAACATACATTGTGTCAATTGAAACTAATGGTGTTTTCTAAAGCAAGAAATAGACCTCTGAACCTTTCACCTATTACTACCTGTCAGGG
This sequence comes from Oncorhynchus kisutch, assembly GCF_002021735.2. Taxonomy (NCBI): domain Eukaryota; kingdom Metazoa; phylum Chordata; class Actinopteri; order Salmoniformes; family Salmonidae; genus Oncorhynchus; species Oncorhynchus kisutch. Next base: position 29,539,177 of record NC_034190.2, read on the forward strand.
CAAGGAGATGGAGGTTGTAACCTCATATAAATATCTTGGAATTTTAATTGATGATGGCCTCTCTTTTAAATAGCATATTCAACAACTTACAAAAAAATTTAAGCTGAAATTGGGATTTTATTTTAGGAATAAGGCCTGTTTTTCTTTTGAAGCCAGAAGGAGGCTAGTTTCAGCTACATTTATGCCTTTACTAGACTATGGGGATATTTTATATATGAATGCTTCCGCTCAGTGTTTGAGATCAATTGACACCCTTTACCATGGCACTTTGAGATTTATTTATTTATTTAAACTGCAAAACCCTTACGCACCACTGCACTTTGTATACCAGGGTTGGCTGGCCTTCTCTAGTCACTCGTAGGCTCAGGCACTGGTATACTTATATTTACAAAGCCATTTTGGGTTTACTGCCTTTTTATTTGAGCATTTTATTGTTCAGAAATGTGGTGGGTACTCTCTTCGTTCGCTGGACTTTTCCTGCAAGCTGTTCCAAATGTACAAACTGAATTTGGTAAAAGGGCTTTTATGTATTCTGCGCGATCGTCTTGGAACACCTTACAAAATACTTTTAAACTGGAAGAACTTGTCCCGATTGGTATTTTTAAATCACTGATGAATGATCTTGAGACTGATTCCCTGACCTGTCAATGTTTTTAATTAGCTGTTTTTGATTTTGTTATACTCTTGTGAATTCTATGGTTTTTACTAGATTACTTGTAGTTTTTCATGTTGTTTGTAATTTTTGTAATGACTTGGTGCTGCCTATCTTGGCCAGGACGCTCTTGAAAAAGAGATTTTAAATCTCATAGAGCCCTTCCTGGTTAAATAAAGGTTTTAAAAAAAAAATGCTTTCAGGAACAATCGACAAGACAGTTGGACTATTGTGTCAATGTGAGTTATATCTTCTCTTCAGTTAAAGTTTCTTTACTGTTTTATGTTCTCACATGGTGTGTCTGTCTGCTTGTCCACTGTATCTACTGTCTGGAACACCACTTGTTCCTCTCTCTAACATATGGCAGTCTTACCAAAGTGTTTGCTGCCTTATCCGTATTTTGTAGTATGGGTTTTTAATCAGGAGTTAAACCTCGTAATCTATTTAGAGTCAGTATTTAATGTGGGCCCCATGTCGACACACCAAATTTAGAGGGGGCCGGATTATAGAATGAATTTGGGCAACCGTAATGAAGTGTTTTTTTGGGGGCAAAGACTGGACGCGGGGCCAGTTGAAACCTACATACTCCATCAGATCTCCCTATGTGTGATTGTTTGTCCCTTTCTACCCTACTGTATGTCGACGAGAGGTTAATGTCAGATTAGGCCAAACAGCACATCTAATTGTTCGTGTTAACATATTTCCGTGTCAACCGGGGCAATGTTTTTTCAAACAAGTGTTTTTGAGTGATGACAAAACCCCACTTTGATCTATAGAGACAGGGCCGCTGCCAAGAAACTCTGTCCATCAATTAGATGTGAGAAAATGCCTATGAAGGGATAACAAAGCAGGTATCTTTAACCCCATTATTTTAGGGGTTATATCCTTCCTGTTTGGCCCTGTCCGGGGGTGTCCTCGGATGGGGCCACAGTGTCTCCTGACCCCTCCTGTCTCAGCCTCCAGTATTTATGCTGCAGTAGTTTATGTGTCGGGGGGCTGGGGTCAGTTTGTTATATCTGGAGTACTTCTCCTGTCCTATTCGGTGTCCTGTGTGAATCTAAGTGTGCGTTCTCTAATTCTCTCCTTCTCTCTTTCTTTCTCTCTCTCGGAGGACCTGAGCCCTAGGACCATGCCCCAGGACTACCTGACATGATGACTCCTTGCTGTCCCCAGTCCACCTGGCCATGCTGCTGTTCCAGTTTCAACTGACCTGAGCCCTAGGACCATGCCCCAGGACTACCTGACATGATGATTCCTTGCTGTCCCCAGTCTACCTGGCCATGCTGCTGCTCCAGTTTCAACTTCCACCTGACTGTGCTGCTGCTCTAGTTTCAACTGTTCTGCCTTATTATTATTCGACCATGCTGGTCATTTATGAACATTGAACATCTTGACCATGTTCTGTTATAATCTCCACCCGGCACAGCCAGAAGAGGACTGGCCACCCCACATAGCCTGGTTCCTCTCTAGGTTTCTTCCTAGGTATTGGCCTTTCTAGGGAGTTTTTCCTAGCCACCGTGCTTCTCCACCTGCATTGCTTGCTGTTTGGGGTTTTAGGCTGGGTTTCTGTACAGCACTTTGAGATATCAGCTGATGTACGAAGGGCTATATAAATACATTTGATTTGATTTGATTTGATTTGATTTAGACTTCCTGTCCCTTAGAGCAGGGGTGGGCAACTCCAGTCCTAGAGGGCCTGATTTGGTGTCACACTTTTTCTCCATCCCTAGCAAACACAGCTGATTAATCAAATTGCATACTAAACTGAAGATCATGATCAGGTGATTGTTGAAGTCAGGTGTGTTAGCTGGGGTTGGGGCAAAACTGTGACACCTATCAGGCCCTCAAGAGGAGGGGAATTGCCCGCCTGTCTTAGAGGGATGAACAACCTGACGTTATTGGTGGCCCAATGTAAGCATGCTTTTTACCTGCATGGTTAAGCAACTGCCAGACAACCATATGAGTGGCAGAATGTACCTGTACTGGCTGCAGTTCTCATCAGCAATCAATCCATCAATGTTTGTGATAGCACAGTTTTTCTTTGCCATGCATGCTATTTGCTTAATAGCCAATTAACCAAACTATTTTACTGGAATGTCAGGGGAATCTCCAGTGCTGTAAACAAAGAATATGGCCGAGATTCAATGCATGGAGCTGCACTATCATTGACGTTAAAAAGTCATTTAAAAGGTTATTTAAAAGGAACAACTGTGTTGCTCTCTTAGACTGAATCCTGGCCTATGTCTTCCGAATGGTTGGGAAGGGCAAGGGTTGTGTTCATTAGGCACCAAACTGCCTAATGAAGAAAACTGACTGAAAGAGGGACTTCCTGGACTTGTTCAATATGAATCGCAGATAACATTTTCCACTAATGAACATGACCCAGGTTACACTGCTGTGCATCACCCTCCCTCCGTATCTGCAGTGTTTTGAGCGGTCCCTCACCCATGTAGCTGTAATTTCCTGTCATGTAATCAGAAAAAACTTTTCAGAACCCTTAATCCCCACCTCCTTTGATGGAGAGCTTTGGTCACGCATCCTTTCATATGGGGTCAGGAAGTCACTCAGTGTCTCGGTTGGAAATACTTTGAAGAGGTGTTCTTCCTCCCTTTCATTGGAGGAGTCATTGATTTAACATGACTGTTATGTGTAAGTTCTGTGTAGCCATGTAAAACAATACTTCCCCTCTCTTCCTTTCCACACAAAAATGGCCAACCATTAGAGAACAAGTTGTTGGATTTACAGTGGGCATGTTTGAAATGTATCTGTAATCTATTGTAGGAAATCACCACTGAATAATCACTACAGAGGAAGTAGTGTTCAAGTAGGTGCTTCACAAGGGGAATACTTTGACAAAATGTTGCAGGGAAATATGGAACTTTACAAAGGCCTTTGTTGGGCCAATAGTTGACAAATACAGTATTCAAAAGGTTCATATCTAAATCACACTGCTGGCTCAAGCAATGTGCATTAAGGCACTGAGATTAAATAATGCATGAGATAAGTCACACAGCATCCTCTCTCAAAGCAAGGTACAATGAATCTAATGTAACATAATGCAGTTGGTGGACTACTGCAGTGTTGCGGTGCTGCAACCCTCCAGATGCCTTCTCTGTTTTCTGTTGATCTCTTGTCCAGTTGCAGCTCCCACCTTCACATGAATGATTTAGAGCAGGCACCGGAGAAGAACACTCTGGCTTGCACATTTTGTGCCCTGCATGGTCCTCTGATAGTACAGCTGCTCCATGGATGTTAACGAGACGTTCGGTGCAGGGGACTATGTCGCATTTCATTCCTACTAGTACATTTCATTCCTACTACTACGTAATGTGTACCTACCATTGCAAAACCACTGCCTTGCGCACAATTAGCGCTTTACTCTAGAAGACAAAGCAGGCTACCGAAAACAGGTTGACTTCTTGTGTTTGTGGGTTATTTTTGGGCAGCAGTGGTAGATCACTTCTGGGAAAGGTTCTGAATGTGTTGGAAACGTACAGTACAGTACTGCAGTTAGAAAGATGACCTGGTGGCTAGGGAATTCGGATAATGAAAAAAAGGGAAGCGTTGTGTCTGAATTTAGAGTAGGGGGCATAACCGGGAACTGACCCCTATCAAGGTGCACTTGACCCTGACAAACTGCAGAAAAGTAATGTTTATATTCTGTGATGATTTTCCCTGTAATCTTAATTTTAGGATTCATAATTCTTTGGTGATGAGAGTCCTAAAAGAGAGAAGTAATCGACATCAGCATCAGCAAAAAAACTTGCTTCTCACTGAGCGACAGATGCATTTATCATATTTGGAGTCTCCTTTCAATATCAAGCAATACATTGATGGCAGGGGTTAATTAGAAACACACACACACACACCATACACATGCACACAGACACACAAACACACACATTCTAAACATGAAAAAGTGTCCACAGTCATCATATTCTGCCCATAAAGGGTGACAAAGCTCTTATTTTCACTGTACAATACTGTACATAGGGACTGAAGAACCCTGAGCAAGAGTCTCCTTGTTTTGGAGGCACTACCTCATCCCATTGAGTAACAGTCAGTTAGTGAACAAAGCTCCCTAACCAGGTTTTCTTGTCTACTCTTCCTGGGGTTAATCGAAAAGCAGGATAAGATGACTTCAATATTTTAAATGCTGACCCTGTGGCCTTGCCATCATTATATCAGTGGTTGATAATGTGACGTTCTATTTTACATGACATGGCTAAGCCAGCTCGGGTTATAAGACCAACGTGACCCAGTTTAATATTTAATCGTGAATAATTAATTAAAAACAGTGTATGGTAAATAACAAAAAAACTGATGTGAAACCCATAATTTACAGATGGTTAAGCCAAAAATGTGCATCACTTACATGAGTAGCATAGTGTTTGTGATTTTATACAATCGCCTGATAGGCCTATTGCACATATAGTTTCATGACATATAGTGTCATGTGTTGGCCAAGTGCCAAGCGAGGGTTCCTTTGCACGTCATAGAGGGCTCCGTTACCTCTGTTGCCAAACGTAATGATATTTAACAGTGAAGATCAACACAATTGCGATTCATATCAAGAAAACTGTGGCTCTGCACGCCTGCATAGGGTTGCAGAGCTACGGATAATATACCAATGTTTACCAGAATCTTCAGTAATATTGGTAATGAATAGAAAATGCATGGCAATCTATCGTCACGTTGGTCATTTATACTAATAACTTTTATAAAATGTATTCATATGGAGTATTCATGTTTTATATCTGTGTCCATATTGTCCATGAATTTCAAGAGATAATAGCCTAATTAATGAAAAACAATTGCCTCTGCAACTCATCCAACTATTGACTTTTTCGCAACTGCCACCAGTTGGACACCAAAACATTGACAACAACTAGATATTGACATAATAAAATAAATACAGTTTGTAAAAAAATATAAAGGATATTTAATGCTGAAGCCCTCATATTAAACAGCAATGGTATTTACTAAGTTGATGGTTTATATTTAGGATAATATTTTACAGCTTTGTCATTCAATTGTTTATTTAAAAATAATATTATTTCATTATTTTACATGTGATAAGACCAGAGAGAGGGCCTGAGATAATTACACCTGTAACAATCTGAAGTACCCAAAAAGGGCCACTAGATGTCCTGTGATGGATTAAATAAAATCTTCGAAAGATACCAAAATTCTGGTAGTTTACTGGTAAACGTCGAAGGTTCCAAGTAATATACCCTCACTTTGCAATGCTGTGCCTGCACGTGCATGTAAAAATATATGGGTATATTTGTCCAACATAAACATTACTCCAATTAACCATTAACTTGCCCCACAGAAACACCAAGCTCCAGCTGTTGACACACATTTTGACACTTGAAGACAGGATAGTGGTTTTGATTAGATGGCTGCTTATTTTTTAGCCATTAACAATAATATACAATGTCATAATAAAATTTTGCATTTGACAGAATATACAGTTCAAGTCAGAAGTTTACAAACACATAGGTTGGAGTCATTAAAACTAGTTTTTCAACCACTCCACAAACTTCTTGTTACCAAACTATAGTTTTGGCAAGTCAGTTAGGACATCTACTTTGTGCATGACACAAGTAATTTTTCCAACAATTGTTTACAGACAGATTATTTCACTTATAATTCATTGTATCACTATTCCAGTGGGTCAGAAGTTTAGATACACTAAGTTCACTGTGCCTTTAAACAGCTTGGAAAATTCCAGAAAATGATGTCATGGCTTTAGAAGCTTCTGATAGGCTAATTGACCTAACTTGAGTCAATTGGAGGTGTACCTGTGGATGTATTTCAAGGCCTACTTTCAAACTCTGTGCCTCTTTGATTGACATGATGGGAAAATCAAAAGAAATCAGCCAAGGCCTCAGAAAAAAAGTTGGAGACCTCAAGTCGGGTTCATCCTTGGGAGAAATTTCCAAATGCCTGAAGGTACCACATTAATCTGTACAAACAATAGTACGCAAGTATAAACACCATGGGACCACACAGCCGTCATACCGCTCAGGAAGGAGACACATTCTGTCTCCTAGAGATGAACGTACTTTGGTGCGAAAAGTGCAAATCAATCCCAGAACAACAGCAAAGGACCTTGTGAAGATGCTGGAGGAAACAGGTACAAAAGTGTCTATATCCACAGTAAAACGAGTCCTGTATCAACATAACCTGAAAGGCCGCTTAGCAAGGAAGAAGCCACTGCTCCAAAACCGCCATTAAAAAAGCCAGACTACGGTCTGCAACTGCACATGGGGACAAAGATTGTATTTTTGGATAAATGTCCTCTGGTCTGATGAAACAGAAATATAACTGTTTGGCCATAATGACCATCATTATGTTTGGAGGAAAAAAGGGGAGGTTTGCAAGCCAAAGAACACCATCCCAACCGTGAAGCTTGGGGGTGGCAGCATCATGTTGTGGGGGTGCTTTGCTGCAGGAGGGACTGGTGCACTTCACAAAATAGATGACATCATGAGGGAGGAAAATTATATGGATATATTGAAGCAACATCTCAAGACATCAGTCAGGAAGTTAAAGCTTGGTCGCAAATGGGTCTTCCAAATGGACAATGACCCCAAGCATACTTCCAAAGTTGTGGCAAAATGACTTAAGGACAAAAAAGTCAAGGTATTGGAGTGGCCATCACAAAGCCCTGACCTCAATCCGATATAATTTTTTTCGGCAGAACTGAAAAAGCGTGTGCGAGTTAGGAGGCCTTTACAATCCTGTCTCAGTTACACCAGCTCTGTCAGGAGGAATGGGCCAAAATTCCCCCAACTTATTGTGTGAAGCTTGCGGAAAGCTTCCCGAAATGTTTGATCCAAGTTAAACCATTTAAAGGCAATGCTACTAAATTCTAATTGAGTGTATGTAAACTTCTGACCCACTGGGAATGTGATGAAAGAAATAAAAGCTGAAATAAATCATCCTCTCTATAATTCTGACATTTCCCATTCTTAAAATAAAGTGGTGATCCTAACTGACCTAAGACAGACATTTTTTACTAGGATTAAATGTCAGGAATTGTGAAAAACTGAGTTTAAATGTATTTGGCTAAGGCATATGTAAATATCTGACTACAACTGTATGTGCAATGAAGGGGAATCTGAACTCGGTCACTGAGTTCACATGGAGCTGTCTATACATACAGTAGGCTAAGCTTTAAGTAAAACTTGCTCATGCACCGTGAGCTTTTTCCACGTTTTCCCCTGCAATATGGCTATAGCCTACTGTATAGGTAATGGTTATTATCACAGCCATGGCGGCCATCAATAAACTATGACTGAAGTCCTATAATTTAGATTATTACAGGCTATGGCTATACAATGCTTACATAGTCTATGCATAACCAATGCAAACATTTTTTTTAATGAATAACAATATTGCTTGCCTTGTATGGACGACCTAAAGTGGAGTTCAGCAATACTGCTGAGCCAAATCCCTGTTTTAACAATCCTATTTTAGTTCCAAATATGCATATTGAAACATTTACATTCGACTGGGTTATAGTTTGTTAAGTAGGTCAGCAAGTGGAAGGCATTTTATTGTTCATAATCGATTATTTTGAGTATATTTCTATTGTAGCCTAAATGATAGGCTACTGATGTTACATGGTCATATGTATGAATATGTATGTGCAAGCCCTATATGTAGAATATGTATATAGGCTATATAGCCTATATTTTTTTAATACAAATCCTAAATTGTGTAAAAAAATATACAATTCGAAAATAGATCAATTATATAATATGTGTTATCTTATTTACGCTTTTGCGCATATGATTTACTGCCGTATCAAGCGGTTGATCTAGTGTTCTTGGTAGAAAGGCGATACAACAAGTTAATTGAAATAAAATCTGTGGAAAAAATACTAGGTTCAAGATGAGTCATAGAAACGGCATTGTTCCTTGGAGATTCAGTCGATGACCATCGCCGAATGAAGAGGGAGTTCATATGGCTGTCCACTATCTGTCAATGTTGTAAGCTTGCCTGGTGCTGCCGACACGGCGCGCATAACAACCCATTTAGTTACCATCATTGCACTGCTTCTTGTCCCCTCCCCTCCAGACATAGACAACAACACACACCTTAATAATAGGGGCGCGCCTTCGACATAGCCGGCGACCAATAACCCGTCTGTCTGGACTGAGACCAAGGGGATGAGCGCTAGCCGAGGCCCAATCAGCGCTTTTGTGTTGCCTACCGGTGCCGGGGACTGGTCGCGAGGAGCTACTGCAGCGCTTCAGGATCTGAAAGAGAACCCCGAGCTTGTGGAACCTGAGGGGAAAGTCGAGTCAGGTGAGTCCGAGGATATGGATAAGGCCTAGCTGAGATGGAATATAATTTTTGAAATTGCGGCGGCAGGATTTGGATTCTTTCGGTTGGAGTAAACTCTCATTGGGTAGTAATAATCGCATCCAAGGTTATGGGGGGGTGAGAGGTGGGGGTGCTGCTGCTGCAAAGACAGACAATACAATAACATGGTTCATATATTGATGCAAGCTGATTTGCAAGCGACCAACAACCAACGGTTCAAAGTGACTAATCAAGGTCTGGGATCATTTGATAGGCATTTTTTGGATACATGTCGCGCTTTGTCATAAAGGACTCATGTGAAAGAAACAAAAGTTTAGAGAAATATTAAATATTCGTGCAATGGCAACATCCGTTTCATTGTTTAATTTCGCGTCTCTGGGGGTTAACTCAGATTGGCGGAGAAAGCCCTGCGTGTGCCCGGGTGGATACACAAGCAAAGCATGTGCACACGGTGAATCCTCTAAGTATACACAAATATTTCGCTTTAAAAAACCTTGTATGAAGCATATCCGTGTGTAAAGACCAACGTAGTTGTAGACACAAGACTAAAGTGATAGCTTCACAGAGCTGTGTGGATGAGGTTACGCTGCACTGTAGTTGAGGCTGTACAAAAAAAAAAAAAGATCCGAAAATCTATCAGCCATATACGTAAGTGAGGACGTTCTTAACTTGTTCCATATGCACTCAAATGGCTGCCTGACGCATGACATGTTGTAAGACTTGAAATGTAATTCTAACGCGAATGCATGCATTGATTGTCACCAAGGGGCAACCACTGATTAGCAGCGGTAGATGTCTAGATGACTTTAGGAAAGAAACGCAGATCAATAGCTAATATGGGCCGGCTATTATTCTCGGTGCGGCAGACAAGTCAATAGTGAGACAGCGCCTAATTTATTTAGATAGGCAGACTGGGTAGAGCTGAGGCTACTCAACTGGGCCAAGCCTAACTGTCTGATCCTTATGCGGCTTTGGCAACATTTTGGGGAGTCCGTGTGTAGACTCTCTTGTCAGGCATCTGTTGGAATATATATACATTGGTTCCCACTGAGAATAGGTTTCACCCATTTATTAGCCTATCGATGGGATTGCCAAAATACTTGGATTGAATTCAATTTAAATTATTCTACTTCTAAAATGTAATCTGACAGCGGGAGCGCAGTGTCTATGTAGGCCTGGCTATTGCCTGCAGTTTACAGAACAATGTAAGGAAAAGTCTGCTGAATTGATGAAGACTAGTTGGAACACAGGAGAGACCATTCGTAAAAGTTTCAAATAAAGCCTATATCCATAGCCACAGGAATTAGGGGTGCTAAACACCCCCCTAATTAATCAGAATTGAATAAAAAATAAATAAAATAATACAAAATCATCATGTACAAAACATATTTGTCACAAAAATAGTGCACTGGGCCTTTTACATTATATATTATACACGTTTGAAGCATCTCCAGCACAGGGTAAACATATTTTTCTCTGCTTTGGCACAAAAAGGTAGCTGTATAATTAAGAACAGTATCTTGCAGGATTCAGTAGTTGGAATTGTAAGAGTTGTTGCCTTGTCCCTTTCTCTGTGATTGTCATTATAATGGGATCCAGAACAAACAAACTCTGTCCTTGAGTATTTACATCAAAAGGTGCAAAGTTATGGTCAAAGACACAAAACAACCACATCAAATTTAAAATGGGAAACAACCACTTTTTGTGCAGTATTAATTTACCATCCTTACAAACCACTTAATGTACATTACTGTATTGTAAATAGGCTGGTCATCTAGGTTTGTACCTGTAGACTTTCCATCAACATAAAGAAAAACAATGCACAATATAGTAATTGAGACACCAAGTGGTTTGAAATGAGATGTGATGATGTGGCTCAGTTGGCAGCATGGCACTTGCAACGCTAGGGTTGTGGGTTCCCATGGGGGACCAGTACGAAAATGTATGCACTCACTAGTGCGAAGTATTTAAAGAAACTGGAAAACATATATATCAAGCAAGTATTTTTATATTCCACAAGTATTATCAGATTAACTGATTTGTGCAGACTCAAATTACAAATGCTGGTAAATACTAAAATACATGTAGTTTTTTTTTAAATCACAAAAGTAGTGCGCTGGGCCTTTACTAGTCCTGTGTTAGCAGACCGATATAGACATCTTCAGCGTGGGCAAAAAAAAAAAAATGCACCACCCCCAAACTACTTCCCCTGGCTATGCCTATATCTGTTCTATTTTGGGATCTCAACTTCAGAATGACGCAGGGGTACTCGGGCGCAATGAACAAGTTCCTTTTGGAGTTAAAACGCTGAAGCCAAGAGGAAGTATTTTCTTTCATATCATATATGGAAATAAGACATGCGTAACCTACTGTAATCTATACCAATCCAAGATATGCAGGAATTAAGGATAAACACATCTAAACATGGATCCTTCATCATGGGTCTTGTTGTCTGAATATTGTATTTTTGCTTATTTAATGTTCCCAGTCTTTATAGGCCTACAATACTCTTTGAGAAGTATTTCAACCTGTGCTTTTCCACCAGACACTATATTCTACCAAGTAATCCAAAAGTACAGTACTTTCTGAGCCCTGGAAAATCGAGTGCTCAGCTCTCTCTCTCTCTCTCTCTCTCTCTCTCTCTCTCTCTTTCTGTATGAATGAAAGTCTGCAGTCTGTGAATGGGACTCCCTGGTGTTGAACACTGTCTAGCAGTATGAATGAATGGTTACGGCACTGCTTTGTCAATGATGGAACATCCATGGCCATGTCCTCTAATGTGTATCACTCTACCATCCATACGCTCCTTCCCATATGTGTATGGAGAGACCTGTGGCCCTGATCACGTTCAACTACATGGGGTAGAAGAGGAATCCATTACAAATCTCTTTTTGGGGTGGCTTTAGCATATTCTTGAATTCTGTTCCTGATATAGAGCATCAATAGGTCATCATCAAGGAGGTTTTACCCAGTTTAGGTAGTATGTGACATATAATGTTATTTATTTATTTGATTTCTTTGCGGTTCTTTAACACAATTGATGTGCTCCAGTACACTGGCGCTGCCCGTGAAGGGATTTCACACAGTGTGCACACTTTAATTTCCATGGTGCCTTATCGCTACTGACTGCCTGGTGTCGCAAAGCCCATGAGGCCTCTGTCCTCCTGCATTTCTGATGCGACATTGTGCCAAGATTCAACCCTGACAAGTTCCTATTGATACAGATTCAGTTCCGCAGAGAAAGGTATGCTATTGCCTTGATAAATGTTCCACTGGTCGGTTTCTGTAGATGTGTATCATCAATGCAATATTTCAGATTCATCACAGATTATGGCTACAGCCAGTCCCTTGGCTCAGTAGAACTTGCCGTTTGAATTTTTATCATCCGCTAAAACTATCAGGTTCTGCATCATTCTAATTTTAAGGATAAGCAACGGCTTCCTCTCCTGGGAACAAATCTGTTCCAAATAAACATTGCTTATGAATGAGATTTTAGGCCTATATCCGACAAACTGGGCAGTTTTATGTAGGCCTTTATCATTTTTTGAGGGAAAGATCACAAAAGCACTCAATGTAGGTGGCCTTGGCTGTGCTTCAGGGTTGTTGACCTTGGTCAAAAGAAAAAAAGGTTTGAAAACGGACGGGCTGCCCTTTTAAACGCCCCCTTTGTCCCAGACACAACAAAGTGACAGCCTCTAAATAAACGACCAGTGCACCTGCGGTTGGATAACAATAAACCAGGTGCCCTCCACTGATGTACTTAGGATGCAGTCACAACGACCTCTGATGAAAGGTTCATGTTGTGTTGGAGAAGCTTCAATGTTGAATATCCTAATATTGATCTCATGACCTTCAGAGGGAGGGGATTTGTCTCATGGTGTGGGGAAAAAATACGGTGTTGATTGCACTCACCCATTGATTCAGACACTCCGTGCTTGTGTTTCAAGAGACCTGTGTGTGTGTGTGTGTGTGTGTGTGTGTGTGTGTGTGATGACCCTACCACTGTGTTGGCATGTCCAGATTGACTCAATGGCCCTGTGTTGGGCAGGGGACTGATGTGCTCTCTCTCACAGATAAAGCATGTGTGTCTTGACACCAGCTGTTCATTATTCCCTGTTGGTTCTATACAAAAGCAGAGTCATGACAACACCATTACCTCAGACTTTCCTATGACAGAGTGTACAGGAAAGCTCTCTGAAAAATATCATGAGTGTACGACTTATTGGTCTGGAGAAGCTATGGCCCGGCAGCTTTCCCACTTAAGTTTTTATCAGAGCTGATTATGAGGGGGTTAGGGTACATTTTAAGACCGTAGCCTTTAATGTTTTACTTAAAGGAGGTCAAATTTGCAGTTGAGTCAGTCAGCTTTGGTACCACTATGTTGCTATGTTATTGTCCAGCATTCAAAAGTAGGCCTATATTTTTGAGCTCAGAAATATTTGCAGTGCAAAAGGATTGTCATACCCAACACAGCCTGTGGTAACTTCTGAAAGCTGCTGTGTCCAACAACTCCTTCCTTGTGTTTTCAGTCATGGGAAGAGGGATCCTTAGCACCCTATTAAAATCTATGCTCATTTAGTGGTCCGTACTTATTTGAAATTAAGAGATAAACGCTCTCTGTTCGAGGGGAGAGAAATCTGTATAATTAGCTCTTAATCAGGAAAATGTAGTTTCTTTAAGAATCTGCCCAAGTGAAACTCCTTTGAGGGCGAGAAGCCTTGTCGGTAGCTGGCACGTGGCGCTAATTGATATGTGTGATGGTAATGAATGCATGTAAAGTGTAACTATAAACAAGGGACTTATCTTGCATAGCAACGTGTGTACAATGGGAGTGTGAAAAAATGTCTTCACAGGCTTCTAATTTGTTTCTGACATGCACAGGAATAATGTTTTGCAAGCGATATCGCAGTTGATTCACATTGCGATTGTGCACATTCAAGCTTGTACGGAAAATTGAGTATTGAGAAGATCACTGTGATGCAGTGTTGGTTTTAGCCATTTTCTCCCTTTCTACGGGTCATGAAAGGTCAGCCCAGCTACTGATGTCCCGTTAATTACATGTGTAAGTTTGTTATGTTTTAACCTATTTAACCTGTGCTGTTCCTTGAAATAATTGTAATTCAAAAGCAGTACCGGTCCAAGCCAATGAGTAAGCCTTCACTTTTACTGAGAGCCAAGGCATTCCCAAAGAGGATTGTTGAGGCATGCATTAGGGGATATCCTTGCTTGTAATGTGGGTTCTGTTCAGTGGAAGTCCTGAATCAAAAATGGGTAGACTAAATGAAATTTCCAGCAGCTGCAGGCTTTACATGCTTACACATATCCATTGGTTTACCAAAATCCGTCATTTTGAATCCGGAGGTGAGAGGGGAAGGTAATTGGCTAGACTTTCCCACAGATATTACACTGGTATTTGGGGTGGCAGGTAGCCTAGTGGTTACAGCGTTGGGCCGAAAGGTTGCCGAAAGGTTGCTGGATTGAATCCCCGAGCTGACAAGGTAAAAATCTATAGTACTGCCTCTGAACAAGGCAGTTAACCTACTTTTCCCCGGTAGGCCGTCATTGTAAATAAGAATTTGTTCTTAACTGACTTCCCGAGTTAAAGGTTTAAGTAAATAAATAAATAAAGCATTTTTCATTTTTTATTTTTATTACATTGGCCCATTTGTTGTCAATCATAGAAGAAAGTACCTTTTACTACTCACCTTGGAATGCCCCTTCTTTCAATGGGCAAAGCAACCTTAACCAGCAAACTGAGAAGAGTATCAATTTAATGAATTAGCAGCATGGGATGTAATTGGTTTGTGAATGGGTCTCAAGAATGCTTGGTTTTGCGTGTTAAGTGTGTGTGTGTGTGTTTGGCGTCGCATCCTTGTTAACACCTGAATCGGGGTGGCTGTGTTCAGTGGGCTTCACGCAAGGCTTATTAAATCCTACGCAGAAACAAACAGCCCAGATGAATGGCTCCCTGCAACTCTTAATTAGCCGGCCGCCCCAACGTTTCGACTCGATAAGCTACAGCGGGAAACGCAGCAAAACGCAGTTGTGGAACACGTGGTCACCAAGAATCACCAGGTCCCGGCTGACTCATACCCTTTCACACTACCATGCCCACCCGAACCTTGCTGTGCTGGAATATATATTTTGTTTTCCAGTATAGTTCCAGCAAAGATGGTGGATGCGTAATCAAGCCAGCCCAGTACGACTTGGCTCAGATGAGTAGTGTGAACAGGATAGCCTTTAATTGGTTCGATCAGATGAAACTGAGACCTTTTAAATGACTCCTTTCATAAGAACATTTTAGGTCCATGGGGGTCCTAATGCCACCATGTTCTGTTGTGTTGGACCTCTGTGTCAGTGACCAAAAGGTTAAAACACGTAGGGCACCATGATGGCTAATTGGCACCCTTGTTCTGGATGAGTAGTTTGCCTCTGTTGGCTTTCACAACATCCCCATTTCTGGGTGTTCCTCGTTGGGTTAATTATGTTTTTTGTTAAGATGAGCTTAAAATGCAAATGAATGGACTGCAAAGGTAGGCTGGGAGGTTGGCACGAAGGGGGTGAGTTGGTAAAAGGAACGATAATGAAAGGCTGATGGACTGAGAGAGAAGTGGTTCTATGCTCGGTCCGTTGATCATTTGCATGACACTCGAGTGAAGATGAGTTGACAGTGGAAAGAAGATGTAGGGATAACGAGGCTACAAGAAAATGCAACTTTTACTTTGGCGTGTATAAAGTACTGCTTAATAGACTTGTAACATCTCCATTTAGGTGAGAAGACCATTATGTACCAATATCCCCTCAGACTTGGTTTGATGAAGAGAGGGTGTGATATGTATGCAGGTTTTGTATCAGGAACTGCTTGCTGTATTGGACTCATAGACTGAAGTGACACTGTAGATTGACATTGGTAACTCACTTCCCACCTGTCAATGCAAAGATGGTTCCCTTCTCATAGCACTTCCCAGATCCAACAGGCAGTAACTTCTCAGATTTTCTCAAGGTTGATTGTGCAGCTGCAGGGCTACACTACTGTAGCTCTCCTTTTGTTGCACTGTGTACATTTCACATCTGAAAAAATACCTTTTGAAAATTGCTTAGACAGGAAATCACTGTTACGCCCTGAAAAAAAAATGTTGTGCCATGTCTTGTTAAATGAAGTTAATTTAATTGTCACCTTCCACAATGTTTTTTAATAAAAAATAATAATAAAAAAAATCCACCAAAATTTGCCATTCACACATCACACCACTTTGACCCTGTGACCTTTTGTAGAACGTGTATCCTGTCACGGCTTTGCTCTTTTGACCTTTTCTCCCTGTGTTGAACTCTTGTGTCCCATGTTCCCAGGGGGAAGTGTCCTGGCTGTCATGTGTATCCCTTATCGTCACCCAAACACTGTCCCCTTCATTTACTGTATCTGTAGTGATGTCTATGCTGTTACGATTCAGCCGGAGATGTAAAGTAGTGTGAACAGAACTGGTTGGTAAACACTGAATGCAAGTTCAGTCTAGTTATAGTTGAATTTCTTTGCTCTCGCTGTCTTAGTTCTCTACACTAAGGTCAGTAGGTGAAGGAGAATCTTTCACTCCATTTTTCTGTCAATAACTGTGCTGTTATAAATGGCGTCCATCTTGGACTCTCCTTCAGGACAGCGTTTCTCAACGTATGTGTTTGATTCCAGCACCACCTGATTCAACTAATCAGTCCAGCCTTTGATTTGTTGAATCCGGTGTGATGAAATGGAACAAATGGCTGCAATGGTTGGGGGTCCCCGAGGGCTATGTCCTAGTCGTCTTCACCCACAGCCCTCTCCCTCCCTCTCTCATATGAGCATGTTTATGCACTGGAACAGATTGCTATTCTACCCCTTGAGTTATTTCCTCATCCGTGTCCTTTATGGCAGTGTCAGCCCACCATGATTACAAAACTACGGTTTACCTTCTGCAATAGGGCACCTTTGTGTGGCTGTGGCCAGACCTCAAATGTATTTTGTTCGTACAGTTAGTGGCGTCAGCCCACAGAAGGCATCGGAAACGAGCAAGATGTTTTCATATGCTCTGTCTTTGTAGCTTCCTTCTCTCTTCCTTCCTGTAACCTATTTTCACCTGGCCCTGTATAGTGGGATCTTGTGTTGTCCTTTGTGTATATGTGTGTGAGTGTATACGTGCCCATTACTCTTAGGTTGAGACAAGTGACTCTGCTGACGCTATCTCCACTTGATGAAGCATCCCTCCCGTAAGAGTGTCAGTTGTGTGATTCAAAGGGTTAGTGCTCACAGGGTTTAATGTAGAAAATCAGTCTGGGTGCGTCTGTGTTGATGTCTTCACTGTACCTATTATTCTCTGCTCTCCTCTCATTTCGTGGAAGACATCGATACCCTCACTGCCCCATTCAACCCCATTTTACAAATCTCTCAGCTACCTCAGTCTCTCCAGGCCTAAGTTCCAGCACCCCCCCCCCTTGTTTAAACAGCGAATGCCCCACCCTGTGGTCTGAAGTTCCGCAATGATCCCATTTTGTCAAGGTGCCAGGTTTTAGAATCAACGTCTCGCAAGAAGTAGATTTTCCTCTTTCTGCCCTGAAAGCACAGGGGCTTCATTGCCCCTCCCCCACCCCCTCTCCCTCCCTCTGACTTTTTCTCTCTCCCTGTCTTCGTGTGACGTCCTGACCACTAACGGCTACATATTAAGAGATAATTCCATACCCTGAGGTTACAAACCGGCTTAGACTGGCTCTCTCACGTTTTTGACTGTGCTGGGTACTCTGGGTAATAAAAAAAGAAAAGTGAACAGAATTGTGACTTTTTTTTAAAGGAACAGGAGACATTTATGCCAAGAGTGACATTAAGTCAGTGTACTGTGTCTGAGAAACACAGGCACATCCACAAATACAAATGGTGGATGGAGTAGACAACAGATTCTCATCACAAAATGTGGTAATCGTGGGGATAACCACACATTCTCAATGAACGAGGCTCAATTCATTAGAGTAGACTTGTTTGCATGGTGAACCAATGACTTGATGGTTTCTGATGCCCTCTTAAAATGCACTTATCTTTTGTTCCACCCTTGCCTCTCCAATTCCTCCTTGAGGAGGCAGAGTACCTCAAGAAACAGTGTCACCAGTCATTGTTATGTACTTACATTACGGTAAGGTAGGTCAGGGAGAATCCAGTCTCAGTGAAAATCGTAATTAGTTCATCTGTATGCTAACCTACTGTATACGCCACAGTGCTGTGTGTCAGCATGCCCTCTTAAAGTGAAAAGGTTCCATGCTTGATATGCACACAAAATCATAATCTATAAAAGCACAACGTCATGTCCATATGACCAACACTCAAAAATGAAACTCATTGGTCTGAATAGACTGGAAAACAGCATGATATTTCAGTAGAAACATAGCTGGAGTATCAATGTTTTTCAAAAAACACATTTTATGTTAGATAAATTATAAACATTATCAGCTAAATATTCACACCTCAGTACCCAATCATTTTCTCATTTGAGCGTATCATGGTTTTCCAGGAAGTGCTGAATAAAAGATGGGTTCCATTGAAAGGAATTCCCAGTCAGGTTCAATTAAATGTATGAAATGAGTTTACGCTCAAATTCAATGTAGAGATCTTACTGGAACTGGAGGTACTGTAACCAATTTCATTTTGATCCCAGTGTATAGGTATGTGTCCAATCTGTTTGTTGTATTATGGAATATGGTGTTTAGGATAAGTTTTTTAATTTTAATTTTATAAAAATAAAAAATAAATGTGTGCATTCGCACTACCCCCAAGCACGGAATATCACACACCTGTCTTTGAGACAACACATTTTGTTAATGGGCATTCTTCAGAACCCATCTGACCTTTGTGACCATGGGTTATGTAATTTATGTCTTTCCCAAATGAAACATGGGAAACTAGCCTATGCCGTAGGGCCTCGGATGAGCTAGATTTGTTCTCAGCAATGTAACCTAAACTTATTGGGTCCTGGACCAATTTGGTCTGTGATTGGTAACCATGATGACCCATTGGGTTCTTGTCCGTTACCGCCCGTATGGTAGTCTCCAAAAACCCAGACGGTGAGGCAGCCCTGCCGTCTGTCGGGACTTATTGGAATTAAATCCTGGGTTGTGTTCATTTGGCACCAACTGGAAGAAAACTGACTGAACTGAAGGGAAGGACAACATGGACTTGTCCAGTAAGAAACGTACATTTTTCTTTTGTGTTGCAAAAATATTCTCAAAATAGTTTAAAACTGATGAACACAGCCCTAGTTGAAGATTCATTCCTCTTTTCGATATTACTGCTACTGCTTGCTGCTCACCGCTGATGGTCCCTCAAGGCCACTGTCGAGCTCCGCCATGTCAGCTACCTCAGGGCTCGCGTTTGTGCGCTCGACTCTTTGTCTCCAAACTTCACACCCCCACACACTTCCTCCACTCTGCCCCCTGCCACTGCCCACCCCCCCACCCCTCTTCACCACCACCCTCCTCCTCCTTCCTAGCCGCCCCTCTCTCCCTCCCTCAGGCGACAGCAGAACAGGAATTGATTAGTGGCATGGCTTAAAAATAGAAGGGGGTCGGTTGTCATGGCGATGACCACAATGAGCTGTTGTCTTGTTTAATGAAGACCAGGGGTGTGTTTTAAGTATTGTGGCTGAGCAGGGGTAGTGCGAGCGGGAGGAGAGACGTAGGTGTGTATCGATGCGGGTGTGTTCGCTGCCTGAAGGAGAGATGTGCGTTTGGTGTTCAGTAGATGAGGGAGACTTGCTTGTATTTTATGTTAGTGTGCAGGTGTGCACATATATGTTTGTACAGTTGAAGTCGGAAGTTTACATACTCCTAAGCCAAATGCATTTAAACTGAGTTTTTCACAATTCCTGACATGTAATCTTAGTAAAAATTGCCTGTCTTAGGTCAGTTATGATCACCACTTTTATTTTAAGAATGTGAAATGTCAGAATAATAGTAGAGAGAATTATTTATTTCAGCTTTTATTTCTTTCATCACATTCCCAGTGGGTCAGAAGTTTACATACACTCAATTAGTATTTGGTAACATTGCCTTTAAATTGTTTAACTTGGGTCAAACATTCTATAGGATTGAGGTCTTATAGGATTGAGGTCAGGGCTTTGTGATGGCCACTCCCAATACCTTGACTTTGTTGTTGTTAAGCCATTTTGCCACAACTTTGGAAGTATGCTTGGGGTCATTGTCCATTTAGAAGACCCATTTGCGATGAAGCTTTAACTTCCTGACTGATGTCTTTTGATGTTACTCCAATATATCCCCATAATTTTCCTCCCTCATGACGCCATCTATTTTGTGAAGTGCACCAGTCCCTCCTGCAGCAAAGCACCCCCACAACATGATGCTGCCACCTCCATGCTTCACGGTTGGGCTGGCGTTCTTCGGCTTGCAAGCCTCCCCCTTTTCCTCCAAACATAACAATGGTCATTATGGCCAAACAGTTCCCTTTTTGTTTCATCAGACCAGAGGACATTTCTCTAAAAAAGTATGATCTTTCTCCCCATGTGCAGTTGCAAACCGTAGTCTGGCTATTTTACGGTGGTTTTGGAGCAGTGGCTTCTTCCTTGCTGAGCTGCTTTTCATGTTATGTCGATATAGGACTCATTTTACTGTGGATATCGATACTTTTGTACGTGTTTTCTCCAGCATCTTCACAAGGTCCTTTGCTGCTGTTCTGGGATTGATTTGCACTTTTCGCACCAAAGTACGTTCATCTATAGGAGACCGAATGCGTCTCCTTCCTGAGCAGTATGGCGGCTGCATGGTCCCATGGTGTTTATACTTGCGTACTATTGTTTGTACAGATTGTGGTACCTTCAGGAGTTTGGAAATTGCTCCCAAGGATGAACCAGACTTGTGGAGATCTACAATTTTCTTTCTGAGGTCTTGGCTGATTTCTTTTGATTTTCCCATGTCAAGCAAAGAGGCACTGAGTTTGAAAGTAGGCCACAGGTATACCTCCAATTGACTCAATGATGTCAATTAGCCTATCAGAAGCTTCCAAAGCCATTACATAATTTTCTGGACTTTTCTGAGCTGTTTAAAGGCACAGTCAACTTAGTGTATGTAAACTTCTGACCCACTGGAATTGTGATACAGTGAAATAATCTGTCTGTAAACAATTGTTTGAAAATTACTTGTGTCATGCACACAGATGTCCTATGTGACTTGCCAAAACTATAGTTTGTTAACAAGAAATTTGTGGAGTGGTTGAAGAACAAGTTTTAATGACTCCAACCTAAGTGTATGTAAACTTCTGACTTCAACTGTATTTATTTGGAAGCCCCCCCACGCCAATTGTACGTGGATGTTGTTGCTTCTGAGATGTGAGACTGATTTTCTCTGTCACAGTCTAACCCTTGATAGGCTTACTCAACCTGAGGGTAAACAAAAAACACCAATATGAAATGAGATGTTGTAAGTCTGTCAACATCTCACGGTTGCAGTGCTTACTATTGACTTTGAACTCACATCCTCTTATCCATAACTCCTGAGCAGTTCAAGCCAACCAATTACAACTCTGTTGCCATGGGCGCAATCTGCCTAATTGGCCTCATTAGTGTCAGAAACTAGCCGTATGCAAATTCTGGTCATATTCCCAGCAGAGCCCCCCATCTGAGTAATATACGTCAGTGTGTGGGTTGATCAGGATGTAGGTCCAATTAGTACATTAACCAATGAGCTGAGCTGCTGCCTCCTGCCCAGACCTCCCATTGGCTTTTAAAAACTTGCTGTGCCTTGTTGTTTTTGCTATTCCCAGACATAACTTTATCAGCACAACATTTGTGATACGGTTGACCTAAAATTCCCTTTCTAACAACAAAAATGTGTTACTGATCAGTCCTAGGCTATAGTAACGTTATATATCTACATTTTTGCGAAAAGAGCACAATAAATGTGCTAATGTGAACTTTACTTGTGATCTGTGTCTACCAAACTCACAGCACTGATGGTCTTTCCAGAAAATGTCTTTTTAGATTTTATTGTGTTGATGAATTGATTGTATATTTATTTGTAAATGGGATCAAATAATTCAGCATTAGCTGCTATTGATACCATGTAATGTTGCTTCATTGAAAAGAATGTATGAACTATTCTCTCTATCTTGTAGCTCAATCAATTGGCCCACTTACCATCACCATTTTATTTTTCTATGTAGTTGCACAACGTTTAGTGCAAAAGCCAAGCTAACGGTATACCTCCCAGCAACTCGTAAAGCTAATTGGCGCATTGTTCCAATTCTCTGCCCTGCCTTAGTGTGCCAGTGAATTTGTCAATAATCCGTTTTTAACAGATTTGGTGACTAATGAAAATGGGCTAGTCTACATTTCCCCTCCGTTTTCTTGAACGATGGGATTTAGACGTTCTCGCTGTTTGCTTCCACTGTTTTCTGCTGACAACATTTGCAGATCTAGGTAGTTTTCCAACCTGCATCAAGGTTTATTCCAATCGTAAGACCAATACTAATCAAAGTATTGATTTCTATCAACTAGATTCGTTTTTTATTTTTATAAACTCATCAATCAATGTTGATTTGAGGTACTAAGCCTGGAAACCAATATAAGGTTATATAATTACTAAGGAATGGGTATGGAGCTCTTGTCGGAAACCTTTGTAGAAACCAAGCTTTGGCCCCAAATGAACCCACATCTCTGGCATTTTGGTGCTGCTCACCATTTGGTAAGCTCATGTTCCCCTATAATGCATTTTCCTTAACTATAAGCACTATAAAAGAAAAAAAGGTGGCTCATCTGCAAATGCTATTACACCGAAGAGATCTTATTGAGTGAAATGGAGGGAAAGGTGGAAACAGGACGTCTGCAACGCCAGCGTTTCTGACCTGTATGGTGTTTTGTCTCCTGCAATACATCTCCTGCGCCGTTACGAGGTGCATGAATGGCTGCAGCATGAGATCATGAAACCACTGTCTGTTGCTGAAGTAATATTTCTGCTTTATGTGCCCTTGGGGATGTCGCACTCTCGCCTGGTGCGTTGTCGCCTGTGTAAGCGAGTTCACAGTGTCTGTGCCCTGCTGTGCAGAGCCCCATCGGACTGCTCTCCTAATCACAAAGGATTGGCTGTTTGTCGTGACGACCTTCAACCCTGAGCAGGGCAGCTCAACTGCCTTAAATCTGGACTTTGTCTCCATTGTGCAGAAATGCGGGTCTGCCGCCGAATGTTAATCATAAATATCCCTCAGGAGTTCAGAGCATACAGCTACGCTAATGAAAATAGGCCCTTATCTGATCCGTTGATACTAGGGTCGCAAACGGCCTGTGGAATTCAGAAGAACTCCAAATCTGAGGATGCGTGAGGGATACTCGGGGATTACAGCCAATTTAAACACCAGTCATGTGTAGGAAGCTATTTTCAGCAACTTAAATCATATGACCTCCACATGATGTCATAATTCCAATAGCATTATTGCCATGTTCAACTGGCTAATAAATGTTCACCAGTTCGTGCAAGGTTCATAGGAGTTCTCTCAGAAATCCATTAATCACAATGTAAAGCCAGTATTTCTATGTTCCATGTTATTCCTCAGACAGTTTATATTTATCTGTGGTACAAGCACACCACCCTATGTCTATAGTTACTCCATCCTGCTTTGGAACTGGGAATGTGGAACTAGAGATTAGTCAGCCATCAATGGCCATGGGCGCTGTGCTCAAATTAAAGATGTCTGCCCTATAGCCTTAGAGAAGTTGACTCATGCCAACACTTACCTTTTCACTTCACCGACCATTATCTTCAACAAATAGGTGCCTATTCCTCATCCGCATGAACTTCCATGAAACACTATAATACAACTTTGAATGAAGTTTGTTAATTATGCAAGCTAGTTAATCAATTAGACTCCTTTTAATTTCAGCATATGTACATAGTTGTGGCACTATCCCTCCAAACCACATACAAGGCCAAGGGGGATAGCAGGACTGGATTGTGCGTTTCCAGAAAGGTCCCAGAGCCCAGCAGCCACCTCGCATCCCCAGAGACTTGCAATGCTCACCCTGTCTGACCCTGTGACAAGGCCAGGCTTTTATAACTCCTAACTGGGTCACAGCCCAAAGCTTTACCATACCACAAATTACATACATTACTTAGAACACCATACATAAGTGACTTATAAGGCCATGGTGATAACGGTGATACAGATGATTTGTAATGACAAATATGTTGACTCGATTAGGGATTCAGCCCCAGAGCATTTCACAAGGGTGAGTGTCCACTTGTGTTATGGTGATGGCGGCCATTTTGTGTGCCTGCAATGCTCGCTCGGCATCAGATGCGGTGAAGAGGAAAAGGATTAATCGAGCCAATTGAGCTGGTGGGTGATCAGACAAGCTGGATGGGTAGAGCCAGAAATTTTTTGGGAGTTTGGCCAGGATCACAGGATAGAGATGAGGGGGCAGGGTGGTGTTGCCCCCCCCCCCCCCCCGCGCCTCTGCGATAAGCACCCCTACCATCAGACGAACGTAACGGTTAATAAATATATACATATATATATATATATATTAGCAAAAGAGGATGCTCTCATAGTCTTGTGTGAAGTTGAGTCGTAAGGGGGTGAAAAATGTCATTCTGCTCTTTCTCTCCCTCTCTCTAGCCCTGGGTGAAAGATGCAGTGCCACCAGCGTTTTGGGTTGGGGAAGGTGGGGTGCAGGAGTTGCGTCAGCCAAATGAAGTGGCATGATGCAGATCATGTGAAATGAGCTGCGGATTCCACAGTCTTGTTGCAAATGGCCTTATTACTGTTGTACCCCACCATCTGGAATTTGGCCTGTTTGGTAAACTCTCCAAAACCAGTTATGTCTAGTAGCATAGGACGATTGATTGTGTGGACGTTTTGACGTTAAGGTGTCTGGAGGTGGTGGATTTTTGGGGTGCAAAATAAAGAGGCGGACATTTTGCTGTGTGTTTGTGTGTGTGTGCTCTGATCGACAGGCAGCAGTTGTGTGCACATAAAGAAAATGGTGTGTGTCGGTGAGGGGGATGGGGGGAATTAATGGTTGGCATTATGACAGGGTAGCGTGTCAAGAGAGCGTTTTTGTATTTTTTTTCTGCTCTATCTTCCTCTGTCCTCGCCCCCACCCTCCCACCTATCTCTTCCTCACACAGCATCCCCCACCACGCACACACAAGTGCTCACACACTTTTTTAGATGGGGGTAGTGTAATGTAAATGCATTAATAAAAAATAAAGCCCTCCGCTGTCAGTACCTTCGAGGGCCCCCAAAAAGTAAGCGTGTGTTTATTTTTACAACGAGGGGGGAGAGATGGGGGGAGGCAGGCAGGCATACTTCTATTTTTTGTGGAGGGGGGGGGGGTGCAGAGGAAGGGAGGAGTCACTTATGCACACTTCTTTGTGGTGTGGCACAGCTGTAGTAGAATGCTGGAGAGGGGAAGATGAGGGTGGAGCATGGATGAGGGGGGTTACAAAAGAGTGCCTTATTTAGGAATGGTCTGTTATGTTCCAGTGACACATTTTTGGGGTAGGATGCCCGTCTCAGCCCCCTCACTGTCCCTGGGTTCTGACTGCTCCGTGTGTGTGTGTGTGTGAGTGAGTGAATGACAGGGTATATTTACAAAAATGTGATTTCCTTTCAAAAACAAGGACATTTCTATATATACTACCGTTCAAAAGTTTGGGGTCACTTAGAAATGTCCTTGTTTTGAAAGAAAAACACTTGTTTTTTTTGTCCATTTAAAATAACATCATATTGATCAGGAATACAGTGTAGACATTGTTAATGTTCTAAATGACTATTGTAGCTGGAAACGGCTGATTTATAATGGAATATCTACATAGGCATACAAAGGCTCGTTATCAGCAATCATCACTCCTGTGTTCCAATGGCACATTGTGTTAGCTAATCCAAGTTCATCATTTTAAAAGGCTAATTGATCATTAGAAAACCCTTTTGCAATTATGTTAGTCCAGCTGAAAACTGTTGCTGATATAAGAAGCCTAAAAACTGGCCTTCTTTAGACTAGTTGCGTATCTGAAGCATCGCTGGTGTTTTGCGTCTACTATTTAATGAAGCTGCCAGTTGGGGACTTGTGAGGCGTCTAGTTCTCAAACTAGACACTCTAATGTACTTGTCCTCTTGCTCAGTTGTGCACCGGGGCCTCCCACTCCTCTTTCTACTCTGGTTAGAGCCAGTTTGCACTGTTCTGTGAAGGGAGTAGTACACAGCGTTGTACGAGATCTTCAGTTTCTTTGCAATTTTTCGCATGAAATAGCCTTCATTTCTCAGAACAAGAATAGACTGACGAGTTTCAGAAGAAAGTTATTTGTTTCTGGACATTTTGAGTCTGTAATCGAACCCACAAATGCTGATACTCAAACTAGTCTAAAGAAGGGCAGTTGTATTGCTTCTTTAATCAGCACACAGTTTTCAGCTGTGCTAACATATTTGCAAAAGGGTTTTCTAATGATCAATTAGCCTTTTTAAAATGATAAACTTGGATTAGCTAACGCAACATGCCATTGGAACACAGGAGTGATGGTTGCTGATAATGGGCCTCTGTACGCCTATGTAGATATTCCATAAAAGAAATCTGCCGTTTCCAG
Source organism: Oncorhynchus kisutch (assembly GCF_002021735.2). NCBI lineage: Eukaryota > Metazoa > Chordata > Actinopteri > Salmoniformes > Salmonidae > Oncorhynchus > Oncorhynchus kisutch. The sequence goes on from NC_034190.2 coordinate 29,565,770, forward strand.
CTACAATAGTCATTTACAACATTAACAATGTCTACACTGTATTTCTGATCAATTTGATGTTATTTTAATGGACAAAAAATGTGCTTTTCTTTAAAAAACAAGGACATTTCTAAGTGACCCCATGTGTGTGTGTGTGTGTCTGTGTGCGCGCGCACACGTGTCAATGGCAATGTGAGGTGAGGAACTCTGCCCAGAGAGGGGGGGTGGGGTAAATGAAAAATGGCGATTTGGGGTAAAGGGGGATGATGTTCTTGTCTCAAATTATCTCTCCTCCCTCTCGCACAGTCTTTCTTTCTTTTTCGATTCCCTTAGCTGCTGCTGCGTTGGCTGGCAAAGTACCCAAAGCCATGAGTCTGTCACGGAATGCGCGTGTGCAGGTTTCTGTGAAAGGAGGGATGGGAGGGCGTTTAGGCGGAGGGATAAGGGGGAGAGTGGTTGGGGAGAAAGAGTCTGGTTTGTGTAGCAGCTGACTGAAACAGCCATTATATTATGTAAAGGCAGACGGGGGAACAGTGGGGGCAAGACTGACGCGCACCACAGAAGCCGCACTGATTGGCTCGGCCAGTGCCATTGATGGCCATGCGCGTGCTTGTGCTCTTTTTTTAATTTTTATTTTCTGTCTCTCATTAGAGGTGGGTGGCTTGGCATGGAGGTTGCAAGGGTGTTTATACATGAAATGGAGACTGTGATTCACATCATGCCTTTTGAGGCATCCAAAATGAAACGAGGCGAATGTGCACTCGCATTGCCTCGACACTCCCTGCGTTCTTATTATTGAGGAGGGGATATTACGTTATCGTAAAAGATTCCTCACTTTTTTTATTTTTTTAAAAGAGAACGCTTCAGATCTGGAGATGATAATATTGAGATGTAACAGAATGACAGGCTGAATAGATTTAATGGTGCCAGCCAGAAGAATAAGATGCTATAGATGAGGGGGAATTATAGAAAGACATCACAAGGAATAATCCACTAATAGGGAAGTGATTAAGCGATAAAAGGGGCCAATTAAATCTCTTATTTGAATTCCAATTGATGAGGCGCTCGCTACATGACATTTTTGTAAAGTTAGATGTAGGGCCTTTGGGATTAATTAGATGATGGTTCCTGTACAACGGTGCAGGTGAACTACTAATGCTGATGGCTCAGTCTTACAAAGGTCAGTTCGAGGCAGGTGTTTGCATATTGTGACCCTTTTGTGGGCCAAATTTTCTAACGAGATTCCGTGCTGAAGTTGAGAACATTTTGGACTAGAAAAAGAGTCTACGCACTCTTCGAACAATGCACATTTCAGTAATTTAATGTGCCAGGCTTTTGACCTTTGTCAGAGCATCTGACTCTCTGATCGCTTAAAACAGAATGTGACTGTTTTGAGAAGCCAGTGAAACAAACTTGCCCTTGAAGAGCCTGACCTTCACATTGCCCTTCACTTGGCAATGACCAGCAATAATTATTTTGACAGTTGAAATCATAGCAAATTGGGATCCATTTTGTCTTTGAGACCCTTAACTTTTGGGCATTACTTTACTGGTGGTGGGTACTTCTGGCTCTTTATTCGGTTTCAAGTTTTGTGAGACTCATTTGCACCAGGACTAAAACCTTGTTTTAGTGCTAAAGTGGTAGGCTATAAACGGAATACTTCACAAGAAAGTAGACCATTGGTATGTGTTGTGAGGACCAAGGATTCAGTGGAACACAGTCACCAGTCTTCTTCAGACGGTGTGTCTGGAGACTGTTTTCTTCTTACCAGACCACATCAAACACCTCCATCTATGTGAGGTCAAGTGCGAATCAGACCACATCCGTCAACATGGCTGAACACACATAGCGGTTACAGTCTAGCATCCTCTGTGCCTGTCACCAAGGCGAATAAGGTCAGAACGTCAGCAGAAAAAACATACTATACAAGGTTGTCCACTGTTAACGTATCTATTTATAATGGCCATTAAAATGTTAGCTATTCAAATCATATCCAAAATTATTATGAAGGGTCTAGAAATCAAAGGTTTAAAAACAATCAACAATCAATCAAATTAAAGTCCTATGCTGCTAGACAAAACTGGTTTGCAGAGTGACTACTCGTGTTTTCTTTTAAATCCGCAATCTGGATCACTGCACAGCCTCCTGGAGTATCTAGATAATTTCTCTAACCTCTCTGGATTATAACTGAACTATGATGTACCATATTGCGTATTAGATCACAAAAAAGTAAACTTTTTCAGATTCCTGTGTAGTTACCAATAAAATAGTCTGACTGTGGACATACTCGATATTCATATAAATGATCTCACTACAATACATTTTTATAGAGTTATCAAAAATGGATAAGATCTTGCTACCACGGAATGGTAAATACCTGTCTTTTTGTGGAAAAATCTCCCTGATTAATTATTTAGTCTTCTCCTAGGTTACCCATTTACTTACAGTGCATTCAGAAAATAGACCCCTTGACTTTTTCCACATTTTGTTACATTACAGCCTTATTGTAAAATTAATTCAATTTTTTAATTTTTTTATGTTGAAATTTTTGCAAATGTATAATAATAAAAAGTCCACAATTACATACAGTGGGGAAAAAAATTATTTGGTCAGCCATCAATTGTGCATGTTCTCCCACTTAAAAAGATGAGAGGCCTGTAATTTTCATTATAGGTACACTTCAACTATGACAGACAAAATGAGGAAAAAAAATTCAGAAAATCACATTGTAGGATTTTTAATTAATTAATTAGCAAATTATGATGGGAAATAAGTATTTGGTCAATAACAAAAGTTTATCTCAATACTTTGTTATATACCCTTTGTTGGCAATAACAGAGGTCAAACGTTTTCTGCACCTGAGCTCAATTAAGTCTCGTAGCAAAGGGTCTGAATACTTATGTAGAAAACGGTATTTCTGTTTTATATGTAATACATTTGCCAAAAAATATATAAAAACCTGTTTTTGCTTTGTCATTATGGGGTATTGTGTGTAGATTGAGGAAACTTTTATTTAACCCATTTTAGAATAATGCTTTAACGTAACAAAATGTGGAAAAGGGGATGGGGTCTGAATACTTTCCGAATGCACTATATGTGGCCCTGCCTACACCGAACAACTTGTTTATTTTAATTATATTGGTAGAAAATAATCTACATTTATTTTGCCAAGCCAGACAAAATTCAATGGGCTTATTTTATATTATGAATATGAATTCGGAGAGGGCTTTAATGATTTAAATATTAAAGCATAGAGAGAGGTTCAAAAGGCTTCAGTCATACAATAGTTATACTTAAATCCAAACTTGTTCTCCAGCAGATTAGTAAGAATGGCTCACCCCGTTTAAAATAAATAAATAATAATAAATGTTTGTTTTTCCCTTTATCCAGATTACAACATCCCCTACTTTCGGTTATTTGAAAATGAAATAATGTACAAAATGTGTTATTTTTAAAACAAGCTATAGAAAGCTGGTTGCAATTCCAGTTTCATCCACCAGAAAAGACAGAACAGATGTTATGGTTAACTCATATTCTAATTGATCTAAAAAAATTATACTTTTTCTTAATGATATCATAAATAGCACTGGTGGAGTTATGTCACACATCGAGCTAACAAAATGACAACCAATTGATTGCAGCATTACTGAAAAAATGGAGGAGGCATGTCAAATGGAGGAGAAGCTAAGGAACTTGTCTGTCAGCCCTACATTATTGACCAAAATTACCAGTTCCATTTAATAAGGACCAAAAAATTCACATCTACGCCATACAGGTTGCAAAATATTTCATAGATTTTCAATGTGCCGATTCCATGCTGCTTGGTTTATGAACTTATGCACAAAACAACGCCTGATTCAAAACTTATTGTTTCAATTTAAATTATTATACAAAATTCTTGCAACCAATACAATGTTTTGTATATGGAGGATACAATCATCCCAGCTCTGCAGATTTTGCTGCAAAGACACAAAATCATTTGATCACTTGTTTTGGTAGCTTGTTTTTGGTCAAAGGTTCAGGAATGGCTGAAAATAGCAACATGTACCTAAAACTAACTCTGCAAATAGCACTGCTGGGTGATTTGAAAATCCGTAGTCAATCGATCAATAATCAAATAATACTCTTCGTAAAAATCTAAAAAATGTGATTTCGAATGTATAGCAACTATGACAATCGAATGGTTCAGAACTGTTGTGAAACATTACAGCATAGTTGAAAAAATATATGGCAATTAGAAATCAAAAGTGGGTGGTTTTCAGAGATAAATGGGAGGTGCTAAGGGTAGCGGAAGGGCGGGACTAAAGGAAAAGAAGGATAAGTAAGGTCACATGTATATGTATACTTTGGAAGTAAAAGTCAAAGTATTGTTGTCCATTAGTTTACTCCAATTAGAGGGGTGATAGAGTTAGGGGAATATAATAATGAAAGAAAATACATTGAACACAAATATAAATGCAACGCGTAAAGTGCTGGTCCCATGTTTCACGAGCTTGTATAAAAGATCCCATAAATGTTCCACAAGCCAAAAAATAGTGTTCACAAATTTGTTTACATCCCTGTTAGTGAACATTTCTCCTTTGCCAAGATAATCCATCTACCTAACAGGTGTGACATATCATGAAGCAGATTAAACAGCATGATCATTACACAGGTACAGGCACCTTGTGCTGTGGACAATAAAAGGACACTCTAAAATATGTAGTTTTGTCACACAACACAATGTCACAGATGTGTTTTGGGGAGCGTGCAATTGGCATGCTGACTGCAGGAATATCCACCAGAGCTGTTGCCAGAGATTTGAATGTACATTTCTCTACCATAAGCTGCCTCCAACATCATTTTAGAGAATTTGTTAGTACGTCCAACCGAACAACAACCGCAGACCCCGTGTAACTACCCCAGCTCAGGACCTCCACCCGGACAGTTGATGAAACTGTGGGTTTGCACAACCAAAGAATTTCTGCACAAACTGTCAGTAAGCGTCTCAGGGAAGCTCATCTGCGTGCTTGTCATCCTCACCAGGTTCTTGACCTGATTGCAGTTGGCGTCATATCTGACTTCTGTGGGCAAATACTCACCTTTGATGGCCACTGGATGAATCCCGGTTTCAACTATAGAGGGCAGATGGCAGACAGCGTGTATGGCGACGTGTGAGCGAGCGGTATGCTGAAGTGTCAACGTTGTCAACAGAGTGCCCCATGGTGGCAGTGGGGTAAAAATAATAACTCTGTAGCATAATAATGCTACTGTCACTTACCGGCCCTGGCGCTTCCCCTATGAACATTTGTAATCTCTCATCTTCAAACCAGAACAGAAAGGGGAATGGGGTGGGAATGGGATGGGGAAGCATCGTGTCACAGAACACCTGCATTGAGGTGGTATGTGTGACTACAGACAAGTCATCCTCCATGGCGGTACGACTACAGCACTGTTTGACTGTTGGTGCAGTGCGCTCATGTATGCATCACTGAAGGCCTCATCTGTCATCTGTTAACTGAGAATGAACTTGGCTCTCCCCGCACATTGTCTGAATATGAATCGGAACAGTTCCTTAATTTGGATGAGTTTTCATCAGATATTGGCTGTGTCTGCAATGGAAATCCATACATATATGCTGCCACTTGAAACTTATCTTTGTAGAAAATCCTGGAAATACCTGAAGCTCATAACAGAGCCATACATCCAGAGATTTGAATGGAATCAGCGTGTTTTTCCCCAACATCTTGTGTTCATACTATCCTTTGATGTGCTGTTGTTTATGTTATGTTTGTATGTCTGGTTGGGATGTTTTATCTAATATATTTCTGACAGCTATCTTGTGTTTTGTCTACGTATAGACAGCGGAAAGCATTTTGTATGTTCCGTTCTGAACTGTCTGCTTATTGTTGGGTCTTTTTACCTCAGAAAGTCCTCTCTATGCAGAGCAAGATCTCAAGGAACCAATGCAGACGTCAGAGCACTATGCAGTGCAACGCCTGATAGTAATGCACTTAATCTCAGGCTTGCTATCTATGCTGACTGGAATACAAATGTATTGGGCAGATAGGGAGTTGCCAGCAGACAAAAGCCGACACACACTGTCTGGGGGTGTGGGTGTGTGTCCTCGGGCCTTCCCATAGCCCACCCAAGCGTGCTTAACTTAGTGTGACTGGCACGCACACACATGATCATTTAGATCGTTTGTACGTGACACATGGTCAAACCCGGAGCAGACTGTATGTATGCACACAATTTAACTCACGGGCACTTAAACATGTACGACCTCATGCGCATATGTTCTCCACACACATTGATCATCCACTATCTAGTATGATCTGGATTGATACTGGCCTCTGAATAATGTTTCTCCCTATGTGTGTATTATAGGACCGTTCTTTAGAATCTAAATCTTACGGCTCTGCTGTGACTGTACCGAGGGCTCATTTCATGTGTGTTATGAAGATGTATGTGTAAAAACGTACAATCTGAAATGGTTGCCTTATTCAGTAAACATGCAATTACTGTGACAATGTGAGTTTTTTTTTTGTGTGTTTTTTTTTTTAACTTCCAGCTTGCATTCCTGACACAGGCTTTTGATTGGACCAAATGTTCAGTCAGTCTACTTATAGCAACCAGTCACATGACAAAGCCGTGTTTGTTAGAGGTCATTGGTTGCCACCCAACTGAAGTCTTCCTCACTGATGTGATCCACATAGTAACCACGCACAATTTGGCTCGCATTTGATTTGAAGTTTTCTGAGCAAAAATAAATACAAATTAAATGTGTTTTTTAAAATTTTAATTGTTGGACTTAAGACTATTAAAAACACTAGCATATCAGCTCCAAGTGAAATGATTGATTGTTTTAGTAAAATATTATCTGTTTGGGCTTCTTGCGGTCAATTTGCAGTCGACAAATCATTTGCAATTATGCTCCACCACCCTGACCATCCGCTAAAGAAAGATCGGCCCACGGCCGAATCTAGTTGAGGATCCCTGTCCTAAAGAGATGTCTTGAGCACCACAATGTAGGTGACTTGAAAATGTCAAGTCAATGTTTAACACGCATTCATTTTATTTGTGTGTTCCTTCTCATGCATTCATTTGCTGGATAGGAACTTGTTTTAATATAACGACATGACATGAATAACTGTCATCCACTTGTTAACATAATTGTCAGTTAGTCACGGGTCAATGTACCTGATGTCATCTGGTGCTGTAGCAAAATAAGGACACCCCCATTCACTGAAGGTGGAAGAGTTCACTCTCACAGATTCACCATTGAGAATGAGAATTCTGTAGGCTTTCAAATATTTTACAATTTCCCTCTTTTGAAAGACTCAAATATTTTTTTACATATCTATGTTGACTTCAATATTAGTGCCATCAAGTGGTGAATATGACTGGTATCTAAATGTAATGCTTGTGTATTTAGTTCATTCGATGCTGTCAACGAGTTGCCTGATTGCGTAGTTAGTCAGTGCGCAGTCAGGAATATAGCAATCCCACACACTCATTTTTACATGGACACACACATAAAGAGCAACAAAGGCCCTATTTTCACTATAAAATACACAGCTCCAGGGCGAGACTGTTCGTTTCGAGGTGTTATCTTCACATAAGCCCCTTCTCAACCATGGTTCATAAGTATCTGTGATGTGTGAAATGCTTTCAAATATTTGGTTGAATTGAATTGCGTTGAATTGAACCTCACGTTCCTCCCTCCCTTCCTTTGTTTCCAGGATGGAGCGGATGTCTGAGGAGGCGCTGCGGCTGAACCTTCTCAAGCGGGGCCTGGAGACGTCCGAGGAGCGTGAAGAGGCCCTGGCCAAGCGCCTTAAGATGGAGGGCCACGAGGCTATGGAGCGCCTCAAGATGCTGGCCCTGCTCAAGCGCAAGGACCTGGCTGCGTTGGAAGGGGCAGCGGTGGCAGCCGGGTCCCTGGACGGCGGGAAAGGCGGACTGGGGGGGAGCCACCACCACCAGAGTATGCTGGCGGGCGCGGCGGCGGCCTATGAGGAGAAGATGAACGGGAGGCTGGGGGGCCACGGAGGGCCGAGTAAGAACGGCAAGGAGAACATGGTGGACGAACCAGTGGACTTCAGCGCCAGAAGAGGGTAAGAATCATATAATTAATCATGATTTAAAATGGACGAAGAACAGGTGATGGGTGGAAATGAGTCGTGCAGAAGATATGGACTTAGGAAGTGTATTTAGTTGGTGTGTTATGCAGATTTGAAAAACAAAAACACCTTATACACGTATTCATGCGATGCGCACTGCAGAGGACACCAGAAGAAGAATTATCACTGGAATATCACAGTGAATTATTGTAATGTTGGTCCCATTAATCCCATGAGGGATGGGTTGCCAACTAATGTAATTCAACATGTAATTCATTCATTGTACAATGCATATTGTTGTAACCTGTTTAGTATTGTGTTACTCAGTGTAGCTCCATGTAGAGGAGGTAATGCAGTGTAGCTCCATGTAGAGGCGGCAATGCAGTGCAGCTCCATGTAGAGCAGGGAATGCAGTGTAGCTCTATGCAGTGCTAAACAGCGTACACCATTCATCCTCTGTTGGACATAATTCGCTGCTGGTCCCCCTCTCTCCCACCTCCAGCGATGTGGACCGTGAGCGACACACTCCGTCCCCGGACGTGATCATCCTGTCGGACAACGAGGCTTCCAGTCCCAGGGGGACGCCCCACCCCGAGGAGAGGCTGCACCAGGCCAACCTGGAGATCTTCAAGGTACGTTGTCACCACTTGGCCTGTGTGGTCTAGGGGTTAAAGCCACTGACTCTGACCCCGGCACACATGTAGACCAGAGTGGGCATGGTTCGAATCTGCTCCACCGCCCTTCATACTCACACTCCTCCTACCTTTCCTGTCAGCCCTTTACTGTCTTATCAATAAACGTGTGTGTGTGTGTGTGTGTGTGTGTGTGTGTGTGTGTTCTAGGGGAAGACTGGCGAGGAGCGGCAGCAGATGATCAAGGCTCTGAGGGAAGAGCTGCGTCTGGAGGAGGCCCGTCTGGTGCTGCTCAAGAAGCTTCGGCAGAGCCAGATCCAGAAGGAGAATGTCGTGCAGAAGGTTAGTACCAGAGTTGACGCTAATACCATTCCGTATTCAATTCAGAAAGTTGATTGAAATATCGTTATAGAAAATGAGACCCAGCACCCCTAGTTTGTGACAATATATTGAGGTTACAATAACCTTAGCCAGCTACCTCACTTTACAATGGATAATCACCCGGTAAACAAAAATCGCAATCAGGGATGCATTATCACTAAAATCAGCATCAAATATCATAATGGCTCCTATATCCCACAGAATACAGGCACTGAAACAGCCTGATACTAGTGAAATGGGAATGGCTCAGCAGGTAGCAGTGTTACCTACGTCCCCTGTTTGAAGTGGTAGTGAGATTGTGCTGACACACAGGCTAAATATCTCAATGTCTCAGAGCAGGAGTAAACATGGCAGAGATCAGTGGCGTTATTGTGTGCTGTGTGCATCTCTGTTTTGAAAGGGAGAGAGAGAGTTTTGCGTGTGTGTTCGTTCGCCTGCCAGACCTTACCCGGCCACGTGTAAAGCATGATATATGTACATATGTACATGATATACATTGCACAAATTGATTTGTAATGTCGGTGTGTAATGTTCTCTATTGTTTTTTAAATTGTTTTCTATTCTAACTGTTCTATTCCAACCCATCCAGGTACCAGTGGTCCAGAATACCCCCTCTTTAGTGCAGCCATCCCCCATCCACAGTTCACAGGGGATGGGAAAGCTGCCGGTGCGCCCTGGCATGCACACCCCGGAGCCCCAGAACTTTCGCACTGCACAGGTGTGTGTGTGTGTTGCAGTGATTTTGGCAGTAGCCTGACCAGAACTCTACCTGCACCTCTGGTCTGAGCCAAACCTGCTATCCACAGCTCCAAGAGCATTGTTGCTCCTTCAGTTGGAACGTCTTGTAATGCATTACATACCAACACTGTAGGATCAATACTCAAAGCTAATTTGTGTTTGCATGCTTAGGCAAATCTATTTCACTATTCTTTGGATCATGTTTGTGTTTAGAAAAGTATATCGTTCCTGGTTAGGTTGATATCTTACATCTATGTTAGGAAGACATTGTTAGGAAGTCATTGCCATGATCCCTTGAATTGCACATGGGTTGGTCAGGTCAGCTTTTTATCTAAGCTGTTCACTGTCTGTCTGAACTGTGACAATAAGGCCAAGTATCTATTGCCCTCTAGTGACCACAAACGGTACAACATATACCCATTCATAGAATCATTACATTCGTGAATGACTAGCTCTCTCTGTTTCAATGGCACACGCCATGTTGCAAATGTGGATTCCTGATCAATTCAATTGTGGAATTAATTCAAATGCATCCAAATTTGTATTGTTCTCATAATTCTCCCCATTTTATTAACCCACTCCTCTTTATCACTTTCTCACCTTTTCCTGTCCCTCTTCCTCCTCTATCCCTGCTGGACATTCATTCTCTTTCTATATCCTCTAACCTTTCCTCTCCTCTCTCCACAGGGTCACACAGTCATCAGGTCGGGGGCCAATTCCTCCCTGCCACCGATGATGATGTCACAGAGGGTCATCGCCCCCAACCCATCCCAGCTACATGGCCAGAGAATGCCCTCCAAGCCTGGCATGGGCCGCTCCAGCACGGGCAGTATGAGCAACATCAGCTACCAGCAGGTATGGTGCCACCCCTCTGCTCTCCACGTTTCAGTTAACACTGGCTGCATTCCGATTCTCTAACCTTCACCCATGAGTATGCACTCGGTCACGCCCCCTCATGCATTTAAAAGCATTGGATCATTGCAAGCATGACTGGAGGATGTTCCCACTATATTCCTTATACCACTTCATCCCTTGAGCATGTTCAAATGTCATAAAAGCCACCCAGAGGACCATTCCGTGTGAATAATAGCAATCACTTCAACTTGTCTCACTGTCTTTCCACTGTGCCCCTTTTCCCTTGTGTGTTGAATGCACCACAGGCCACCAGCCAGCAGGTGGCGGCGTCCCAGCGTTCGGGTTCCTCTGCAATCTACATGAACCTAGCCCACATGCAGGCGGCAGGGGCTGGTGGTGTGGGCGGTGTGGGGATGGGCGGCAGTGGGATGGGCGCTGTCAGCCCTTCCACCATATCGAGCGGCACAGGTGGCGGCAGCAGCTCCGGCGTGAGTTCCCTGGCGGACCAGGCCAGCAGCCAGGCGGCAGCCAAGCTGGCCTTGCGCAAACAGCTGGAGAAGACCCTACTGGAGATTCCCCCACCCAAGCCTCCGGCCCCACTGCTGCACTTCCTGCCGTCGGCCGCCAACAGCGAGTTCATCTACATGGTAGGCCTGGAAGAGGTGGTGCAGAGCGTCATCGACAGCCAGGGTGAGCCACTGGACAGGCACCACTACAAATCTACAAATCACACTGCATCCCAAATAACTACTCATTATATGATCAAGATTAGTGATTCTGCACCTCACCATACTGTCCAGTGAAAATCTCATTTGTTAAAGTTCATATTCTGTTAACTCATACCCAAATAATGTTGTTAACTTATCCTATACTCATATTTGTGGCCAAAGCATGCATTTATGAAAATAATGAAACTACTTTGGAAGGAAACTATTTTGTAATTTAATTATAGCTAATATTTCATAGAAATCTGTAAACACAGGACAGTTAGTTTAAACTGACCCCCTCAAGAATCAAAACCTTAAATAAAGGCCTCTCTCCTGCCTCTCATCAGGTAAGCTGCGGGGGACGCTGTCGCGCATGGAGCCCTTCTTCTGCGGCCAGTGCAGGATCGACTTCACACCCCACTGGAAGCAGGAGAAGGGCGGGCGTATCCTCTGTGAGCAGTGCATGACGTCCAATCAGAAGAAGGCCCTGAAGGCGGAGCACACCAATAGACTGAAGAACGCATTCGTCAAGGCCCTGCAGCAGGAGCAGGTTAGCTCGACCCCTTTTAACAGGGCTTTAACAGGGCTTGCTCTACAGTGCATTTGGAAAGTATTCAGACCCCTTGACTTTTTCCACATTTTGCTACATTACAGCCTTATTCTACTGGTTTTTTTTCATGCCCCATAATGACAAAGCATAAACAGGTTATTAGACAGTTCAGCAAATGTATATATAAAAAAACTGATATCACATTTACATAAGTATTCAGACCCTTTACTCAGCACACAGCCAAGACAAAAGCCTTCGGGACAAGTCTCTGAATGTCTTTGAGTGGCCCAGCCAGAGCTCGGACTTGAACCCGATCAAACATCTCTGGTGAGACCTAAAAAAAGCTGTGCAGCGACTCTCTCTAACCAACCTGACAGAGCTTGAGTGGATCTGCAAAGAAGAATGGGTGAAACTCATGTGCCAAGTGCGTAGCATCATACCCAAGAAGACTTGAGGCTGTACTCGCTGCCAAAGGTGCTTCAACGAAGTACTGAGTATAGGGTCTGAATACTAATGTATATGTGATATTTCTGGATTTTTTTTTATATACATTTGAAAAGTTACTAAAAACCTGTTTTTTCTTTGTCATTATGGGGTATTGTGTGTAGATTGTTTGTTTGTTTGTTTAAATGTTTTATTTTTAAATCCATTTTAGAATAAGGCTGTCAGGTAACAGAATGTGGAACAAGGGAAGGGGTCTGATCACTGTAATCTGATCTAAAAGACAACTGATCCTAGATCCACATTCCAATTTATGAATAGGTGCCCAGATTTTATTTTTCACATGTAATGGCATGGATTAAAGAGATACAGTGCTGTGATAAGGTATTTGCCCCTTTTCTGATTTTCTCTATTTTTACATATTTTTGATACTGAATGTTATCAGATCTTCAACCAAAACCTGGTATTAGATAAAGGGAGCCTGAGTTTACAAATAACAAAAAATATATATATTTATTTTATTTTTAGCAAATTTATGAATCACCCAATTTCCCTGTGTGAAAAAGTAGTTGCCTACTTACAGTCAAATACTGCTTGTGCAACCTTAAGCTGCAATGACTGCCGCCCTTTAATTAAAAAAACAACAACATTTATTTAACTAAGCAAGTCAGTCTAGAACAAATTCTTATTTTCAATGACGGCACAGCGTCGTCAGGATTAGGGGAGGGTTTGACGGCAGGGTTGATCTTGTCCCAGGAGTCGCTCTAGCGACTCCTGTGGCGGTCCGGTTGCAATGCACGCTGAGACGGTCGTCTCAGACACATTGGTGCGGCTGGCTTCCGGGTTGAGCGGCCATTGTGTCAAGAAGCAGTGCGGCTAGGCTAGGTTGTTTCGGAGGACGCATGGCTCACGACCTTCGCCTCTCCCGAGCGATGGGACAAGACTAACTACCAATTGGATACCACGAAATTGGGGAGAAAAAGGGGTAAAACCAATTAAGAAAAGCATCCCCAAACCATCACACTGCCACCACCTTGCTTGAGGTTCTTACTGTGTTTGGTTTTCGCCAGGCATAATGTTGTCTAAAAAGTCATACTTTTGACTCAGCTGTCCAAATAACATTCTTCTAAGAGTCTTGATGATCATCCAGGTGCTTCCAGATGCTTTTTGGCAAACTTGAGTCAACATTTTGGACAAGTCCAGGGGTAACATTTATGTCTGGCAAACACTGCATTCCACTTTAAGAACCTCATAACAACGGTCAAGTATAGTGGTGGTAGTGAGATGGTTTGGGGATGCTTTGCTTCCTCAGGACCTGGACAACTTGCCTTAATAGAAGGAACCATTAATTATTCTATATATCAGAGATTTCTACAGGAGAATGTCAGGCCATCTGTCTGTGAGCTGAAGCTGCAGCACAGCTGGCTCTAGCAGCAAGACAATGATCCATAACACACAATCAAGTTAACAGGAAAATGGTTAAAAAAATGTTTTTATTTTTTTAAGGTTTCAGTATGGCCTAGTCACAGTCCAGACCTAATCCCAATTGAGATGTTGTGGCAAGACTTGAAACGAGCAGTTGATGCTTGAAAACCCACAAATGTTGCTGAGTTAAAGCAGTTCTGCATGCAAGAGTGGGCCAACATTCCTCCACAGCGATGTGAGAGACTGATCAAAAACTACAGGAAGCATTTGGGGCTGCAGTCATTGAAGATAAAAGTGGCACAACCAGTTATTGAGTGTACAGGGGCAATTACTTATTCACATAGGGGAATTGGGTGTTGCATAACTTTGTTAAATAAATAAATATAATAAGCATCAATGACTTTTTACAAGTGTGTGTGTGTGTGCTTTTGTACTTTAATTTCTTGTCTGTTTCTCTCCCCCACAATTTTTTTTCCGTATGTTGTCCATTGTCTCAACCCTTATCTCTTTCTCTCCTCATGTTTAACAGGAGATTGAGCAAAGGCTCCAGCAGCAGGCGGCCCTCTCACCCAGCACGGCTCAGACAGTTCCCAACGTCAGCAAGGCCGAGACCATGATCCGACATCATGCCCTGCGTCAGGTAACGGGCCTACACTTAGACACCTTAAAGTGACAGTTCACTGCGAAACCTTAATTTGTCAGCTGTTGTCAGACCTCAAAAGTAGACTGAAAATCTTAAGTGTTATTACATACAGCCGGGAAGAACTATTGGATATAAGAGTGACCTCAACTTACCAACATAATGACCAGGAATACGACTTTCCCGAAGCGGCTCCTTTGTTCGCACCACCACCCAGGACATTGGATCTAATCCCAGAGGCCGACCCAAAACAACGTCACTGCAGAAGAGGTAGACTGAGGCGCCTCCTGGTCAGACTTCGAAGGCGTGCACACCACCCACCACTTCCGAGTATATTACTCGCCAATGTCCACTCTCTAGACAACAAGGTAGACTAAATTAGGGCAAGGGTTGCCTTCCAGAGAAACATCAGAGATTGTAACATTCTCTTTTTCACGGAAACATGGCTCTCTCGGGATATGTTGTCGGAGTCGGTACAGCCACCGGGTTTCTTCATGCGTCGCGCCGACAGAAATAAACATCTCTCTGGGAATAAGAAGGGCAAGGGGTGTGTGCTTCATGATTAACGACTCATGTTGTAATCATAACAACAAACAGAAACGAAAGTCCTTTTGTTCACCTGACCTAGAATTCCTTACAATCAAATGCCAACCATATTATCTCCCTTCAGCAAATCCGACCACGACACCATTTTGCTCCTACCGTCCTATAGGTAGAATCTCAAGCAAGATGTACCTGTGACAAGAGCGATTCAATGCTGGTCTGACCAATTGGAATCCACGCTTCAAGATTGTTTTGATCACACGGACTGGGAAATGTTCCGGGCAGCCTCAGAGAATAACATCCATTTATACACTGATTTGGTGAGTGAGTTTATAAGGAGGTGCACTGGAGAGGTTGTACGCACTGTGGTTATTAAAGCCTACCCTAACCAGAAACCGTGGATAGATGGCGGCATTCACGCAAAACTGAAAGCGTGAACCACCTCATTTACCATGGAAAGACTGGGAATATGGCAGAATATAAACAACAGAATATAAACAAGTGAAATGTTGGTATAGGGACATAGTAGAGTCGCAATTCAACGGCTCAGACACGAGATGTATGTGCCAGGGTCTACCGGCAATTACGGACTACAAAAAGAAAACCAGCCACTTCACGGACACCAACGTCTTGCTTCCAGACAAACTAAACACCTTCTTTGCCCGCTTTGAGGATAATACAGTGCCACCGACACGGCCCGCTACCAAGGACTACCGGACCCCCTTCTCCACTGCCGACGTGAGTAAGACATTTAAACGTTTTAATCGTCGCAAGGCTGCTGGCCCATGCGGCATCCCTCAGAGCATGCGCAGACCAGCTGGTTGGTGTGTTTATGGACATATTCAATCGCTCCCCATCCCAGTCTGCTATCCACACATGCTTCAAGATGGCCACCATTGTTGCTGTACCCAAGAAGGAAAAGATAACTGAACTAAATGACTATCACCCCGTAGCACTCACTTTTGTCATCATGAAGTGCTTTGAGAAACTAGTCAAGGATCATATCACCTCCACCTTACCCCCCACCCTAGACCCACTTCAGTTTTGCATACCGCCCCAACAGGTCCAGAGACGATGCAATTGCCATCACACTGCTCACCGCCATATTTCCATCTGGAAAAGAGGAATAGCTATGTAAGAATGCTGTTCATTGACTACAGCTCAGCATTCAACACCATAGTACCATCCAAGCTCATTAAGCTTGAGGCCCTGGGTCTCAGTCCCACCCTGTGCAATTGGGTCCTGGACTTCCAGACGGGCTGCCCCCAGGTGGTGAAGGTAGGAAACACCATTCCCATTTTGTTGATCATTAACACTGACGCCCCACAATGGTGCGTGCTCAACCACATGTACTCCCTTTTCACCCATGACTGCGTGGCCATGCACGCCTCCAACTCGATCATCAAGTTTGTAGACTACACAACAGTAGTAGGCTTGATTACCAACAACAATGAGACAGCCTATAGGAAGGAGGTGGGGGCATGCACAATTGAGAGCATCCTGTCGGGCTGTATCACCGCCTGGTACGGCAACTGCACCACCCACAAACGCAAGTCTCCCCAGAGGGTGGTACGGTCTGCACAACGCATCACTGGGGGTAAACTACGTGCCCTCCAGGACACCTATAGCACCCGATGTCACAGGAAGGCCTAAAAGATCATCAAGGGTAACAGCCACCCGAGCCACTGCCTGTTCACCCCGCTACCATCCAGAAGGCGAGGTCAGTACAGGTGCATCAAAGCTGGGACCGAGAGACTGAAGCTGTAACACAGAGAGGCTGCTGCCTACACACAGACTTGAATCATTGGCCATTTTAATAGATGTATCGCTGGTCACTTTAAATAATGTCACTTTGATAATGTTTACATATCTTACATTACTCATCTCATATGTATATACTGTATTTTATACCATCCATTGCATCTTGCCTATGCTGCTCGGTCATCGCTCATCCATATATTTATATGTACATATTCTTGTTCCATCCCTTTTAGATTTGTGTGTTTTAGGTAGTTGTTGTGGAATTGTTAGATTACTTGTTAGATATTACTGCACTGTCGGAACTAGAAGCACAAACATTTCAAATCAAAGTTTGTCACTTGCGACGAATTTCACCTTACAGTGAAATGCTTACTTACAGGCTCTAACCAATAGTGCAAAAAATGTATTAGGTGAACAATAGGTAGGTAAAGAAATAAAAACTGTTGAGAAGCCTTTTTGTCCTAGACTTGGCACTCCGGTACCGCTTGCCATGCGGTAGTAGAGAGAACAGTCTATGTCTGGGGTCTTATGACAATTTTTAGGGCCTTTCTCTCACACCACCTGGTGTAGAGGTCCTGGATGGCAGGCAGCTTAGCCCCAGTGATGTACTGGGCCGTACCCACTACCCTCAGTAGTGCCTTGCGGTCGGAGGCCGAGCAATTGCTTGGGTTTCTGGGATAATGGTGTTGATGTGAGCCATTAAAGCACTTCATGGCTATGGACGTGAGTGCTACGGGTCTGTAGTCATTTAGGCAGTTTGCCTTTTTGTTCTTGGGCACAGGGACTATGGTGTTCTGCTTGAAACATGTTTGTATTACAGACTCATTCAGGGACATGTTGAAAATGTCAGTGAAGACACCTGCCAGTTGGTCAGTACATGCCCGGAGCACACGTCCTGGTAATCCATCTGTCCCCGCAGCCTTGTGTATCTTGACCTGTTTAAAGGTCTTAGTCACGTCAGCTACGGAGAGCATGATCACACAGTCGTCCAGAACAGCTGATGCTCTCATGCATGCCTCAGTGTTGCTTGCCTCGAAGCGAACATAAAGGGATTTAGCTCATCTTGTAGGCTGGTGTCACTGGGCAGCTCGCGGCTGTGCTTCCCTTTTGTAGTCTGTAATAGTTTGCAAGCCCTGCCACATAAGACGAGCATCTGAGCCAGTGTAGTATGGTTCAATCTTAGCCCTGTATTGACGCTTTGCCTGTTTGATGGTTCGTTGCAGGGTATAGCAGTATTTCTTGTAAGCGTCCGGGTTAGAGTACCGCACCTTGAAAGCGCCAGCTCTACCCTTTAGCTCAGTGCGAATGTTGCCTGTAATCCATGGCTTCTGGTTGGGGTATGTACGTATAGTCAATGTGGGGACGACGTCCTCGATGCACTTATTGATAAAGCCAGTGGCTGATATGGTGTACTCCTCAATGCCATCGGAAGAATCCCGGAACATGTTCCAGTCTGTGATAGCGAAACAGTTCTGTAGTTTAGCATCTGCTTCATCTGACCACTTTTTTATAGACCGAGTCACTGGTGCTTCCTGCTTTAATTTAATTTCGCTACACTCGCATTAACATCTGCTAACCATGTGTATGTGACCATGATTTGATTTAGTTGGCAGCGTTTGTAGACCATGCTCCGGCACAGTATCATATTATGTTTTGTAATGTTACAAAAAAAATACATTTTTGACTGGACTGATGTGTCTAGAGGTCACTGATTTCCTCCACTTTCTCTCCACTCTCTGCTCCCTCAGGCTCCCCAGCCTCAGGCCTCCATGCAGAGGGGTCTCTCCAGCTCGGCGAGGGGCGTCCTCTCCAACTTCGCCCAGGCATCCCAGCTCTCCGTGGCCAGTGGCCTGCTGGGGATGACGGGGAAGCAGCGCTGCGGAGGAGGAGGTGGCAGCAGTAGTGGTGGCGGTGGCAGCAGTCGGATCCAGCATGATGGCCGTCGCCAGATCTACAACATCCCCGGTGGGTTTTTGAGAACCCCTTATGGTAACACTTCAATTAGGCCTAAAGCCTGCAGATACAGTGCCTTCAGATTTTTTCCACATTTTGTTGTTGTACAAAGTGGGATTGAAATTGATTTAATTGCATTTACTTTGTCAAAAAATACAAAGTGGAATAAAAACTCTTAAATATGAAAAATAAAACACTAATATATCTTGATTAGGTAAGCAATACATGTTAGAATCACCTTTGGCAGTGATTACAGCTGTGGGGCTTTATCGGTCAATCTCAAAGAGCTTTGCACTACTGGATTGTACAATGTTTGCACTTTATACTTTTACAAATTTTTCAATCTCTGTTAAGTTGGTTGTTGTTCATCGCTAGACAGCCATTTTCAATTCTTAACATAGATTTTCAAGCAGATTTAAGTCTGACTGTAACTAGCCCACTCAGGAACATTCAACGTCGTCTTGGTAAGCAACTCCAGTGTATTTGGCCTTGTGTTTTAGGTTATTGTCAAGCTGAAAGGTGAATTTGTCTCCCAATGTCTGGTGAAAAGCAGACTGAACCAGGTTTTCCTTTAGGGTTTTGCCTGCGCTTAGCTCTATTTAGTTTATTTTTATCCAAAAAAACTCCCTAGTCCTTGCTGATGGCAAGCATACCCAAAACATGATCCAGCCACCACAATGCTTGAAAATATGAAAAGTGGTCCTCAGGGGTGTGTTGGATTTGCCCCAAACATAACGTTTTCTATTCAGGACATAAAGTTAATTTCTTTGCCATATTTTTTGCTGTTTTACTTTAGTGCCTTATTGCAAACAAGATACATTTTCTGGAATATTTGTACTCTGTACAGGCTTTTTTTTACAGGCTTCTTTTCATTGTCAATTAGGTTAATATTGTGGAATAACTACAATGTTGTTGATCCATCCTCAGTTTTCTCCTATCACAGCCGTTAAACTGTAACTATTTTAAAGTCACCATTGGCCTCATGTTGAAATCCCTGAGCCGTTTCCTGCCTCTCCAGCAACTGAGTTAGGAACGACGCCTGTAGCTTTATAGTGACTGTGTGTATTGATACACCATCCAAAGTGTAATTAATAAGTTCTCCATGTTTGAAAGGGTAGTCAGTGTCTGCTTTGTTTTATTTTTACCCATCTACCAATAGGTGCCCTTCTTTGCGAGGCATTAGAAAGTCTCCCTGGTCTTTGTGGTTGAATCTGTGTTTAAAATGTACTGCTCGACTGAGGGACCTTTAAAATGATCTGTATGTGTGGGGTACAGAGAGGAGGTAGTCATTAAAAAATATTTATAAACGCTGTTATTGCACACAGAGTTAGTCCATGCAACTTATTTGTGATTTGTTAAGCAATGTTTTACTCCTGAACTTATTCAGGCTTGCCATAACAAAGTGGTTGAATAATTATTGACATTAGTAAACAATTCTAAAAACATAATTTAACTTTGACATTATGAGGTATTGTGTGTAGGCCAGTGACAAACATCTAAATATAACCAATTTTATATTCAGGCTGTAACACAAGAAAATGTGGAAAAAGTCAAGGGGTGTGAATACTTTCTGAAGGCACTGTATAATGCTATTACATGTATGTATGTGTGTGTGTGTGTGTGAAATATATAGAAGTAACAGTCATGTTTGGAAACCTACTCATTCCAGGGTTTTTCTTTATTTTGACTATTTTCTACATTGTATAATAATAGTGAAGACATCAATACTATTAAATATCACATATAGAATCATGTAATAATCAAAAAGTGTTAAACAAATCTAAATATATTTTATATTTGAGATTCCTTTGCCTTGATGACAGTTTGTACACTCTTGGCGTTCTCTCAACCATCTTCATAAGTTAGTCACTTGGAATGCCTTTCAATTAACAGGTGTGCCTTGTTAAAAGTTCACTTGTGGTATTTCTTTCCTTCTTAATGCGTTTGAGGCAATCAGTTGTGTTGTGACAAGGTAAAGTTGGTATACAGAAGATAGCCCTATTTGGTAAAAGACCAAGTCCATATTATGGAAAGAACATCTTAAATAAGCAAAGAGAAATGACAGTCTATCATTACTTTAAGACATGAATAGTCAATATGGAGAATTTTTTAAGTCGCAAAAACCATCAAGCACTATGATGAAACTGGCTCTCATGAGGACCACCACATGAAAGGAAGACCCAGAGTTACCTCTGCTGCAGAGGATGTTCATTAGAGTTACCAGCCTCAGAAATTGCAGCCCAAATAAATGCTTCACAAAGTTCAAGTAACAGACACATCTCAACATCAACTGTTCAGAGGAGACTGCGTGAATCAGGCCTTCATGGTCGAATTGCTGCAAAGAAACCACTACTAAATGACACCAAAATGAAGAAGAGACTTTCCCTTTGTCCAAGAAACATGAGCAATGGACATTAGACTGGTGGAAATCTGTCCTTTGGTCTGAGTCCAAATTTGAGAATTTTGGTTCCAACCGCTGTATCTTTGTGAGACGTAGAGTAGGTGAACAGATGATCTCTGCGTGTGTGGTTCCCACCGTGAAGCTTGGAGGAGGAGGTGTGATTGTGTGGGGGTGCTTTGCTGGTGACACTGTTAGTGATTTATTTAGAATTCAAGGCACACTTAACCAGCATGGCTACCACACCATTCTACAGCTATACACCATCCCATCTGATTTGCGCTTAGTCCCACTATCATTTGTTTTTCAACAAGACAATGACCCAACACACCTCCAGGCTATGTAAGGGCTTTTTGACCAAGAAGGAGAGTGATGGAGTGCTGTTTCAGATGACCTGGCCTCCACAATCACAGGACCTCAACCCATTTGAGATGGTTTGGGATGAGTTAGACCTCAGAGTGAAGGAAAAGCAGCCAACAAGTGCTCAGCATACATATCCTTCAAGAAAGCATTCCAGGTGAAGCATTGGGAAAGCATTCCAGGTGAAGCATTGGGAAAGCATTCCAGGTGAAGCTGGTTGACAGAATACCAAGAGTGTGCAAAGCTCTCATCAAGTCAAAGGGTGGCTACTTTGAAGAATCCCAAATGTAAAATGTATTTTGATTTGTTTAAAACTTTTTTGGTTGCTACATGATTCCATATGTGTTATTTCATAATTTTGATGTCTGTTACTCTACAATGTAGAAAATAGTAAAAAGAAAGAAAACCCCTTGAATGATTAGATGTGTCCAATCTTTTGACTGGTGCTGTGTGTATAAATACAGTACCAGTCAAATGTTTGGACACACCTAATCATTCAAGGGTTTTTCTTTACTTTTACTTTTTTCTACATTGTAGAAGAAGCTGCAATGCTGCCTAAAAACCCAGCAGCATTGCAGTTTTGACACAAACCTGTGCACCTGAACTTACCCCCGTTCAAAGGCACTTCAATCTTTTGTCTTGCCCATTCACCCTCTGAATGGCACACATACACAATACATGTCTCTCTTGTCTGAAGGCTTAAAAATCCTTCTTTAACCTGTCTCCTCCCCTTCATCTACACTGATTTTAAGTGGATTTAGCAAGTGACATCAATAAGGGATCATAGCTTTCACCTGGTCAGTCTGTCATGGAAAAAGCATGTGTCCTTAATGTTTTGTACACTCAGTGTATAAATGGTTGTGGGATCGATTTCTCCAAGGGACCAGTATAATGTGTAAGGCTCAAAATAAGTTTTGTCTTTCTATGTAGCACATTTTAAACATCTTCCAAATGGCTGTTTTAAATTCAGTCAGGATCATTATGAGATGATGAGATGATAATATGGGGGTCGTACCTGCTTATGACAGGTCTTACAATGCATTATAATGCATTATACCTGAAGGTGATGCCCAATGTTGAGCATTCAAAGAAAGCGTAAGAGTGATACATTTTTCACAAAGATGGCCATACTGAGAGCATTAATTAATGAATTATTGAAATAATAATTGTCATACCTTATGATTGTCTAACAAACTCTGAAATCTCTGGTGAGGTGGACAGCAGGGTTGGGATTAATTCAACAAATTACATTCTAATTAAACTCCCTGTCCCTGTAAACTCAATTCAAATTCCAGGTTAGTCTTTGAATTCAGAGAAGATTCCATCCCTCCAAGTTCCAATGTTAGGTTATAAAAAAAAAAAATATGTAATTGCCAATTCAATATTATCCACAACAATTCCACAAATTCCAATTAAATTCCCTCAGGCTGTTAGGCTGAACATGTCATTGTTCAGACAGTGTAGTTATACTGGACATAAAAATGCAACTTTAAATAATTTAAAAACAAATCCTGCTGTCAATTTTTGATACTAAGTGCATTAACTGTGAAATGTACAGATCTTCAATTAAATTTTTTTCTTTTTACAATTCCAATTCAAAACACACTAATTACAATTCAATCATAATTCCATAACTTGAAGTTTGTTAACTTTAATTGAATTCAATGTAAATTCTCTGCTTCATGAGTAAAATTGAGTATTACATTTTGAATTTCAAATTAAATTGGAATTGACCCCAACCCAGGTGGACAAAACAGACACAGCCACATATTTAAATATGTTGCGGGTACAAAGTTTTTTTTTGAATGTGTTCCTCTTTCTTCCTCATTCTTTTTCCTCTCTCTCTCTTTCTGTCCTTTTTTAACTTCCCTTTCCTTGTTCATTCTCTCAACTGCTTGTTTGAACTCTGTCTCTTTCTCTCCTTCTCTATTATTCTTGATCTCTTTCTCCTTTTCTGTCAGGATTGAACATTGCATACCTGAACCAAGGAGGGGTTGGGGCCCACAAGGGCTCCAGCTTAGCTGACCGCCAGAGGGAGTACCTGTTGGACATGATCCCGCCACGCTCCATATCGCAGTCCATCAACGGACAGAAATGAACCCCGCCCTTTACCCCCACCTTCCCAATCCTCTCCCCAAGGGCCACCTTCTCCCCCCCCCCCCCCGCCGCCATGCCCTCACAAAAAAAAGACCACCTCCCCCCACCCTATTGCATGCAGTGCCTGTCCGTGTGCCTACCTAAACTAACCCATGAGAAACGACACAATCAGCCTGAGAAACGACACAATCAGCCAGACAAAAGACAACCAAACTGTCAGTGCATCTTCTCGACTTTCTTACTATAGCAAAATGATTTAGGAGACTCAAATAATTTGTACTACTATTATTGCCGCTGTTACTATTATTATTATGATAACTGTTACCGCTTCAGTTACTATTACTCTTATTAAGATTTTTTATTGTTATGCTATGTAGAGCGCCTTTCAGTTCATACCTTTACTTTTATTTATTTGGGGGGGGGGGGGGGGCGGCGACTATTGCAGGGTTGCTTTCGGATTTCATTGTTTTTCTTTTGGCATAATTGTATTTTACTTACTCCCCTTCTACACTCCATATGTATGGTTATTTTAGTTTTCAAAATGTTTAAAGCCACCTTCTGTTATGGATTGGATTCTTGTGAAGTTTCAACGCGGCAAAAGAGATGGACATATCGCTATGTAAGAGGGCGATCATGTGGAATGAACCGGATCTAACTGGACACTGGTCCAAATGACTGACTGCCCTGCTTTGAGTCGACCAGCAAAGATGACGGATCATAACCAGGAAGCACTATTCATATTTTTATTTGACACAGTATTAATGGAAGCGAGAAAATCCAGAAAGTGCGCGCTATGGAGCAGATAGATTTTTTTTAAATCTATGAACTAAGCACAGGAAAGTCCACCGGTGTTTGCGGTGAGAAAAAAATACCTGCCATGTCACCGGTGGAGGCCATGGCCTGCATAGAGAAGGAGCGTGGCAGCCATTTTGGACTGTGGCGTATCGTCCCATCTCGCTTCTTGGCACAGGCCTGAAAATGGGGTCATGAAACCTGCCCCCAAGATTCTCCATTGCCCCTCAATGCCTTCACTTATAGAGTATGCAGAGACTACAAACCTTTCTAAACCCAACTGTTCCTTGTGGTACCGCGAGGGAAATGGCGAGGACTCGAGTAGGAGGTGGCAGTGGCATGTTATTTGTTTTCTTGTTGTTGTAGGGTTTCTTGATTTGTCGTTGTTTTTATTTGCGCCGTCTCCTGTAGAAAAGGCTGCGTATCTGTGAGGTACTTGCCCCAGGAGACGATAATGATCAAAAATAGTGAACAGATTGAAACTATTCAAATATCTATATGGATTATGTATTGATGGCTAGCTTGAGAGAAAGGAGACTGAAATGGATTTATCTAGAAAATGGGATAGATGGATCAATCATCGTGTTCAGGCAATGCACACGAGATGCCTCATTCTCGAGGAGCACTTTTCTTATTATGAATAAAATGAAAATAAAAGGTTAAAAATGTTACAATTCCCAGGTACCCCAAGGTGCGGATGTCATCCGATTGTCTTCGGGAGAGAGACCATTGTCCAGAGTGTTCATGTGGACTGTATCAGACGACATTCAATGGGTTAACCCTCTTTATCTTTTCAATGATTTGAACAGTTTTGTTAACGCTGGCACTGACACCAAATTGTTTTTATCCTTTTTATTTTTTTTGCCCCCCGTTGTCCTTTGGGGCATCGGTCATACAAGCATGGTCTCTCACACCTGTCAACACTCTTTTACCACTGCCACACACATTTCACCAGCAGCACTTTCTATGTTTGTCTTTTCGGTTTGGTTTTGAAGTCAAGTTTGCTACACGTCATACAATACATTAAAGCAGTGTTCAGTAAATGTGCAGTATTACTCCGAGAGAGGTAGACCAGCAGATCTTCAATTAGTTTGGGGTTTGTCTGGTTGGCAGAGGAGAT
This sequence comes from Oncorhynchus kisutch, assembly GCF_002021735.2. Classification (NCBI taxonomy): domain Eukaryota; kingdom Metazoa; phylum Chordata; class Actinopteri; order Salmoniformes; family Salmonidae; genus Oncorhynchus; species Oncorhynchus kisutch. The sequence continues at coordinate 29,591,247 of NC_034190.2, forward strand.
ACGTTTTTACATGTGTGTCCGTGTAGAAGCTATAGGGGGTTTATGGCTAGTCTTGGGAAGATCAGACAGGGCTTTTAGTTTGTGCTAGGTTCAGCGTCACAGTTTTCAGTCTTTCAGGCTTTTAGAGGATTGTTGCATTATTTACTGCTATAACCTATCTTTGCAATTTCACCTCTCACTGTATCAGGGGTTTAGGTCAACCGTTGAACGACATTAAACATTAGCCCCTGAAGGCCATTGGATCAACAGCGTATTATGTCCGTTTTTGGTCAAATAGGTTATTGAATAAAGGGTTAGGGCACATCACCATCCCAATGGTCATAGAGAGTCTTAAGTAAAGCCAAAGGATCAACGAAGACCCTGCAATAATATTGGCACTTAAAAATGTCTCACCTGTATTGTTCACTGGCCTCAAGAAAGAGTTTGGGGTTTTTCACCCTCTTATGCACTGACAACCTGTATGGTGTGGTTGTGAGATTATGACCAACACTGTTAGAGTGGAAGCTATGAGGAGCTGAACCAAACAAGATGGATTCTTTGAAATGGGGTAATCTGCTGATTTGGATCAATCTCAGGATAGTTAACACTACTATCACTGGGTGTGTGCAGTTTAGCAGGCCTGACATGACAGGCTTACATTTAGTCCTACGGCAGAGTAGTCTGAAAATTGGATACAAGCTCTACCCACTGGATACACAGATTTGGTGTGTCAAGTGCACTCATGCAGTGGCCTATGAAATCTCAAGTTCCCATTTCCTAGTTCTTGTAAGTTATTTATACTGAACATACACCAAGTCATTATGAAACTACCTTGGGTTTGATTGGCAGGTGCAATATGTAGATGTGAATGGAAGTTTACATTCAGAAGAGAAAGTTTTTTTGTTGCTTATACTATTGTCAATCAATACCTTCTTTTGTGGTTGGTTACTATAGGATGTCATTTGAAAAAAAGTTTGTCGGTACATTTTCTTTCCCACCCCATCATATATTTGATTTGACTCGTTTTATTCTATGTCCTTTTGCTACAAAGCTGGACTGTATATTGAAGATCCTTTCTCTCTCTTGCAGACTGTAATAGATGAATCCACACACCTTGGTAATTTCAACCACAATCTTTTATTTTTATGTCAAATGTTTTAGGGTTTTTAAATGTCATTCTTCTATTTCTGATGTCTCAATTCAGTTATTTTTTTTGTTTTGTTTGTAATGTTTTAAGTTTTCAAGAAAAAAATCTAAAAAATTATCAAACATTTTATTGACTGAAATAAAAATGACACGATATTTGCTAGGTCAGAAGTAATAATGACTTATTGTACATAAGCTTTTTTTCTCCCTTAAAAAAAAAAATGGTATATTGTGTAGAAAAGCAAACAAGAAGCCATGGATATAGTGAAGCTTGCCATTTCGTTTTGTGATCACTGTATTATTGTGTAACAAATGTGCAAAATGTATGGGATTCTCTTATTATTATTTTTTACACATTTTCTCCCTGGATGTCTTTTTTTGTTGTAGTGAGTAGGGTTTGCCGGAAAAGTGGTCATTGTTCTGACGGAGTTAGATCCATTCCACAGGCTTTGAGCGTGAAGAATGTCAAGTTCACGTATGTTTGTTGTATGTTCTATTAGAAACTCAACGCTGTTCAGTGTATTTCTTACTTTGGTTGAGCTCATGCAGACTTCATTTGTGAGGACGTGGCATGGGTCAAAGCGCTGACGGACAGTACTACCCCGGGATAGTCAACAAATCCACAGATCTCTCTGTGTTTTGTTGATTTCAATTTCTGTACTGAACTACAGGGCTACCCATGTCTGAAATGACAAGTTTAAAAAAAAATACATTTCCTTTGCTTTCTTCCATATTTCTATGAATATGAAAATGTGACATTTTGTAATGCTCATGCTTTCCATTGGAACATATAAGTTGTCTAAAAAAAAATTACAAAATAAAATAAAAAGTATTTGTTTTTAATCGAGTGTGCCAGAAGCTGTTGGAGATGAGTGAAATATTGCCCTCGTCACCATTTTTGTTCTGGTCAACATCTGTTTTGGGGGATTTTCATGGAGTTATCAAACTGACAATACTATATTGACTGCCATATAAGTGAGTTAAATAATAATGGGGTTGTGTCTAAAACCTTTTAAGGCAGATAAAGCTGCCCATCAGGACAGTGTTAGTTATGGGGTTTACTAATCGTGATGTCATTCTGATGGAGGACTGATCACATTTCCTGGCTACACAAATGTATTATTTTATTGGTATAATTTCATTTACTCTTGGCATTTTAGTTATTGTTGGAAATACAGGTAACTTTTTGAAGGGGAGGGAGGGGGGATTTATTGCAAATCATTTTCTAAATTTGATGTGAATATGCTGAAAGCTTTTCTTTTTATACATATAAAATTAACTGCAATTCCTCAGTTTGAACATTGCATAATGTTGATGTTGTATATTACATTTGTGAGAAAAAAATGACATTGATAATGACTCAATCTGTATCAATTGAATGGACATTGGGGAATGGGTGAAAAGATTAAAATGAATTTTGATCCTATAAAAAAAGCCCTTTTGTTTTATTTTGATTTCAAATGTAAATCCTGACCTTTTGCACATACTTGATATTTAACTGTCTTCAAAAAAAAAAAAAAAAAAAATGAAAGAATATTGATGCTGTTTGAAAACTGCCAGTTGGTTAATAATGATTATGCATTGACAGAAAAAAATAAGCTAATTTTGGAGGAAATAACTTTGTAATATTTATCTCTTGCAAGCTATGTTTAATAAAGGATGGAACGATTTACTTCTGTAGTGTGACTTGTGCTCTGTTAAAGGAAATAACCCCAGTATTTCCTGTGAAGTCACTATAGGGGTAGATGTGAAATGTAAAGTAATTATTTGGCATTGTATACCATTTAAGAGTCTAACCTTTTCAGCATAACAAGCACAAAGCTAACCGGCAACTCTAAAATTCACTCCGAACTAAACACCACACCCTCATTTTCTCAAACAATCATAAATCATTGTACGTAACATTGGCAAATAACAAAAGATGCTAGGAATAATAGCGCCATTAGGTGGCAGCACTGGCCGAGCTATTTTGGGGCGAATGAGAAGAGCATCAATGTCTTGTGAGCTGTTTTCCCTTATTACCCAGACAGAAGAATTAATTAATGAACAATTACTACATTTTTTCTATGATATGGCTCACCACAACTACTCAAAAACACTAACACTTTTTTTCAGGGGAAATTGTATCATGGTAGATTGAATTGGAAACGATCATTCCATATCAGTACTTGAGAGTAGGGCGGAACAATTCCTCACAGAATATGTTTCATGAGACATTCAAGGCCGACGGAACACACGTTTACTCCAGTTGAAAACATCCGGCAGTCTGCACGTGTGGATTTATTCCTAAAATGTTGGATGTTCTACAGTATAAGCTACATGTGTCAAGAGGAAAAGCAGCATATGTATTATTAGCCTGCAGTTTATTAAAAGGCTCAACCTGCAAGCTTAATCGTTAGCTTCATCGCTATCAAACCATTTAGGTAACGTTAAGTGGAAACAATACCATGCCAGAATGATCCTTAGCGGCGAAATATAGATAGCTAGCTTGAATGCCAGCCAATACTAATGTTAGCTAGCTGGCTATACAACAACCACAATGCTGCACTGTAGAGGTCACTGGATGGTAGTTAAAATATCACGGCGAGCTAGCTAGATATTTTGCCTGCTAAAAAATGTGATGTAATCATGTGTGAAATTAATTCTCGAGAACTCAGGCCCATACAGCAGTCAATAGGGAAAGGGTGAAATGCAATAGCTACTGTAACTAGCTTTTCTATTCTGTATGGACTCCCATGTGGTTATTGAGTGCTAGCTACCTGACTAGTTACTAGCAATCTATAAACAAAGGTAAATTGGGGCCAAAGTGTTGGGAGCCCTGTCTCAAATGCTAGTTAGCTATCCATAATACTGACTGCTATGTGCATTTGTGTTTGTTAGGCTACGTCTATAGTTTACAGTTTTCTTTCATGCATTTAGCTACAGACTCATCACCATGGCTGGAAGAGGCAGGGGTCGTGGAAGGGGTCAGATGACCTTCAACCTGGAGGATTTGGGCATAGGAAGGGGAGACAGCCTGCCCCCCACCACCTTTAAGCCCTCACCCCTCTTCCCTGTGAGTGTGCACATGGAGTCAGGGCTTGTAACATAGCCTAGACTTACCTTGCCGCTGTTGCTTATAGTGCTCTTGTCTTGAGCGTCACAAAATTAAAATAATTACAGTTATCTAATATTACTAGTAATGTAATGGATACATGTTTTGTTTTTCTCTTAGAGGCAATTTTTCTCTCCGAGGTACAATATCATTTGTATGGACACTGACTGGTTTAGACACACAATATTGCATACCATCCTCTAACTGGGTTGCAGTATTTTGAAATACTGTTTAGTAATTTAAATGTACTAATGTCTTTACTTAGTGCTATTGTTGTGACGCTATAACAACCCAGCCTCTTGATCTGTTCCCCCTCCCTAACCTCAGCCCATGCCAGTCCAGCCTGTGCCCCTGCAGACAGGAGAGGAGGTGGAGTACATGCTGGCTCTGAAACAGGAGCTGAGGGCCGCCAACAAGACCCTGCCCTTCTACATCAGACGGGCCGCTCCCAAAAGAGGTAAGCCAGCACACACAGGATTGAAGGCAGAGTTAGCGATGCACAAAGTAAACGGCAATATCAGGCCAATTTCTGCAAACAAGTAAGGGCATTGAAGCGTGAGGCTCTGCCATTTTGGTCCCATAGCTATCACGTTATAGCTATTGTCTTGCATCGTGCTCATCTGCGGTGCTGCTCGTTGCAATGTCATATTGCCGAGTCTCATTTTAAGGGGTGGAGAAATCGTAGAATGTTATTAACCGTGATTGAGCTAAGTTCCAAAGTCATATGGTTAATGTTATTTGTAAACTTTTAAAGAAAATTGCAAGTTTTTGTTGTGTCATTTGTCGCGCGTGAAATAATTTTGTAAGTCCCTTTAGGTAGCCAATTGATCAGCTGTCCATGTAAACCGGATTGTAAGGGCAAAGCATGTAAATGTTTAAATCAATCTATTATATTGTCAGAGTATTCACAATAATCGGGTTATTGAATGCATGTAAAAGTACCCAGTTATGATGGATGTTAATGTATGTCAGACAAATGGTATAGAAGGTTTTGTAATGGAGTGTCATACTTGTTTTCCTTTGCTGCTATTATATGAATAGGACGTTGTTAGTTGTAATTATGCTGTTGTTTCCATTGTAGATGTTGATCGCTACTCTGATAAGTACCAGAGTGGAGAGCCCAAGGACAGTGCCATCGAGTGGAGCCCAGGTGAGTAATGATGGGCTGGTTTGTGGAAATACTAGGGGTTAGAATTTGCACCCAACTGATCACAGAACAGTTGTCTCTTTCATTAACTATTTAGTTCTCTGTACCACTTTCCTGCTGCTTGTAGTCTTCAGCGGCAACACCTAGCTAGGCTGAGTCTGTCCCTTTCCTGGCGTTTTCTTTTGATGCAGTGTTGGTATATGTGCAGCAGATGGTGCCAGACAAGTCCCTTTCTGGTTTGAATTTGTCCGATTTTTTATCTTGTGCTGTGGTGTCATTATTCCTTATACTGTGAATAAGATCCATTATGGTGTGTTTTTTGTGATGTGTATTTTTCTGTGTTAACATGTTTCTCTTTTTCTATGGTTCTGTTTCAGACTGGAGCAGATTACCTAAAGAGCTTTGCATTAAAGTGAGGAAGCCTCTGGCTAAAAGTGAGTACTTTGTCTGAAAGGCCTTGAGATTTGTGTGTGGAATTCAAACTTTGTGGACGCCATGTATTGTTTTCAATTGAGAATTTATTTTCCCCCAGATAATACTCAATAAGTGAACTTTTTCAACATATTTTCTTAGCTACTTACTTTGGCCTTTGAATTCCTCGCGAAACACTTTTGAACCGCTTCCCACCCCTTTCTGTCAAGGGCTGTAACCAGGGTTTTAGTGAGGTCGGTTAAAAAAAACCTGTTGAAATGGGTTCTCAACTTGGCTGCTGTAGGTTCGTTCACCTTAGTCGTTCTACAAACACATCGCCTATTAGTTTTATAATTGTAATGTGATGTGAGAAATTGTTCACACTGACATGTAGCGTCAGGGACGAAATGGAAAACCTATGGCATTTTAGGGCCATGTGAGGATGTTCATATTCAAACATCATCATTTTTGTAAGTTCTTATCTTGTTTGATAAGATAAGTACATATTTTCTGAGGCCCAAGTATAGGAAGCACTGTAGTAACTTCTCTCTCTGCTTGCTTCCTCTCTCTCCTCTGCTACCCCCTGCATGAATACAGTGCATTCGGAGTCTGGAGTCTGAATACTTTCCGAATGCACTGTATATACTGAGTATAGCTGGATGTCCTTTGGGTAGTTGACCATTCTTGATACACACAGGAAACAGTTGAGTGTGAAAAACCCAGCAGCGTTGCAGTTCTTGACACAAACCAGTGCACCCGACACCTACTACCATACCCCGTTCAAAGACACTTTAATCTTTTGTCTTGCCCATTCACCCTCTGGATGGCACACACACACAATCCATGTTTCAATTGTTCCAAGGCTTAAAAATCCTTCTTTAACCCTTCTCCTCCCCTTCATCTACATGGATTGAAGTGGATTTAACAAGTGACATCAATAAGGGATCATAGCTTTCACCTGGTCAGTCTATGTTTATTGTTTTGTATACTTAGAGTGTAAAAAGTTAAATACTTTCCAAAGTGTGTGTGTGTGTATTAGAGGTCGACCGATTATGATTGTTCGATACCGATTATTGGATGCCCATTAAAAAGCCGATACTGATTAATCGGCAGATTTTTTGAAAAGTTTATTTATTTATTTGTAATTATGACAATTACAACAATACTGAATGTACACTTTTATTTTCACTTAATATAATACATCAATCAAATCAATTTAGCCTCAAATAAATAATGAAACATGTTCAATTTGGTTTAAATAATGCAAAAGCAAAGTGTTGGAGAAGAAAGTAAAAGTGCAATTTGTGCTATGTAAGAAAGCTAACGTTTCAGTTCCTTGCTTAGAACATGAGAACATATGAAAGCTGGTGGTTCCTTTTAACATGAGTCTTCAATATTCTCAGGTAAGAAGTTTTAGGTTATAGTTATTATAGGAATTATAGGACTATTTGTCTCTACCATTTGTATTTCATCATCAACCATGTGTAGTTAACTAGTGATTATGTTAAGATTGATTGTTTTTTATAAGATACGTTTAATGCTAGCTAGCAACTTACCTTGGCTCCTTGCTGCACTCGCATAACAGGTAGTCAGCCTGCCACGCAGTCTCATTGCACTCCACCGATTTTTATGAAAACTTGAAATCGGCCCTAATTAATCGGCCATTACGATTAATCGTAATTAACCTCTAATATATATACACAGTTGAAGTCGGAAGTTTACATACACCTTAGCCAAATACACGTAAACTCTGTTTTTCACAATTCCTGACATTTAATCCGAGTAGAAATTCCCTGTCTTAGGTCAGTTAGGATCACCACTTTTTTTAAGAAATGTGAATTGTCAGAATAATAATAGAGAGAATGATTTAATGATTTCATTAATTTAATTAATTAATTGTTTATTTCTTTCATCACATTCCCAGTGGGTCAGAAGTTTACATACACTCAATTAGTATTTTGTAGCATTGCCTTTAAATTGTTTAACTCAAGTCAAATGTTTCGGGTAGCCTTCCACAAGTTTCCACAATAAGTTGGGTGAATTTTGGCCCATTCCTCCTGACAGAGCTGGTATAACTGAGTCAGGTTTGTAGGCCTCCTTGCTTGCACACGCTTTTTCAGTTCAGCCCACAAATATTCTATAGGATTGAGGTCAGGGCTTTGTGATGGTCACTCCATCACAAAGCTTTGTTGTCCTTAAGCCATTTTGCCACAACTTTGGAAGTATGCTTGTCCATTTGGAAGACCCATTTGCGACCAAGCTTTAACTTCCTGACTGATGTCTTGAGATGTTGCTTCAATGTATCCACATAATATTCCTCCCTCATGATGTCATCTATTTTGTGAAGTCCACCAGTCCCTCCTGCAGCAAAGCACCCCCACAACATGGTGCTTCCACCCCCGTGCTTCACGGTCGGGATGGTGTTCTTTGGCTTGCAAGCTTCCCCCTTTTTCCTCCAAACATAAGGATGGTCATTATGGCCAAACAGTGTATATACTGTGTATGTAATATATATGTACATGTGTATATAGATGTAGATACATTTATTCACGAGGTCCTGACCTCTGTGTTCTCATATGTTGTTACGGCCATACTTCTGTCTTGTGCCATTTGTTGCCATGTCTGTTCTCCTTTTTTATCTACTTACTTTTCCGTTCTTCTCTTCTAGGACATCCACCCCAAGTTAAACAGCCAAAGAAACCTCCTGTGGGAAAAGAGGAGATTCTCACCAAGCTGGAGGTTGGATACTACAGAAATTACTAACCTTTCTTCGAAAGACTAGAGATCATACATTTATTCCTTTTAGTTACTCCTAATTGAGGGAGATTTGCATATACCCTGCTCTGGTTTTGATGTTTTGTGGAAATTCCCACTCTTCAGACTCTCGAAAAGAAAGAAGAGGCGGTGAACTCTGAGGAAGAGGAAGACGGGGAGAAAAAGAAGACGAACGAGGAAGAAGAACAGCCAGAGGAAGAGGACTACGAGGAAGACTTTGAAGAGGTAAGGGGTATTGGCGACTGATGTGGCCCATTTACGTTTTGTAACCTGATTGTTATGGTCAGGGTTTTAGGTGTAAAAAAATAGTTGAAATGCCAGTTGAGATAATGGGCGGCAAGTAACACTGATGCTAACAACACTCATTTATCATAATAGATACTCAAACGCTATTCACTAAATATAGAAGTGCATAAACGGTGTTTACGGTGTGTTTAGGTTTCTTAAAATCCACACCTTCTCATCAGAGGTCCATTAGCTGGTAATAGCCGTATTTTGGTGGTTAAACCCCCCCCCCCCCATAAAAGCCAAAAATAAAAACATTGTCAGACGCATTGTCCAGCAGAAAATATCCTGATGAAAATACACATCTTCTATAAGTCACTTTGGCTATGCATGGAGATTGGTTCAGGTTGTCTTTCAATCATCAGTCGATTATTCCTGTCTGTCTTGAGCTCGTGCTCTTGCTTGCAAACTTGGCCACATTTTATCAACTGGATCCGGCCTTCAGTTCCCCGTGCCATTGAGTTTGTGACAGACACGGCTGTATTTACTCAGGCCGTAAGGGTTCTATGATGTTTAGCGAGATTCACCTCTCCAAATGAGGACTCACTGAAATGTCATGCAAGTTCACAAAGGGGGAGTATTTTGATGAAGTAAGATGCCTTCCTCTAATGTATGGTTGAATAGCTATGTCATACATGCTAAAAACAGAGCAAATTAAACTAGCTAGCTACTATACCAAGAAGGTACAGACAATTAGAAAAATGAAGCGACACTGAAACAGAATGTTGACAAGCCAGCGGGACCGAGGGAGAAGTGCATAGAGCCATTGTTCCCTTGGTAGGCTATCATTACTCCTTGCATAGCTCACTATTAATTGCAACCGACTCGATTCCATATGTGGTGTCATTTGGCAGTGGGGCACCCTTGCAAATTCAAATCTGGTCTTACAGTGGGTCTCACAAGTTTTTCCTAATGGAAACGCTGCTTCTCATCTGCGTTCCAGGATACCGACTACATCATGTCTTACTTTGACAACGGAGAGGAGTTTGGAGGGGACAGCGACGACAACATGGACGAAGCTACTTACTGAGAGACCGTGCGAGTGCTGATAACACCAAATAGACTAGAAGAGGAGGCCTTAAGTAATCGTCCCCGTGGACGCAGTTACAGTATTTGAATTACTTGTGGAGTCACTGGCCATGGTAACAGACATTGAAGGCCTGCTGCTATTCAGCCATGACAGGTATAGTCTAAAACATGGAAAGAACAATATGCTGCTGTCTGATAACCTAGGTCCAGGACATGGAAGGTGGTGACTGTTGTTGGAAACAGTTGCTCAATGTAGATGTCTAGAGCAAATACTCAGACTTGTTGTATGTGGTGGTTTAAAGTCCCAAAGACACTAACTAGTCATGCTGACTGTTCCCCTTTCTTCAGCTATGTTGAGGTAGTAATGGGAGCTGATTTATTTACAGGCCATTGTGGCCTTTTATAACTTTAATAATAGATTTTAGGGTTTTAATTAACAGATAATGTGCAATTGTAGTGATAGTGTTTTTAGAGTAACGGCATGTTTTAGAGAAAGGTAATTTAGCTTTTACAATTCCTTGGTGTAACAATCTTTTTTTTAGGTGTATACGACAATCAAAGTTTTTAATTACAGTTTTCCATGTCTTAGCTAATCGAAAAATGACCTTTTGTTCATTTTAAATATTTTATTTCTGTAATGTGACATTTCTGTTATGCGAGTTGAACATTTGAAAGTGTTGAATTTGATTCTCTAAATACATTTTAAAGAACCCGAGCAAATAGTTGTGTTTTGTATCAACCAGCAGATGGCATATTACTCCAAGGTAAATCAAGGGGCGGTTTATGTTCACTGTGTGTAGTTGGTAGGTTATGCAGCTAACAAAAAAAAAGGTTATTCACCATTGCCAAGTAAAAGGCAATTTATAGTGGTGAGCTCCCAGAATGTTTTTTTTCTTCTTCTATTTCTACCCTTGAAATAGTGTGATCCTCCATTTCATTGAACAGGGTTTAACATTGTTGCCGTCAGCAGTGAAAAGAAAACCCTAAGGGCAGAAAGTTTCCATTGCGTGACTAGTTTTGAAAAAAGGGCATTGTTTATTTGTTTACTCCCAAGTCTTCTGCTCTCTTACCATTGGATTTTGAGAAATTCTCTATCCAAAACAACATCAATAACACTTAAACGGGGTGCCAGGTAGCCTCAAGGTTAAAGCGTTGGGCCAGTAACTTAAAGGTTGTTAGAATCCCAAAGCTGACAAGTTGAAGAATCTGTCGCTGTGCCCTTAAGCAAGGCACTTACCACTAATTGCTCTTGGGACGCTAGACAATGGTGACCCTGGCTGTGACCCAACTTCCTGCAGGTGTCTCAGGGGGAGTTTCTGTTACATACTTATGCGTAACAGGACAAGTATAAGCCGTCCCCTCAAATAATAATAATTATTATAAAAAACAATGCACAGTCTGTTTACTACTCATTTAATCATAATTTATAGATCGGCAGGTAAGGGTGCTGTTGAGCGGCTAAATGTGCTTTACCATTTGGCCATCAGATTTGCCACCAATGCTCCTTATAGGACACATCACTGCACTCCTCTGTAAACTGGTCATCTCTGTATACCCGTCGCAAGACCCATTGGTTGATACTTATTTATAAAACTCTCTTAGGCCTCACTCCCCCCTATCTGAGATGTCTACTGCAGCCCTCATCCTCCACATACAACACCCGTTCTGCCAGTCACATTCTGTTAAAGGTCCCCAAAGCACACACATCCCTAGGTCCGCTCCTCTTTTCAGTTCGCTGCAACTGCAGCTAGCGACTGGAACGAGCTGCAACAAACACTCAAACTGGAGAGTTTTATCTCAATCTCTTCATTCAAAGACTCAATCATGAACACTCTTACTGACAGTTGTGGCTGCTTTGCGTGATGTATTGTTGTCTCTACCTTTTTGTGCTGTTGTCTGTCCCCAATCATGTTTGTACCATGTTTTGTGCTGCCACCATGTTGTGTTGCTACCATGCCGTTGTCATGTGTTGCTGCCTTGCTATTTTGTTGTCTCTCTTTATGTAGTGTTGTGAAATGTTTTGTCCAATATTTATATATATATATATATATTTTTTTTTATCCCAGCCCCCGTCCCTGCAGGAGGCCTTTTGGTAGGCCGTTATTGTAAATACGAATCTGTTCTTAACTGACTTGCCTAGTTAAATAAAGGCAGACAAGTGGGTTGAGACCTTGTGTGATTCATAATCATCCTCACACAGATCTGACGTGATCCAGACGAGCCTACTGCGGCTGCACTCCATCTCCTCTCCTGCTGGGTGTACATCAAGGAGGTATACCAAATGCCAAAGATATTCTTTGGTATTTTTGTTTGAGCCATAGCACTTGCCACGTTGTGCACGTATGCAAAATGTGCATCTATGCAAAAGTGTTAGCTTACATGTTGGCATGGTTGCATCTGCAATCTAAGCATTCCCTCGTTGGAGGCTCTCGGGGCAACCTGGGTCCGGTGCTTCTCCTTTTCAAAGGCACGTTGTAGTTGCTAAGGGAGTTGTAGTTGCTAAGGGAAGTGATACCCATTGCTACAGTGTTGGGACCTAGACCTGGGGTTAGTTCCTTTTTAGGAACAGAAGACTGTAGTCAGCATAGGCTGTGCGCAACAAATTGACCGCTTGTGTGTGTGTAAGCCCACTCTGCATAGCCCCCTGGCTGCCGTTTAAAGAGGATACCCATAGACTTCCAGTCATTGCTCATTGGCTCGCAAAACTACCTCAACTTCCTTTGTACTGGGCACATAGACATAAAAATGGTATCGACAAGTTCATCTTGTATCACTTTAAGTAGACCAAATGTTTCGGGTGTGGACTTAAACATTTACAGTTGTCCTTCCTACAGCAGCAATGTGGGCTCCGAGTGGCGCAGCGGTATAAGGCACTGCATCTCAGTGCTTGAGGCGTCACTACAGACACCCTGGTTCGAATCCAGGCTGTATCACAACCGGCCGTGATTGGGAGTCCCACAGGGCTGCGCACAATTGGCCCAGCGTCGCCCGGGTTTGGCCGGGGCGAGGGCCTCATTGTAAATAACAATTTGTTCTTAACTGACTTGCCTAATTCAATTTAAAAAATACTTCCTTTCATCCAAGGTGTGGAAATACATGTGAACAGCACAACTTCCGTTGCCTGAATTAACCAGTTGAGCAGCAGATGTTGCTTCAGATAAGGTTAACTTAGCATTGTATTGCCTATGGTTATATGGTTTAGCCTGAGCTAAGGAGTACAGTTCCTCCAAAGTCATAGTTGCTGCAGTCTACATTGCTTTCAGTTCTGAAAAGCGCAGCCTAAATTGAGTCATGTTATAGCACGAGTTTCACATCACTAAGCATGTAGCTCATTTGTGCCTTCGCATACACAGACCTAACCCCTAGCAAAGATGTCCCCTCCCGCTATTGTCAACGCAACTCAGATAGAGCGGGCGGCCTTCACATTCATAAGTTCAGTATGGGAACCATAGAGCCACAGCCAGCGGTAAACAAGGCTCTGTGGGCCTTTCTATTCGTGGTGGCAGCCCCACCTACTGTCACATACACAGAAGGAGTGAAGGCGACGGTGCACCTTTGTCGGTTGGTCACACCGCCATGAGTTCTGTTTACACACCTGCATATCTCATCTGCTCTTTCTGCCGAATGACTCTTCGCTGTGCAACGTGTTTTTCTTGGAGGGAAGACGGTATACTACACATGTGTGGCCCACGCACCGTTGTCTATAGATTGCACAGGATTGTTCTGGACACCATTTGTTTTAGGGTGAAAACACCGCTTTATCAGGGGCTCTGGTGAAAAATGTATTACATAAAACTTCATCCTGTGATCTTCGCTGAGTTGGTTCTGCAGTTATGATACTGCTGGGGATTCAACTGTTCTCATCTTTGACTCATGTAACTCTTTTGATTGAGGGAAATAATGTCATTGAGTTTATGATTAAATGTCACCAATTCAGTTTCATCACTTTATTGTGCATTTTATCCACTGTCAATAAAGAAGAGATTCTATTTGATTACTTTATTACCCAATTTGAGATTGAACCTAAATAGACGAGGACATGCAAACAAACAGCCTCGACTGATTCTGAAGAGTTTGTCGTCAAAATCACAGAATGCTCCTTCAAAACAAGGTTGTGTTAATTTTGGCACCAAACAGAAAGGGAGTACCTGGGCTGTTGAGAGCAACACAAACGTTTGTTTTCCGTGGCAAAATATTTTCTGTTGTGTGTCCCCAATGAACATGACCGTGGACTTGTTCACCACACTCCTTCCATGGGTATCCCACTTTCTGGAATCGAGCCATGCTGCTCCCCCTTGAATCAGGGTCATGGGACGTAACCAGAGAAGATTCTAGGGTCTGGCCAAGCAGGCGACAATTTACAGCTCTCGACAGCACCTACATTTGAACTGCCTACAAGAATGTCAGCCTTATGGAGTGGAATGCCCTGTGGCCATAGTGCTGGCAACCCTTTTCACAACAAGCGACACCCTCCGGTTTTTACAAGGGCACACACTTATTTCTTTGTCCACAACCTAGTGTTTGAACCGTATATAGGTTAGTCCCTGTTACCCTCTGTCCCCTACCATGCTCGTCCATTTTCTCAGTGTCTTCTACTGGGTTTATGTTTGGGTGCTATCTCAAAACATTTGGGAAAAGAATTGGTGGTTATTGATGCAAGCCTAACAGTGCAATAAGGCATGCAAAAAAAAAAAGGTGAGCAATATCGCGTTTCCTCTTTAAGGGCGGAAGTGGTATTGCGGTTTGCCTTTTGTTTATGATGGGAGAGAACATGGCTGGAACATTGTGTGCTGTGTACTCTACTGAAACCTTTCATGGGTGGGTGTCTGCAGAGAAAATGAACTCTTAGAACAATAGACTCATCAAACTTGTGTATAGGGACAAGCAATGGAAAGTGCTTGTTAGGAGTGTTTTACTCCATGTGTCGTGTTTTCCCAAGGATATGGCACAATATTGTGCGGCTGCAATGCTTCCCTAGCTTTGCTATCACAACTGCTTTCCTTAGCAAGTGACTAAGACAACACATTTTTGCCTCCTCTGATCAGATGTAGTAGATTTGTATAATGCTTGTTCAGTCAAATCTGTATCTGATGGTGCAATTCCACCATCATCTGCATGGGGGCAGTATACTCTTCTGAACTATGTTCAAAACAGTTCATAGGAGGGGAACTTGTTGTTTATCTCACTTTCTCCTGCCAACCATGGAAACAATGTGAGGTTATGCAACACATGTTGTTCTTTCTTTACTTAAAGTAATAACCATCATATGAAATCAAAAGAAAAGCATTTGCTGCAATATCTGTAGCTATGTCTGTACAAGGATGAAGGAGCATCCAACTCGTGCTGTAGCTGAGGTTCACTTGAATTATTTGTTACATTGAAGAAGTTTGTTATTGTGTCCTTCATGTCCCGTTGTGTTCACTCAGCACACCGTATGTTTGTGTGCGTGGCAGTGCACAGGTGTTCATAAGCTACCATCAACTTTGTGGAGGTTAGGGTGAACGTCTCTATTGTTTTAACAGTTCATTGATAATGAGACTGACGAGGGCAATCGGGATGTGTGTGTGTGTGTGTTTTGTTTTTTGGTGCTTGCTAATTTGTTAGTTTGTTTGAAACTGTACCATACAAAAGATCTACATGAAATCCTGGACAACATGAAAGGACACCCTGTATTTGTACCTTCTATTGTAGCATTGTAGTAGTGGCACAAACTGAGACTACACCATGCCAGGGCAAGAGCTGTTTGAATGTCTGGTATCATACACAGAGTATCCAAAACATGTTCTTTCCATGACATAGACTGACCAGGTGAATCCAGGTGAAAGCTATGATCCCTTATTGATGTCACTTATCAAATCTACTTCAATCAGTGTAGATGAAGGGGGAGACAGGTTAAAGAAGGATTTTTAAGCCTTGAGGCAATTGAGACGGATTGTGTGTATGCCATTCAGAGGGTGAATGGGCAAGACAAAATATTTGCTTTTGATCGGGGTATGGTAGTAGGTGCCAGGCACACCGGTTTGTGTCAAGAACCGCAACACTGCTGGGTTTTACACGCTTAACAGTTTCCTGTGAGTATCAAGAACGCCCCACCTCCCAAAGGACATCCACCAAACTTGATACAACTGTGGAAAGCATTGGAGTCAACATGGGCCAGCATCCCTATGGGAAACGCTTTCGACACCTTGTAGAGTCCATGCCCCGTCGAATTGAGGCTGTTCTGGTCTGACTCAATATTAGGAACGGGTTCTTAATGTTTTGTAAACGGTGTATATTTATTGGCCTAATGACATGCTTGGTGTTTCATATATCAAACCCCAATCGGTAGGACTGCAGAAATGTTGTGTAATTAGCTACTTCAACTATGTCAACGGCATCGGATGGTCCTGGTAGTAGACAGTGCCTCATTGTGTTTTCAATGACACCCAAAGACATAGAAATGTAGATACTAGATAATTACAGTTAAGCATTAACAGTAAGGGAATATCTTTACATTAGCATTACTGGAAATGGCCTCAACCCTGATTAAGGTTAAATCCAGTCTGTATGTGACTTAGCAAAGAAACCCTTTGGTTCTAGGCTAGTTCTGCAATGTTAGCCTGTTTAGAGGTTTTGTTTTCTGCCTGGCTGACCCAGCTGAGTTCTGCTGAGTAACACAAGCGGGTTAGGTTCCCAAGCACCTGTCATGCTTGGAGGAGCTCATCACTAATCAATAAGATTTTTGCCTTGACTACCCTCATCTGTATCCACTGTAATGAGAGACTAGTTTTGACCAAGGCAGATGCGATTTGTTACAATGGCTAAAACAGTGGAGACTGATTTGAACTGAGGTAATGGTCGTTTAGGTTGAGGAACTGAAGAAGAAGAACTGAGTTGCTGCTCGTCATTGGTGTAAATGCAGAACACTAACCAGTATCTTTGCTCACATTCCCACCATAAGGTCCATAGTAGACTGTCTACATTCAAAGATGACGTGTTATGCTACTACTTATATTCCCCAGTGCCTGTACTTTCCAAGATTTCACAACCAGGTCAAGTGTACAGACTCACGCACATGCCACAGCTAGTCTTGCAGCTCATCCTATTGGCTCCCAGAGGCTCTTTTCACAGGTGGCCATCCAATAAAAACACCATTTATTTTTTGAGCGTCATCACCGCTGGTCATCCAATCACTGCGCTGGCCCAATTGGATGCTTTTTTCACCGTTAGAGGCTAAGCCAGTCCTGGTAGCATGCGGGATGACCGGATGGGCTTATCCGATTTCAGCCTTCTCATTCTACGTCATCACCCCCAGGTCACCAAGCTTTGACCCCGCCTTTCAGGTGACATAACATGGCGCAGGTTTCCACCACACGACTAAAACAAGACAGATGAAAGTAGAGGATGGAAGAGGGGATACAAAAAGGGGCACTGCTAGAACGCAGTAAGTAAAACAAAAAATAGGATTTGACCAATGAGAGTGAAGAGAGGGTGCACATGTCACCACTTCCCATGGTGTCACTCCAGCCAAGGAGAGCTGAGCAGAAGGAGAGAGGAAGAGGAGGACGACAGGAGGAAAACAGCATGTGATCCCTACGAAGTGTGCCCAAACCTAAGTTTACTGACGCCATTGTGTTCTTGCTGCTCTGGTCTGTCCATTAATCTGTTATTCCCTAATGGAGAGAAAAGCTTGAAACAGCCGCAATTGTCTGCCGGACCATTACTACCCTTGTCCGAACCTCGTAAGAGTCAATTTAATTATGCTCTTATTTATGTCCTAATGGGCTGCCGTACTATTGCAGCTCTGGCTGTGAACTATGAATTCAGCCAGGCATACCTATAGAAAGGGAGTATCACAGGGTAACCGAGAGCCGTTACTCTGCACTAGAACTCCTGACCTCTTAGTTGAGCCCTAAATCTTATACCTCAGGCCACAGGCTGACTTGGATGTCTGGCACTGCGCTTAAAATATGAGGCCGCCTACTTTGGCCACAGCAAAGTTATCCCCATATGGGCCCGGAGCAACAGCTCCAAATGACAGTGAACCAATTTGTGCCATTAATTGTTTGATACTCTGTCTAACTGTGAGGATAGAAATAACTGGCGGCCAGTGTCATGTCTTTTTTATATAGTGATTCAAATCAGAGAGATACTTGCTTGCCAAGAGGCATCAGCTCATTTCCCAATCAACTTAACATTTTGCTTTCTCTCATGATGTCATGGCTTCAAAAAACATAAATCTGAAGTTTTGTGGGGCTGACAAAAAAGTATCTCTTGTTGGGGATATTTGGCTCACAGCCAATGTCTTCTTGGTCTGATAGACTCTGTCTTGTGACTAGTTTTTAAAAAATGTTTAAAAAGGAATGCCGTGACCTCTGCCATTTTATGAACACAGCCACTGGTGACTTAACGCATGTTTCCTCCTACTTTACTTGTCTTACGCTGTAAGATAAACTGAACTGAGTGTAATAAACTAATCTAAAAATAGGGTTTCAGGTTCATGTGAAAGCCATCAAGCCACCATTGGATTATAATGTTTATGTCATGTAATCAGTTTATGCTGTTAAAAGGGGCAGACGTGGTAAGTCTCCCCTTGCTGAAGCTGGCCCTTATTTCCTATGCTGATTTGGTGTGGCGTGTTCATGTCTCCTGACTGCCACGAGACTACAGGCCAACAAACCACTTCCTGTTTCGCCCACAGTGCAGAACAAGCCATTTAAAAGCGTTTCCTTTCAGGATGGACCCTGACTGTGGGAGGGTCAATGTTGGACATCCTCTGTTGGTTTTGTTTTACAGCTTTTGCTTCCTCAGGATTAGTGTCGTTGACATGGGCTTGCTACCCTGACACTGCACACTCTTATTTCAACAAGCAAAGGAAATATTAGTGCTAAGGTTGAATTAAATATAAAATATATCACATTTCTAATCGAATACCTCATTGTTGTTATTAACCGGGCATATGACGTAAAACCGGTTTGACCCTTTCCCCTTTTCTTATGTTTCTCATATTTCCTCTGTTTTGGATATCTAAGAACACATAGCCTTTATTTATAGGTTATTACATTACTATGTTGTACTGATCCAGTTTCTTACCTACTATATTATCAACATCAAAGGTTTGTATGTTCTTTATAGAGGAATCACTGATCCTATGAAGGCCTTGTCCCCAGTTCTCATGATGACTTTTCTCCTTCGTGTTTTCATCCAATTACTCTATGCATTAACAGTCGGCCATGGGAACAGCCTGGGAGAGATGAAGCCCCTACGAGCTGTCAACACCACCTATGTGTGTGTCCGTGCCCTCGATAGAACTCTCGTTGATGGCAGTGTACTTCCTCAAGAGCAGCAGATCATTAACCTGTAATGCTTCTGAATGAGGAAGTCAATGCTGATGTCATTGCCACCTATAGACCTATCAAGGCACCATGTTACCTATCATCTTTAGTGCTGTGTAATGCATAGTCATTTTAAATCATTGCCATATTCTACATACTGTACCTTTTTTGGGGTGGATCTGGACATTTCACATTGCTGTGAATGTAATGTCATGGATGTAGGACTAAGCTAAAGATCCCATTACGTGTCATCTTTGCTAGGAAGAGACTGGAAGTACACTGATATCAACGTAAGTGTAACTGTATTTTGAGGGTCAGACCTCTGAAGATTGATGTGCCATTGCCCTTTGAATACATCGCACGTGGCAAAGTGAAGCGTACTCCATCTTATCAAACCAAATCATAAGCAGTTTACAGCCATTTGTATCAGTGAGCATATGCAGTATCCATGACAACAAAGCAGGCCATAGCCATATACATTATTTTGGATGAGTACATGGAAAAAAGAAAACGACAATATGCTGAAATTTAGCCGTGAGCCGTAACGGAGTGAAATACTCAGAACAACGCAAGGTCAGTAGTGTGTCGATAAAGGGACTGGTTTTCTTCCATCGAGGCCTTGATGACGTCACACTCTGTCTGAGTGATATATAGACTTCTAGTCCCCCAATCCCTGACCTTTCCTATGGGAGGATTCCAGTACAGAACAATAACTTAGCATAACAATAGCTTCCACATTGACAAATCTGTGTCCTGAAACAATTCCTGTAACGTCATGCAGTCATTCAAACAAATTAAAGTACAGTCTACCCTTTTTTTCAATGGAAACCATTTTATCTGCCTGTCTACTATCATATCAATCCATCTTTGTTTCCTCAAATGGCTAAATCAAGACCTATAGTTCCTCCCATTACAGTTTTACAGAACAGTGGCATGGGACTTCCAGGCCTGTTTCCCTGACGTCCTGTCAAAACCCTCCATGCTCTGTAACCTCTTTATTCCTTTCATTAAAGCTTCTCTCTACCACTAAGAGGGCCAATCAGCGACATATCGTTATTCTGCCCCTTTGCCAAGCCCATGTCAACAAGTTGACACTGAGACAACTCAACCCTGACCCATGATGAGACAGCGGGGACATCCGCGCTCCGTACTGCCACAACCAGCAGAGCTCAGCAGACCATGATTGATGCTGATGCTATTATTAGCCTAGGTCAGAGGGACCGTGTCATGGTATTGTGAGAAGGGCATTTCTCTGCGAGTTACAAGGCACTTTTAGAGGTAAGGGAACTCTCTGGCACATGCAATGCTGTCTAGAGCTTAAAAACATCCTCCAGCAATTTCTGATCTTTTACAGTTGAAATGTGATATCTCATGTATAAATACAGTAAAGTACACATACTAAAGGGTAAAAAGAAAAAGTATAATTTTGAGCAAAATGGTGTGTTTTAGACACAACTGCAAGCTTCATTCAGGTCTCATGGGGATGCGTGATGTAATCGGCATCCCCTCTTGCTTGAGGGACAATAAAGAACAAATAGAGAACAGGATACCCGGACCATGAGGATACCCAGACCATGAGGATACCCGGACCATGAGGATATCTGGACCATGAGGATATCTGGACCATGAGGATACCTGGACCATGAGGATACCCAGACCATGAGGATACCCGGACCATGAGGATATCTGGACCATGAGGATATCTGGACCATGAGGATACCTGGACCATGAGGATACCCGGGCCATGAGGATACCCGAACCGTGAGGATACCTGGACCATGAGGATACCCGGACCATGAGGATACCTGGACCATGAGGATACCTGGACCATGAGGATACCTGGACCATGAGGATACCTGGACCATGAGGATACCCGGACCATGAGGATACCCGGACCATGAGGATATCTGGACCATGAGGATACCTGGACCATGAGGATACCTGGACCATGAGGATACCCGGACCATGAGGATACCTGGACCATGAGGATACCTGGACCATGAGGATATCTGGACCATGAAGATACCTGGACCACCTATTGAGATGTGCCTTTTGTTAAGAAAATCAGGTGATAAATTAGCTGAAATGGCGACTGGAGTATGACTTTAAAGGGACATTTAGAAATCTTTAAAGTGGTATATTTTCAGGATATGTCTATTTTCAAAATCATCTGTTGTGGCAGTCCAACTACCAGCATGTGACTCAATCCCAAATTAATGGAAAAGGACATTGAAATACAGTTGCATTACACTTGACTGCCGTGTTTTGCAACGTTATCAACAATCAAGCAGTACAGTGAGGTCATTATCAGATAACTAGGGCGGAGCTAGACTTTGCGAGGGGAGTTAACCTCGTGGTGTCTTGTTTTGCTCTTTTTCAACTGGTGTGCTGAAGCTTCAGGTAAACGGCACATTCTGATCCCTCACCGAGTGTGGGAGGCCTGTGTTTGCTCAGTCTTGCTCTGCAAGCCTCTGCACGTCCACACGCAAATATGTGCACACATACACCACATGCATGCAGGACACACACACACACACACTCTGTGCACATTCATTAACGATCTTGCCCAAGATGTTTTGATTCTATCTTGAAATTTTCTTAAAGGAGAACCAAGTGTATTCTGGTCATAGATAGACCCTTTCATTACTGTGATCCAGACAGAAAATGTGTTAATAGCCAGTTTCATATACATGGATTAAGTCTAGTGTAGTTTAGTCCTGGAATAAAAAGCTTATCTAGAAATTCTTCACTGAACATCAATTTTTGTCCAGGATTAGGCTTAATCTGTGTCTGTGCGAAACTGGCCCCATAGAGTTTAACCAGGCAAGTAGCTACAGATTATGTCTGTGTGTTGTTGGTTGGGCGGAATAGCAGGTACTTTCGCTTACTTCTGCAGAGGGCATGTACTGTACATGACATCATTTAAGACATGTGACTGCAGTATCTCAAATTCCACCAGCCCTCATCCTGTTATTTCTCTCACCAGTCCCTGTGTTGCGTTTTCTCTTTTACAGTTTTGCTGTGTTAGCGGATCAAACCGGTTTAATGCAGCCTGAGTCTCATGACTATGTGTAAGTTAGCACAGTCCTTGACCATGAAAGCACCTTCATTAAAGAAGACATGCGGTTACTGCTGCGGGACGTATTGTAGTGGTTCAAGTGTGAAAGAGTGTGAAAGAGATGTCAATAGATGAGGCTTTGATTTCAGCCGTCATTTGTTGTAACAAAATGTCTTATGTTACCTTTAATAAGCATTTGAAGACGTGCTTATCTAACTATTTAACTGTCTGATTTCCACACCCATTGAGAGTGAGAAGAGACTCATGGTCAAGAGATTCATGACTGGAGCAAATATCTTTTCTCCCTCTTCATTAAAACCCCATTTTGCCATGGAATGTCACACACAATAGAAAAAAGTACTAACTACATATGTTTAGCTTAATTATTTAACTTTTCCAACTTCACAATTTACTACAGTGGGCACAGTAAAGTAAATGGGACACATCAGAGTATGGTTTCAGATGAGTTCTGTGTTATGCCATAGACAGGTTGGTTGTTTAGCAACAACAACAACGCGTGCGCAACTATGGGGCAAAACTGACAGGATTGGCTTAGATTGTTGACAACATGTATATTTCGTCGACAATGTTTATTGAAAACAAATATACGTTTCCAATGAGCACTTGTCTCTCAAATACATCGCTACCGTTGTTGGTTAGCTAGCTAGCAAATCTTTGTTGTGTTAGCATAGACATGACATCAGTCAAAACAACTCAAAACAAGACATGGTATCAACAACAATATAAAACCAGCTGAAACGGGCCACCTACCATTCCCCACATGGCACCTTCTTGTCATTGTTGCTAGCAATCAGGCCATTCTAGAAACGCAACACACGGCCTTCTGCCCCATTGAAGCGCGCACATTTTTTTTGTGACGTTGTAAGCTAACCTGTCTATAGATAGAGCATATGCTAGAAGACTTGGCCCATATAACTGACAGATTTGTGTCTACTCAATCATGGAGATTCTTCAAAGTAACCACCCTTTGCCTTGATGACATTTTTTGCACACTCTTGGCATTCTTTCAACCAGCTTCATGAGGTAGTCACCTGGAATGCATTTCAATTAAAAGGTGTGCCTTGTTAAAAGTTCATTTGTGGAATATCTTTCCTTCTATATGCGTTTGAGCCGATCAGTTGTGTTGTGACAAGATAGGGTTGGTATACAGAAGATAGACCTATTTGGTAGAATAAGCAAAAAGAAACGACCGTCCATTATTACTTTAAGACATGAAGGTCAGTCAATCTGGAAAATATCAAGAACTTTGAACGTTTCTTAGAGTGCAGTTGCAAAAAACAATAAGTGCTATGATGACACTGGCTCTCATGCCACAGTAAAGGAAGACCCAGAGGGACCTTCCTGCGGAGGATCATTTTATCAGAGTTACCAGCCTCAGAAATCAGCAATTCACTGCACCCCAAATTGCAGCCCAAATAAATGCTTCACAGAGTTCAAGTAACAGACATATCTCAACATCAACTGTTGAGAGGAGATTGCATGAATCAGGCCTTCATGGTCGAATTGCTGCAAAGAAACCACTACTAAAAGACACCAATAATAAGAAGAGACTTGCTTGGGCCAAGAAACATGAGCAATGGACATTAGACCAGTGGAAATCTGCTCATTGATCTGACGAGTCCAAATTTGAGATTTTTGGTTCCAACCTCCGTGTCTGTGTGAGACGCAGAGTAAGTGAACAGATGATCTCTGCATGTGTGGTTCCCACCGTGAAGCACGGAGGAGGAGGTGGGGTGGTGACACTGTCAGTGATTTATTTAGAATTTAAGGCACACTTAACCAGCATGGCTACCACAGCATTCTGCAGCGATACGCCATCCCATCTGGTTTGTGCTTAGTGGGACGATAATTTGTTTATCAACAGGACAATGACCCAAAACACACCTCCAAGCTGTGTAAAGGCTATTTGACCAAGAAGGAGAATGATGGAGTGCTGCATCAGGTGACCTGGCCTCCACAATCACCTGGCCTCAACCCAATTGAAATAGTTTGAAATAAGTTGGACAGCAGAGTGAAGGAAAAGCAGCCAACAAGTGCTCAGCATATGTGGGAACACCTTCAAAACTGTTGGAAAAGCATTCCAGGTGACTACCTCATGAAGCTCGTTGAGAGAATGCCAAGCTGTCATCAAGACAAAGGGTGGCTACTTTTAAGAATGAAAATATGAAATACATTTTGATTTGTTTAACACTTTTTTGGTTACTACATGATTCCATATGTGTAATTTCAGAGTTTTGATGTCTTCACTATTATTTTGCAATGTAGTAGAACATAGTAAAATAAAGAAAAACCCCTGAATGAGTAGGTGTGTCCAAACTTTTGACTGGTACTGTATGTTCTGTTCAGTTTGAGAAGGAGAGCATGAAGATGAGGACCTGCGGTCAACTTTGATAGTTTGCTCCAACTAGAATTGTTTTTATTAAAAACATTATGTTCCTTGCCCATGATGTCGGCCTGTTTATCAGAGTTATTGACCTCACAATAAACCAGATTTTAGTCATTTACGTTGTGGTGTTGAAACTTGAAGCACAATTAATTGGAAATGGACAGCTCATGTGGCTGAAATTCTAGTAGGCCTAATTCACTAACAATTTAGTGAGCTTTGTGTTGGAGCCTTTTTCTTCCTATTTAAGAAATAAGAGGTAGGCCTACATGTTTGACAAACAAACTTAGGCTATAGGCTGTTATATTCATAGATTTGTCGGTCAATTCCTCCACCCAACATGCACTCTTAAATTGTGAAGGGCTGTTAAGTTAAAACCAAGACTCGAATTGCGAGGGTATGACATAGGTCTACTTTTCATTAAAGAAAATAATAAAATAAAATGGATCCGATAAAGTTATCTATAACAGCACTTTGGTCCGTGATGCTTTATGCTGGAAACAAGATGTAAAATACTTGGAAAAGACTTGACCCAGATGCACATGCATATGAGGATATCATTGTTTTGTTTCTTTGTGACATTCAGAGGCTGAGCTACAACCTTCTATAGCTGAGGAGACAAAACAATTACTTTGCTTGGGAAGTAATGTCATTCTGTCACTATCAATTGATTACGCTATTTACTTTCTGTACAATAGAAGATGTTTAATCCCAGACAGCTTTTAGGAGAATACTTGTGACCTCTCGTTTGGTTAAGCCACAGAAGAAGAGTAGCCAGCAATTAAAGCTTACATTTTTGCTGCATCGGTAGGCCCACTCTGTCTGGTGTGGAAAGGTAGGCCTAACTTTTGAAAATGCCATGCTCAGATTTCTAATGATGTCTCAGATTGAATTATTTGCTAACAGGGACAGTTTCTTTGCAAACAAGACACACTGATTTGTCATGGGAGAAATATGATAAAATGAACACATAGGCCTATCTCTCTGTCCATTCTTAACCTGTCATTTTGGTGTTTTGCCTGATATAAAAAAAATATTCTGCTAATATGTAGAATTGCATGACATTTTTATTAGTCATTTTTTTCTCGGACCTGCAAATAAGATGATAGATTCATTCAATGCTTTTACTGTAAAAGAGATCTTTCAACCCATACTTTTGTCGGCAGTGGTCTGCAAACCCACAAACTTTGGCCTGCAGCCCTGTGCTCTGTCAAAATCCCTGCATTGTCATGTATTTGTATTTATTATAGATGTCACGTTCTGACCATAGTTCTTTTATTATGTCTTTGTTTCAGTATGGTCAGGGTGTGAGTTGGGTGGGTTGTCTATGTTCTTTTTTCTATAATTTGGGATTTTCTCTGTTCGGCCTGGTATGGTTCTCAATCAGAGGCAGCTGTCAATCGTTTGAGTTGTGGGTGTTTGTTTTCCATGTCAGTGTTTGGTCCACACGGTACTGTTTCGGTTTAGTTATTTCACGTTGTTGATTATTGTTTTTGTTTCAGTGTTCACGTTTCTTATTAAATATCAAGATGAACACTTACCACGCTGCGCTTTGGTCCTCTCCTTCGTACGACAACCGTTACAATGGATCCCATTAGCTACTGCCAAGGCAACAGCTGCTCTTCCTGGGGTCCAGCAAAATTAAGGCAGTTATATATTTTTTAAAACATTATAATACATTCACAACATATTTCACAACATTGGGATATGAATGAAGTTGCACTTCCTAGGGTTTCCACTAGATGTCAACTGTCTTTAGAAACTTGAATGAGGCTTCTGCTGTGTTGTGGGACTGAATAAGAGCTGAATGAGTCAGCTTACTGGCAGAGAGCCATTTCCTGGTCATGCGCATTCCACATGATATCGACTTGCGTTCCGTTGCTTCTGGAGACACAAAGGAATTCTCCGGTTGGAGAACTTTATTGAAGATTTATGATATAAACATCCTAATGATTGATTCTATACTTAGTTTGGAATGTTTCTTCGACCTGTAATATAACTTTTAAAAGTTTTTGTCCGAAGTGTTTGTCCAAACACACGAGCGTTTGGATATGTGTACCTAACGCTAACAAAAGCAGCTACTTGGACATAAATAACGGACATTATCGAACAAATCAAGCATTTATTGTGGAATTGCCATTTCTGGGAGTGCATTCTGATGAAGATCATCAAAGGGAATATTTATCATGTAATTTCAGGTTTCTGTTGACTCCAACATGGCGGCTAATATGATTCATTTTCTGAGCGCCGTCTCAGATTATTGCATGGTTTGCTTTTTCCGTAAAGTTTTTTTGAAATCTGACACAGTGGTTGCATTAAGGAGAGGTATATCTATAATTCCATGTGTATAACTTGTATTATCATTCTACATTTATGATGTATTTCTGTTGAATTGATGTGGCTATGCAAAATCACTGGATGTTTCTGGAACTAGTGAACGTAACGCTCCAATGTAAACTCAGATTTTTTTTATATAAATATGAACTTTAGCAAACAAAACATACATGTATTGTGTCACATGAAGTCCTATGAGTGTCATCTGATGAAGATCATCAAAGGTTAGTGATTAATTTTATCTGTCACGTTCTGACCATAGTTCCTTTGTTTTATCTTTGTTTACATGGTCAGGGCGTGAGTTGGGGTGGGCAGTCTGTTTGTTTTCCTATGTTTGGTTTCTGTGTTCGGCCTAGTATGGTTCTCAATCAGAGGCAGGTGTCGTTCGTTGTCTCTGATTGAGAATCATACTTAGGTAGCCTGGGTTTCACTTTTGGTTTGTGGGTGTTGGTTTTCCGTGTGTTTGGTCCACACGGTACTGTTTCGGTTTTCGTTTGTTCACTTTATTGTTTTGTATTTCAGTGTTCAGTTCGTTTCATTAAATATTACATCATGAACACTTACGACGCTGCGCTTTGGTCCGATCCTTCTTCCACCGTTACATTATCTCTATTTGTGCCTTTTGTGACTCCTCTCTTTGGCTGGAAAAATGGCTGTGTTTTTCTGTGGCTTGGTGGTGACCTACCATAATTGTGTTACGGTTTTCTTCCGTCGAAGGAGAGTCGGACCAAAATGCAGCGTGGTAAATATACACATCTTTAATAAAGATGAAACACGAACAATACAAAAACAACAAACGGAATGTGAAAACCTATACAGCCTATTTGGTGAACAACAAACACAGAGACAGGAACAATCACCCATGAAACACTCAAAGAATATGGCTGCCTAAATATGGTTCCCAATCAGAGACAACGATAATCACCTGCCTCTGATTGAGAACCGCCTCATGCAACCATAGACTTTTCTAGACAACCCTACTAAGCCACAATCTCAATACCCACTAAAACCCCAATACAAATACACACCACAAAATAAACCCATGTCACACCCTGGCCTGATCAAATAAAGAAAGAAAACACAAAATACTAAGACCAGGGCGTGACAAATTGTTTGTGGTGCTGTCACCGTAAAGCCTATTGGAAATCGGACACTGTGGTGGGAGTAACAACAAGATTACCTTTAAAACGGTATAAAATACATGTATGTTTGAGGAATTTTAATTATGAGATTTCTGTTGTTTTGAATTTGGCGCCCTGCACTTTCACTGGCTGTTGTCATATCATCCCGTTAACGGGATTGCAGCCCTAAGAAGTTTTTAAGAATGCCTCTCTCCAAAAAAAAAAGCTATGTCTCAAGACCAGAGCCTGAACTGATCAGTGTACAGGGGATGCTTGCATGCCCTCCTCGCATGGCAGCCGCATGCGCACGCCCTTCAGCCAATCAGAGAGCGAGTGACAGTACGTGTCGGCCAATGGGGGCTCACTTAATTTCTGTTGAGGATATGCAGAGAGGAAAAGGCTGAGTTCACCTCAAGCCAGGGCCTGTTGTACTGTAGCAAATGTTCTGAAGGTCAGACAAATTCTATCACTTCATACAGTACATGATGTGTTTGTTAGATTCTTCTAAAACAATATAACCTTTACACATTTAAATCAACTTTAACCTGTGATAAATTCATTTTTAGCCTATTCCTTTTCACCATCAATTCCAAATGTATTTCAATTAGTAATTCCCCATTTAATCAGTGAAAAATATGTACAACAAGGCTCTACTTTGACTTTGATCATCCCTGCCGTAAGATCCTGTACTGCTATCAGATCAGCTCTCCTTTCTCAGCATTTACACTGACCTACCCAGTTCCCTATTTCGGAGTCAGACTGGGCTATAATGGGAATGAAAGGGGCCATGCTTGCATAAGAGGAAAACAGTTACCCTATACTTGCTCTGATGTGTCACACTGTGACTCTAGTTATCTAATGCCCATGTCAAAATGGTTGTCAAGTTAACATTCACCTACCCATCAAATATCCTGTGTGTCATGTAGTCTACATACAGTAGGACTACATCACTAATTAGACAAGCAAATTGTTACAATTGAATAAGGCCTTAGGGGTAGTCTTGGGTCAGTATTTACAATGTTCAATAGTCAAACGTGTAGAACCGAACTGTGATGTAATGTAAAGCCAGCATGCCAAGTAGGCCTACGCATTTATGTGGACATGCTCTCCCTTGGGACCATGAACGAGAAAGGCACAGAAAGGATGATTGCACAGTTTGATGGGGGTTTAGATAGATGGAAATCGGTTGCCCTGCCAGTATGATGGCTTATGACAGTCTTTCACAGATCAGGCTTCATTGTTATCTTACACATGCTTTTTTTCTAACACACATGTGCTCCACCCATCTCTTTGTACAATAAATATGTTATATATTTGTAAAAATGTAGAAGTCTTTTACATTAGAGTCTATTGTAAACCCTTTTATATTAAACTATATTGTGTGCCCTGCCATTTATCGAGGTCTTTCAGTGGTGCCTATAAACCTAATAGTCGTAAAAGCATGTCAATAACTGATCAGAGATGTTTGTTTTCTATAGCAGCTAACTAGCACATGGTGGCCTGGATTCTCTCAACCAGCTGTAATAAAAGCAGAACAGAGAGGAGGAGGAGGAGTAGAGAAGAGAGGGAAGCTTGCTTGACTCAGGCCCCTAGAACATAAACAGGAAATCCACAAGTGGGAGGGCAGGGATTTCTTGGGAAGGGTGTGGTGAACACGTGCTGAATGAATGGGAGCCCTCGTGAACAACCGGTTAGACCAATCACAATGTGAGTGATCAAGGGCCTGAGCCAATGAGAAGACCTATAAAGAAACCAGAGAGTGTGACTGCTGTTTTGAGTATGATGGTTTAGTATCATCAGAGGGTTTTGTGTTAGAACGAGGGCAGGGTTGTGTGTTGCAATGTTTACATTGAGGCTTATTTCCAAAGGTATTCAGAAAGTGAATAGAGTTCCAAGGGATCATTATTGTAATTTGTGTTAATTGTGTGTTATCCTGGCATATCTTCCCACAAAATGTCATTATATTTATTGTATCATACCTGCTTATTTCTGAATATGGAATGATCACTGAAGCGAAAGATATATACCAGGGACTCCAAAATCTGATTCAAGATTGACCAACATAACCACACAATGGGTACAATTCTTGTGTCGGTGACTGAAAGTTAGCTGCGAAATGAACTATTTCTACAGTAGCTTCAGCGTTAACAGTTTACTAGCCTTGTCATGCGAGGAAACTGGATGGGGAGTATTTCCTTTTTTCCTCGAAA
The DNA here is from genome assembly GCF_002021735.2 of Oncorhynchus kisutch. Lineage (NCBI taxonomy): Eukaryota > Metazoa > Chordata > Actinopteri > Salmoniformes > Salmonidae > Oncorhynchus > Oncorhynchus kisutch. The sequence continues at coordinate 29,621,554 of NC_034190.2, forward strand.
AACGGCTGGACATATCTGGGAAATAGACCAGTGTGAGTGTGCGTGTGTTGGGAAGTCTTGAAGCACAGGCCATAGTAGTCAAGGCATACCAGAGCAGCACTGAACAGGGAATGAGAGCATTGCAGCAGACAGACTAACCTTGTTTGGTCAGAGAGAACGGATAAGAGAACATTGGGTACTTTGACATGGCGCTTCTCTCAGCTTTACAATGCTGGCCAAGCCTTTGGTCACAACACAATACTTAACACCAACAGGTATATTATATTATGATGCATTTATAATGCATTGTCAGACTTGCCATAAGTACGTATGACATCCTTACTAAATAACAGCCATTTAGAGTCCAACAATTTGCTACATAGACATAACATATCATACAGGAATCCTTAAAATAATAACACATTATAAAAGCTCATACATGTTTATAACAAGTTAATAAAGCATTATGTCTGTCAACTTTATGTAAAGTAGTTCCATTTTATCCATCGTCTCCCTTAAATAACACTTTTACATGAATAATAGCTCATTTGGTAGATCATGGCGCTGGTAGCGCCAGTGTAGTGGGTTCGATTCCCGGGACCACCCATACGTACAATGTATGCACGCATGACTGTAAGTCACTTTGGATAAAAGCGTCAGCTATATGGCATATTTTCTAATGCATCCTTTCTGACAGTTTACCAAATGACTCATCACTTCTTTCACAGAAAAGCTATAGGGAACATAAATAATCACTTTCTATTATTATTAAAAGTTTAAGGACATTTTGCATGTTGACTTTGTGTTTGTTACAAATGGATGAAAATCAGTTTTAGTCTGTCATTTCAATTGTTGTTCATTGTGAAACAATTGAATGTCCCAACAGGATATGCCTGAATAGTGAATGGTAAGGTGACTAATATGTTCCACATATACAAATGTTCTAAAATAACAGTCAGAGGGAAAGAGACTTCTAAAGTACCTTGGTTTCTGATATTTGTCATCACTAAGGATGTCCTCTTTCTAGTGCTGACTCAACTTGTTTCTGATTGGTCAGAGGTCTAAATCACTTGCAACATCATTGTCTGAGGCCAGTTTCACTTGTCTGAGGCCAGTGCCACTTGCACTCTGCATGCACAGCACTTCCCAGAGCTCTGTGTCAAGCTGGATTTATAATGGGATTCATAATGATGAAATTCTTGATTGATTAAAATGAACTGGCAATAAGGCATCGTCACACATGGGAGGCCCCCTGTCCGAATTATTTCCCCCTTCAGGAATTTTCATTGAGCAAAAACTTAGAAAAGGCAACGTCTTCAGCTTTCTCATAAACAGCCTCAATTGCAGAGTTCAGTTGACAAAACTATACGTTCAATATTTATTTATGACTTAACTTTATCTAGTTTCAGAGTTTTGTTTTTCTTACAAAGTTATATAACGTTTTGTGAGATTAACATACTGCGACAGACCCAAAACTTTCATGAGAGATGTGGTGATAGACTACTGGAGCCTGAGGCATGTTATATTGCGAAATAAGAGTCTTTCTTGAAATAGTTGCCTATGAATATGGAAAGTAAATGCAAAAGTAGTACCAAAATCCTCCTTCACCACCACTATCACAGAAATCCCCCAAGAGAGGAAACTCCAAACTAACCAGACAAAACAACAGTGAAACTCCAACATGTCACTGAGAGGTAGTGACTACTCGATTGTTCCCATTAGCTGAGCTAATCCACAGCTACAACCGGTTTTCCCCATGGCCAAGAGCCAAAATGATGGCACGTGTGTTTGTGTTAGTGCATGTTTGTATATTTTTCTCTGTTTGGGTGTACAAAAGAACTCTCTCTCTCTCTCTCTCTCTCTACGAAGCCCACAGAAAACCATACGCCATCCTATTCACTCTGTAGCCTCTAGACCATGCCATGCCTCAAGATGATTCTGCAATCCGCGAAGACAAACAAGACAGTAAAACAATTAGTGCATTTACTTTGTATCTCAACCTCTTTGGCACGGGGCCAAAGAAATGTATGAAACTCAAGACGTGTTCCTCCAAACTGTCAGTTGCCAAGCAAGTGTCTGGGACATGGCAGCCAATGGGAAACTGCATGAACAACTCCCCTTAACCAATCAGAGCTCTGATAAGGAGCGTGTGAAACGCCTTTAGCTACCTGAGATAAATACCAAACTTCCCATGTTGTTTTTGCTCCAATTACCTTGAGATTCCCAGAGCCAAGCCATATAAACAGGCTTTCTAACCTCTCAAACATGTTTTTATAGTGATGCTGTTTTGTAGTGTTGTCAAATGATTTCTTTCAAAAAGTTAAAGTAAAGGTTGATGAAACCAAAAATCTAATTGTTCCTTTCACTTTCTTTTATACCCCATGTTTTTAATCTAATTTGACTGGTCGTGAACTTGGCACTGTGACACACTTCCATGAATTGATTGCAGGTGTAATAATACTTTCTCCCATGCTGGGGCCTCAGAGCACTAATGAACGCCGTATAAAATTAGCCCCCACTTAATCCAAGGATTTCAATGTCTTAATCAACAGGCTGGTATCTGACAGGGTGCACACTTGCCCTGTCCTTGCAAAGACATTCCAGCACAGAACGGATGGCTCAGCAATAGGAGATAACTCACAATGCTTGCATTAACAGATGCATATTTAAAATAGATTAAACAGATCTAAGTTGCATCATATTAATGTGGTCTGGTGGTGCTGGTTGCAATGGCTAGCTTTACACCTACTGCCCTGGGGTTCAGTGGAGTGGAGTGTCTTCTCTGTGACGTCATTCTCAGATGAGTTTCCTGAATGTTTTGTGACTTTTATGGTCCTTTATTTCTCTTGACGACCCAAACACACACCACTCCTGGAACCGCTTTATTTGATGAATTTGGTTTGTTCATTCACAGAGGATTGACTGTCAAATTGATGTTGTTCTTTTTACCCTATAATGACCTTTTACTGGACCTATAGAGAGATGTGGATCTTTATCAATAACCATGCAGTTTCTGTTTAGATCTCAATACACATTTTTTGGGATTGATTAGGGACAGAATACATTTCACAAATCAGAAATAGAATCCACTTTGTTCCTGAGAATCTTTGCATTGCCAACTGGGTGAAAGGGAAGCTGGTAATGAGATCAGTCTAGATGGTGCTACTCAGTCAGACTCACTTTGATATAATTCTCTCAGACAGATCCCAGAACAGGTCTCATATTACGTCCTCTCGGCTCAGGGGGTCGCTGGACATGACCTTGTTTGTTCCACCTCTAGGCTTTGCTTGCCGTTGAACGTTCCAAAACAAATGCATTTGTACCACGTGTTGCATGTCACCCGAGTGCCTGGATTTAAAACGATTTAAGCAATGTGATCTCCACTGTGATGTCGCTGGCTCCCCAGCAGGTGATAGAAACTGGAGAACAGGTTTATCTTCTGTCACCTTTGTTCCACATGGCGTAATTGAACGTAAAATAGGTCTCATCGGGACAGTTTCCCCTCTTACACAGTTCACATACTGTAGTCGCAGCTCATGTTGTTCCACAGGGCATTCAGTTCCATTTGTGACGGGGATGCTGACGATATGCCTCTTCAGAATTGAGGGATTCTGAGTTGAGTGTTGAAACAGAGAGTTGAAACATTACAAAGTGGTTACCCCTGTTTTGGTCAAAAGCTGAGGGATGGGGCTAGAGAAAATGTAACTACTCTCAATTTATGCTATGGATGCCAGGACTGGCCATCCATGATATACAACTTATAGATTTAAGCATGTTTTGAGGCTACACAATATTTGTTTACTTTTGCTATGTTTACAAAACATTGGAGTGAAACAAGCTTATATTTTGGGTTCTGACAGGGTATGAAAGTTTAACTATGCTCAGCATATTCCCCAAGAATCAATGGGTATATATATATCATTAATTTACAAGTCCAAAAATTGATGTAGCAACTGCAGATTGCCGCTTTAAGATTAATTTTGTTATTTCCATAGACCATAATGCAATAGTTCAACTAATAGTTCCACAAATATCTGAAGGATCTCAAGAAAAAACCTTAAAAGTGGAGTTCTCGGTTTGATTAAGGGTTTATGGGATGTAGGGGAGAGTATGAAATTGTTTAGATAAACATATATCATTCGTAAGCATTTTTTATTTATTCTTTTTATATCTCAGGTGGGTTGTACCAAAAGATTGTTCGGAATCAATGACGTCTAACAGAAGATTCTACTAAAATAACTGTCACATTTCCAAATTCCAATAAGTTTCTGGCTCCATTCATCTACACTTTACCTCCTCTCACAAACACAATAAAATACCCATGGAAAAAGCATGAACCTGGATCCTAGCCTTGTGAGGTGGGGGCATGTTAACAAGGTTGGTACTGTTTGATACTATCATTACAACAAAGCCAAGTGTCATTAGTTGACGAAGAGAGGGTCGGAAATGCTCAGACATAATAGGGAAGTGGTGATGGACCTGGCCTCACTTGGACCCTCCCTCGTGTCTGGTTTCTCCTGTCTGTAGTTACCTGGACTGCTATTTTGACAGCTAGGGGGTTGGGTAAGGGTAAAGAGGTGAGAGGTCTGAAGGGGAGTCTTCCTCTATTCTAAGAACAGCTGCAGGTGAAGAAAACAAGTGTTGGGTTGCTCATATGGTGTCTGTACGGGCTCACTAGGACACTGACCAATGGGACTGCAGGGGTATGTTGTGGAATCCGAGAGGAAGAAAGTAAGGAGCTGCTCACACACTAAACTGTTTATATAAGCAGAGGTCACACAGATAAGATTTCTGCCCTTGTGCTTTGTAAAGTACTGGTTGCTCCCAGTGCCCTATATTTCCCATTGAGGAGCACTGTTTACAGGACACGCTATGTACGTATATACGATCACAGGTTTTGTTTCGGGATAAACACACGCAAGAGTTATCTAATGACAGCAATGTTGACACCTAGCAACAGCACGTCGATTGTGGCCATAGTGTTGTCCTCTTCATAACCTGGTATGACCATGTGAAAGACGACCATACTGTACCACCGGAGATATCTTTCCACACTCGGATGAGAAATAGCTTCCGTCCTATGCCAAGGGAACATAGCGAGGCTTCCAGTAGTGTTTCTAAGAACTGGCTTTAGAGTTCAGTTGTTTTAAGGGGGCCTGGTTTATTTGCATACATGTCTGAAATACATATGGGTGGTATACCCCATTACATAACACTGGGTCGCTGGTCAGCCAATCGATTGTGAGATTTAAAGAAAACAAGGGGCTGCAGACAGCTTTGGTGGTAGCTCAGTCATCTATAGATATATACACTGTGTACAAAACATTCATAACACCTGCTCTTTCCATGACATAGATTAACCAGGTGAATCCAGGGTGAAAGCTATGATCCCTTACTGATGTCACTACACTTCACTCAGTGTAGATGAAGGGGGGGAGAGTTTAAAGATGGATTTTAAAGCCTTGAGACAATTTAGACATGGCTTGTGTATGTGTGCCATTCAAAAGGTGAATAGGCAAGACATCATATTGAATTGTCTTTGAACAGGGTATGTTAGTACGTGCAAGGCGCACCGGTTTGTGTCAAGAACTGTAACACTGCTGGGTTTTTCCACGCTTAACAGTTTCCTGTGTACCAAGAATGGTCCACCCCCTAAAGGACACCCAGCCAACTTGACAGAACCGCTGGAAGCATTCGAGTCAACATGGACCAGCATGCCTGTAGAATGCTTTCGACACCTTATAGAGTCCATGCCCCGACAAATTGAGAGCAAACTGGAGGGGGGGGGGGGGGGGGGGGGGGGGGGGGGGGGGCGTTCCTAATATTTGGTAGACTCAGTGTATCTGGCTCTTTCAAGAGATGGTACTTGTTTTCATAACGATGACTCTGGGGGTGGATTGTAGGGGTAGGAGTTGATTAGTTGGGTTACAGCAATCTCTCTTCTACACTGCGATTATAAAATACTCAGAAGCAGGCTGTGTCTGAATAGCCTTCCGCTGTACCCAAACTACAAATAAACTCTCTCATGACAACAACAGGTGTTTCTACATTTAAAGAGCCAATGAACATCCAGATTGGCACGTGGGTTTTTCTGTTGCTCATTAGAAAAAAGTAGCTTGCCGTCTTGGATGTGTTTCCTAACCAAATTCATGTTTGTTTAATGATGGTTGTCCTCCATGAGACAATGTAGCTTATTTCACTTCCTCAAAATCCCCAGAATGAATCGAAGATATCTCAAGAAATCTGTCATTCATTTTGATGTTTTGATGTTTTAGTTTTAGATGTTTTAGTTACACAATTGTACATCTAACTAAGGTGTTTGGTGCAGTATTTCGCAACAATGTCGGAGCTGCTAGGCAGATCTTTCTCACTGTCTATAGATGGGTCAACTGACAACTTCACGAAGATGATGTGCATGCTTCAATGGGGCAGAAGTCCTTGTTTTGTTGTGATTCTGGATGGCCAGATAGCTACCAAAAATGACAAGAAACTGCCATGTGGGGAATCGTAAGCGGCTCGTTTGTATCTTGTTCTTGACACCATGTCTTGTTTTGAGGTGTTTTGACTGATTTCATGTCAATGAAATATGGCTACAATTCACTGCTAGCTAACCAACCACTGTAATGATGTATTTGAGAGATAGCAAGTGCAAATGTATTTATGTTTTTCATCAACATTGGAGACTAAATATACTGTAGTTTACATGTTGTCAACAATCTAAGCCAACCCTTTCTGTTTTGCCCGATAGTTGAGCATGCGTCGGTTTTGTTGCTAAACAACCAACCCATCTATTTATTTTATTTTATTTCACCTTTATTTAACCAGGTAGGCTAGTTGAGAACAAGTTCTCATTTGCAACTGCGACCTGGCCAAGATAAAGCATAGCAGTGTGAACAGACAACACAGAGTTACACATGGAGTAAACAATTAACAAGTCAATAACACAGTAGAAAAAAGAGAGTTTATATACATTGTGTGCAAAAGGCATGAGGAGGTAGGCGAATAATTACAATTTTGCAGATTAACACTGGAGTGATAAATGATCAGATGGTCATGTACAGGTAGAGATATCGGTGTGCAAAAGAGCAGAAAAGTAAATAAATAAAAACAGTATGGGGATGAGGTAGGTAAAATTGGGTGGGCTATTTACCGATAGACTATGTACAGCTGATCGGTTAGCTGCTCAGATAGCAGATGTTTGAAATTGGTGAGGGAGATAAAAGTCTCCAACTTCAGCGATTTTTGCAATTCGTTCCAGTCACAGGCAGCAGAGAACTGGAACGAAAGGCAGCCAAATGAGGTGTTGGCTTTAGGGATGATCAGTGAGATACACCTGCTGGAGCGCGTGCTACGGGTGGGTGTTGCCATCGTGACCAGTGAACTGAGATAAGCGCTAGCTTTACCTATGCTATTGGATAAAGAGCAATCACCGCAGCTACACACAATACACCATAATAACAAAGTGAAAATAGTTTTTTTGTGCCTCAACAGAATCCTGAGCTCAATTTCAAGTCTCATAGCAAAGGGTCAGAATACTTATGTAAATAAGGTATTTCTGTTTTTATTTGTAAGAAATGTGTAACATTTCTAAAAACCTGTTTTGTGTGTAGATTGATGGGGAAAAACATGTATTTAATCCATTTTAGAATAAGGCTGTAATATAACAAAATGTGGAAAAAGTCAGGGGGTCTGAATACTTTCCGAATGCACTGTACATATAGTTATCATCAGTTATCTTCAGTGAACGTTTCAGATACAGTAGATGCCAGACATGGATACTATAGTATTATTATATCACAGTCAATAGTCAGTCCTCTGAATACTGTAACAGAGAGTCACATTTTGGCCACTCAGAGATGGGAAGGGCTGACTCGTCCTTTGGCATTGTCTTTTCCTTGTGTTCCTGGACTATTTGCCATGCAGCTCCAGGTGTCAGAGAACACATAAATTAGGGCTGAGCCTTCAAATCCCCCCTGGACAGAAGCTGTACATGGACAGCCTGTGTCCAATATAGGAAAAAGATGGCCCCCACCACATGAGAGTACCTTCTTGAGTCTTCAGTCCAATTTATGGAACCCAACTTATTGTCCTTGGGCCCATGACATCAGGTGTGTCTTCCATGGGATCGTTGACGATGTGCTTTTGACATCCAAATGCCCCTAGGTACACATTTCTTCAACCAAGCTCAATAAAACATAATTCTTTGTTAATTAACAGCAGAAAGATTACATCAGTTCAATCAGTTCTCAACATTTGATGAAACATTATTAAAGTCAAGATTTACTAGTCACAGTGTGGCTTCGTAACACTAAACAATACATTAATTGCACTCAAACTGTTAGGGCCTACATAAAGCTGTCCCGACAGCAGAGCTTTCTTTTCATGGAGTGAATCCTTACCACCACTACACCTGGCTATCAGTAGAGCCTTGTCTGGCAGTGAAACAGTTCATTCAGCCTCATTAATGACATGGGACAAGGACAACCCGGCCTGCGCCACTCGGGAGGCCCCCTGATTTCCTTATATGAACTGAAACTCAGTAAAATTGTTGAAATGGTTGCATGTTGTGTTTATATTTTTGTTCTGTAGAAACTTGGTTGCAGTTTCTGTGCTACTTGTTTAAAAATGCCATTACAGTTTAGCTAAAACCATGATATTGTTTGCCAGTGTTAGAGTAGCCTGTCATTTTGGTCATTTGTGTGGTATTAAAAAATATTTGTCTAATGTCTCCAGTCATGTAAAATGACATAGAATTGCTTGAAATTATTTTATGAGTCATTTTTGCTATCAGCAATCTCACCATGTCAGAATCAGATCAATGATGGAAAAGTGAAAAGAAGGAACAGTAGAACCATCTCATCATTGATGCTGCTTTTAAGGGTTGATAATTATTCAACCCCATTGAGTTACCAGTGAACATGTATCTAACTTGAATATTTTACACATGTCCATTTTCAAATGTATTCATTTGAATAGATCAAATACAAATTAACCGTTGAAGCGGTTATTCAATACAGTGTATCGTAGTTTAAGGCAGTTTTCAACACCATTTGTGATACAATTTGCTGATGGCCACCCTTTAATTTCTTATATTTTGAGAACATGGCAACAACATTCTGGGAAAATTATCTTTGACATTTTGGGAATGTTCTCCTAACTCTAACCCAAAAACATGCTAAATAGGTTGTCAGGAGGTTTTTGCTAACATACTTAAAATGTTCCCCTAACTAACAGAAAACTGGACACAAACATCTGGCGAACATTATGGGTAACATTACAAAAATATTCTCTCTCCCTAGAATTGTTAGCTGGGTTACCTGTCAATGACAGTCGATAAGCTAGCTATTGGCTGGCGCAAGTGGGGACACTTCACACATCCAAATCTCCATGTACTACACAGGCAGGTAGGGACAGCTATCACACACATACAATTATGCAGGCAGGTGTACGCACACACACCTGATCTTGTTGCTGATGTCTGCTGGGGCTCTCTCAATGCTCGAACTCGACATCCAACTCAGCTGCCAGCAGAATACCTTTAGATGCCTTCACCAAGCACAGGCACCATCTGAAGCTCGAGACTTGATGCTTATGGTTTTTTACTTTTAAAGCAATGTAAGATCATTTGTTTGTTTGTGTGTATGCTGTGTACTGCATTTCAGCTTTTAGCTGCCAAGTATGGCCTACATGTAAAATGAAATAAGCTACTGCTATTCGTACAGCTACCCTTTGGTCTCAACCAAGCCCAGCCCGGCTTAGCTATGATATTTGTCACTGACTATTACCAATGTGCTATCATGTGAATGATTGCTGCGAGAGCTCCACTTAAAAAGGAAATAGATTCACGGGTGCTATCGAAGTCATTCCAAAGGGTAGGTTTAACAGAGCAAATTAAATGTAACAATACTATATCACTCATATATCATCAATGATGCTATTTAGGACTATATAACATTTGCAAAGTCCTCAACAGCTATCGTTTCAATTAAACCCAGAATTCAATTAAATATAGACAATACAATAGGGTTATGGTTACAAGCTCTGGTTGATTTCAAATGTTAGAATATTTAGTGATATTGTCAACACAACCAAAGATCAACATTTGAAGGATGTATCTTCTGCTTGTGTAGTTCCATCTGTGCCACTGACTTAGTCTGGGCTTTAATTCCAGTTTGTCTTCAAATAAAAAAATTATATTTTGGATACCTGTCTCCATCTCAACCAAATAAAAAAACTAGAGCTGTGTTCGAATACTCATACTAACCGTACCATTTGTGTCTTAAATTGAGTGTACAGGCGTTGGCAAAAGTTTTGAGAATTACTCAAATATTAATTTTCAAAAAGTCTGCTGCCTCAGTTTGTATGATGACTGTACATTCCACACACATTGCCTTTTTCACCAATTAATTTCAAATTGCACATACTCCAGAATGTTATGAAGAGTGATCAGATGAATTGCAATTAATTGCAAAGTCGCTCTTTGCCATGCAAATGAACTGAATCCCCAAAAAACATTTCCACTGCATTTCAGCCCTGCCACAAAAGGACCAGCTGACATCATGTCAGTGATTCTCTCGTTAACACAGGTGTGAGTGTTGACAAGGACAAGGCTGGAGATCACTCTGTCGTGCTGATTGAGTTCAAATAACAGACTGGAAGCTTCAAAAGGAGGGTGGTGCTTGGAATCATTGTTCTTCCACTGTCAATCATGGGTAACTGCAAGGAAACACGTGCTGTCATCATTGCTTTGCACAAAAAGGGCTTCACAGGCAAGGATATTGCTGCCAGTAAGATTGCACCTAAATCAACAATTTATTGGATCATCAAGAACTTCAAGGAGAACTTATCCTCTACAGCAGAGGTAACTCTGTGTCTTCCATTCCAGTGGCGGTCCTCATGAGAGCCAGTTTCATCATAGCGCTTGCTTGTTGGTTTTTGCGACTGCACTTGAAGAAACTTGCAATGTTCCAAATTGTCTGACCTCCATGTAATGATGGACTACAATTTCTCTTTGCTTATTTGAGCTGTTCTTGCCATAATATAGACTTGGTCTTTTACCAAATAGGGCTATCTTCTGTATACCCCCCCCCCACACACTTTTTTGGTTATTTCATAGTTTTGATGTCTTCAATATTATTCTACAATGTATAAAAAAAGAAAAAGAAAGAAAAAAGCTTGAATGACTAGGTGTGTCCAAACTTTTGACCAGTAGTGTACATCTCCTTTAAATGTTGATATTTCCGTTGTCAACCAAACACAATTCAATATTATTAATAATACAGTAAATAGCGTTAGTTAATACAAGTTAAGGCAATCTTACAAATTAATGTAACATTCAACCTTAAAATGAGTAATACATCCATGGCCACATTTTGAGGTAACTGTAACTATACATTTCTTCTTTATGTTTAAGTGATAATGCACGAGAAGCCGGTGTTTGGAGGATATATTGACACAGGTGTTGTTAGGCCCGAGATGAAGTCAAGGGCTGGCGAACCGTGTCAATAAATCCTCCAAACAACTACTTCGATGGCATTATCACTTTTATACAACGGGTTACCAACATATTCAAATAATGATTGACATAGTTTCATTCAGAACTTTATTTTGATGAATTTATGCATACTATATCATCCTTCCACAAGATATAGTCCCGAAACAATCAAGTGTTGCTACCCAAGCCGGCTGGTCATTTGTTCTATTGGTTTGGTTGCCAGAGACGCGACCCAGCCGTTCAGTCTTTTTGTTCTGTAGCTATGGATGCAACCCAGTCGTTCGTTCTAAATGTTCCATTGCCATACTGGCTGGCAACGTTCTTATCTCTTGAATGTAAGCTAGCCAACTATGGCTAACTTAGAGTCATATCAACCGGTGCAGACAGAATAACAACAGTAGCTGCATTTGTTTAATCTGTTTTGTAGTGACATTTATTTGATACATCCATAACAATGAGCTAATGAGGCACGATTTCGTCTGGCGAAAATGTGCTCTCTTGTTAGGACACTGTTGTTCAGAGGAGCTAGCCAACAACACAGCTAACAGAATAACTTCAAACTAAAGCTGAAAAAAGTGCAAACTAGCTGCACTTTGTTTCGTTTGACCTTTTTTCAATTGACATTTCTTTGTATATCGCTTCGTTTGACCTTTTTTCAATTGACATTTCTTTGTATTTATCCATACAAATGATGATTCATGATTTAGACTGGCTGAGAAACACTGACTGCCTCTCTCTCTCTCTCTCTTGTCGCGACTCCTGACTCCTACACATCCATTACTATGGGACAGTTGGAGATCGAATTTGAATATTGTAACAGACAGTAATGTTTATACAAATCTCCACTGTTGAAAAGTAAATGTTAGTCTAAGTGAAATGTGAGATCATCTCTAGATGCTTTTTATAGTGGAGATCAAGTTTATAAATTGCCTGGCTGGGCTGATGAGACAGTGGATTGCGCAGTTAGACGGAACAGAGTAAATAGGCATTTTAGCGTCATAGATTTAGCCAGTGGTAACTTGTGGAATAGACACCGGCTGGAATGCGCTTTTAATCAATTAGCATTCAGGATTAGACCCACCCATTGCAAAGAATCATAGAAACCATGCATGTTCAAGATCGCATGCATATGTCATTGCAGGTCTGTGGAGATCTTCACAATTGCATTATTAGCATTTGAACTTTGCTGAACTTTGCTATGGTCAAAACTACAGTGATAGACATTTGGGTGACAACTAAACCAAAAATCTTAAATAGTTTTTCTATTGGAATTTTAGATGGTTGAAAGCATAGTGGTAGATTGGAAAATCAGCCAACTTTGGGCTATCTTTTTGAGTGGGTGAATATAGGTTGTAATCTTAGTGATTAACGTCTCAACCAAATATTAACCAACTATCCACGTTGAAATGATGTAATGTACCCAGTGGGAAGTGACTCACACCCCACTGGGCACAGACGTCAATTCAGCGTCTATTCCACATTGGTTCAACATAATTTCATTGAAATATCATGGAAACAACATTGATTCAAACAGCGTGTGCCCAGTGGGACAATACTTTACCCTGGTGAGTGGGCTGTCAGAAACGGGTCCCCTTCCTTGACCTCATGGTAGCAGAGCTGTTATAGGAGGCATGGTCAACAACAAGGGTCTGAGATGAATGACCTGAGGTCAAAGACTGTAGAAGGTCAAAGGTCAGTGACCCAATTGAAAAATACACATGCCCGAAACATATTCTTGCTTTTGTGCCTTTTTGCATGTATCTACCTTCATTGCCATACCTCTGACCAGCCTTTATCCACTATGAAGGTTGCTGTAAATTGTTGTTCAGATGTATAAGATGTGGAAGTTGTTATGAGTGCGGAATATGGCTGAAAGGCCTTGCTTTTCCCAGGACATGCAGGGCATGTAGCCTACTGTGTTCGTTCAGTGTCCCTGTGTCTGGCATCCTAGGTTTAAAACAATACCCCTGTTGGTATGAAGAACAGCCAAATATAGCTGTTGCACACCCCAGGTCTGATTTTACCTTCTGGGGATAGGGTGCATACAATGACTGGTTTGTAACTATGTGTCACACCCTGACCATAGTTTGCTTTGTATGTTTCTATGTTTTGGTTGGTCAGGGTGTGATCTGAGTGGGCATTCTATGTTGGATGTCTTGTTTGTCTATTTCTATGTCTGGCCTGATATGGTTCTCAATCAGAGGCAGGTGTTAGTCATTGTCTCTGATTGGGAACCATATTTAGGTAGCCTGGGTTTCACTGTGTGTTTGGGAGTGATTGTTCCTGTCTCTGTGTTTTGCACCAGATAGGACTGTTTTAGGTTTTCGGCACGTTTGTTGTTTTGTTAGTTTATTTGTGTACAGTGTCTTTATTAAAGTACAATGAATAACAACCACGCTGCATTTTGGTCCGCCTCTACTTCACCCCAAGAAAACCGTTACACTATGCAGGAGTTCCATCCTAATGTGTTGGCACCAGTGGTGTAGTGCTATTTTTTTTAGGTGCAGAGCGCCTTAAAAATATATCTAATTTAGACATAATTTCTCTATCAAAGTTTGTACCAAATTTTGAATATTAATATAGACTATGCATGAAATGCATCCTCCAGTTGAAATGTCTGTGTATGCCCAACCATATTGTCTCAAGAAAATGTCATATTTTTAATACCCTCAAACACCAAGTTAGGTGTACCTAATTTCCAAATAGGCCATCATCACTGTCAATTGTTAATTATAATTCTTCACCTTTTACTGGTGAAATGTTCAAACTGTGTCTGCATGCCAATCATTTGATCTTAATCAGTTTCACGGGAATATGCGCTGTTGAGAAAATAAATGTGACTATTCAGCTTCAGTTAACCATCCTAAAATCTCACTCGACAGTAAGTGTTTTTGGTGTAACAGGAACGTTATAGGCCCACTATGCTATGCTATTATATTCGGTTCTGTTATGTAAAATATCATTATGTGATCTTGCAGGACACTTCAGAATTTTTTTATCAGAAATATTTTTACCAGCTCAGTGGATATAGCGCTGCAATATATATACTTTGCCAGGGAGGCTTTATTTCAAGGGAAGCAATCCTTAAAAATGTTTTTGCAGACTTTAGTCTTCAAAAAAACGCTACAGTGAATACTAGTATTTATACCATATACCATAGTATTTTTTCATGTGGATATATCTGTTATCTGCTGTTGATTTTTCTTCCACAGCAACCACGTTAGCCGTACCCACTCATCAAGTTCAGAATGGGCAAGTAATGGTGACTCAATGGTGTGGAACGATCTCAAGGAAAACAGTCATTAGCCGATATGCGTTGGTGCGTTTCAACCATTTCAGTTCACCATCTGCTACTTCTTTGGTCAACCATTAACTTTGGGAATGTTTTTATCCGTCCTATGCCACACTCATCCTTTGACCCTATATGCACCTGAAGGCTGTACATGTAAATGCCTACCCACGACATATAACCAAGCCAAACAGTTTGCCCATGTACATTAGTGCAGACGTTGGCAGAAATTGGTACATGTGCACGAAGATGGGCACATGTACTACGAACATGGGTAGTTCTTGTGAGGCATGCCTGAATGCAAACGAAGGATGCGCCCAGGAAATGGCCTTGTCAAGGTCTCCCCAGGTCATGTGACCACTAACCCTATGGTGTCTGAATGCCTCGCGGATCTCAAGTTAGGCTCAACCCCATACCTCTACGCAGACGACACCATTCTGTATACTTCCGGCCCTTCTTTGGACACTGTGTTAACAACCCTCCAGGCAAGCTTCAATGCCATACAACTCTCCTTCCGTGGCCTCCAATTGCTCTTAAATACAAGTAAAACTAAATGCATGCTCTTCAACCGATCGCTACCTGCACCTACCCGCCTGTCCAACATCACTACTCTGGACGGCTCTGACTTAGAATACGTGGACAACTACAAATACTTAGGTGTCTGGTTAGACTGTAAACTCTCCTTCCAGACCCATATCAAACATCTCCAATCCAAAGTTAAATCTAGAATTGGCTTCCTATTTCGCAACAAAGCATCCTTCACTCATGCTGCCAAACATACCCTTGTAAAACTGACCATCCTACCAATCCTCGACTTTGGCGATGTCATTTACAAAATAGCCTCCAATACCCTACTCAACAAATTGGATGCAGTCTATCACAGTGCAATCCGTTTTATCACCAAAGCCCCATATACTACCCACCATTGCGACCTGTACGCTCTCGTTGGCTGGCCCTCGCTTCATACTCGTCGCCAAACCCACTGGCTCCATGTCATCTACAAGACCCTGCTAGGTAAAGTCCCCCCTTATCTCAGCTCGCTGGTCACCATAGCATCTCCCACCTGTAGCACACGCTCCAGCAGGTATATCTCTCTAGTCACCCCCAAAACCAATTCTTTCTTTGGCAGCCTCTCCTTCCAGTTCTCTGCTGCCAATGACTGGAACGAACTACAAAAATCTCTGAAACTGGAAACACTTATCTCCCTCACTAGCTTTAAGCACCAACTGTCAGAGCAGCTCACAGATTACTGCACCTGTACATAGCCCACCTATAATTTAGCCCAAACAACTACCTCTTTCCCAACTGTATTTAATTTTAATTTATTTATTTATTTTGCTCCTTTGCACCCCATTATTTTTTATTTCTACTTTGCACATTCTTCCATTGCAAAACTACCATTCCAGTATTTTACTTGCTATATTGTATTTACTTTGCCATCATGGCCTTTTTTGCCTTTACCTCCCTTCTCACCTCATTTGCTCACATTGTATATAGACTTGTTTATACTGCATTATTGACTGTATGTTTGTTTTTACTCCATGTGTAACTCTGTGTCGTTTTATCTGTCGAACTGCTTTGCTTTATCTTGGCCAGGTCGCAATTGTAAATGAGAACTTGTTCTCAACTTGCCTACCTGGTTAAATAAAGGTAAAATAAAATAAATAAATAAATATATTCAGACAGAAAGTGAAAATGAAGCATATGCTTTAGAGGTTGTCAGAGAAGAGGGGGTGGAGCGTGGTGTACTATACCTTGTCTGCTGCTGCTGGACAGAAGATAAGCGATGGCCCTTATCACTCAACCCACAGAAGTAGCACTCATGCACGTCAGCACCGAAACACAGAGTAGAAAACATGCTTTGGAAAAATTTGTTAATGTGTGGACCCTCAGTCTTGACTGCATGCATCACTGATCAGACAAGGGCAAGAACAATTAAGGAGTCTTCTCCAAACTTCATCTCTCTTCATCTTTCATCTTGTCTCCCTCAGTCGATTGTTAAAAGGCCAAATTACCAAAATAGTCTGGCCACAGGCTTGTAGGATAACCAACACATTTAGGTAACACAGTATAAGCAAAATTACATGACTTTGGATTCCCGAGCTAGAGACAGACGAAACTGAGAAAAACATTTAATTGGGGACATAGTTGAATAATTATGAGATGAAGGGGTAGAAACCTGGGGAAAACATAATTGGGATCACTAGACATGGAGGTAACTTGAAAGGATAAAAGGACAAGCTTCCCAAAGACAATGCATTTGCCCCACTCCCATTTGAAATGCCTTTCAATTCTTCCCTGGGTAAACAGTGAGTATTTCTGTTTGTCTGGACTTATTTCATGAAGGGAATGTTTCCAAAGAATTGTGTTTATCCTTGTTCAGTTTTTAGGGCAGGGGAAGTTTTAACATCCAAGGCAGGGATTCAATCCGATCGTGGATTTAGACAATGCACCATTTAAATGTTATTTCCAATTGAGCAGACATATATAGAGTGGAACATGAATGTGGTCTCTGCGAATGCGGGAACATTGCTTTTAAAACGTGCATTGCAGACAAAGCGCAATCGGATTGAATCCCGGCCCAAGTATATATGCTTATTTATCGTGGACTCTAGAAAATCAATGTCTGTCATATCTGCAGCAAGGTTTTCTCTTAACTCAAAGCTACTCCATCCCCTATTTATTGATGGATATGGACTCTCTCCGTGTGAGATAAAGGCACTCAAGTAGTTATTGGGGTGTTTGGTTGCAACAAATTCTCAATCTTATGGTAACTTATGTCATTTTTTACAGTTAATTGACACTGATAATTTGAGAAATATTCACAACCAAATCTCACCCAAAGGGAAGACTTTTCTTGATGGGCAGCCCCATTTTCCTTTGATTTGCTTTAACCCTCCTGCTGTGTTCCGGTCGAATTGGACCGATTAACAAGTTTTCTCTCTGAAAAATGTAGTTCATTTAATCTGATTGTCATAAGGTTCCAATACTTTGTCCACACAGGGCATCTGAACCCACAAAATACATTTAGATGATTTTCATTACATTTTGGGTGTTTTATTTAACTTTTGTACACCTGTGGTGTTCCCAGTAAAAAATGACCGGCCATTAGTAATGAATGGATGAGACTACAACTAGTGTATAAAATTGAGTTCAGGCACATGCCCATTCTTCAGATAGACACACTTCCGCTCCCAGACTCCCAAATGTACTGTATGTGTGTTTGAGCACACACCTCACTCCACTTCTTGGCTTCCATGCCAACCCCCACGGGAACCTTTCCCCCATGGGAACCACACCTGTTGGCATTCTTACAAACAATCGCAACATTGTCTCAATAATATATAGAACTTTTCTCATAGCTCTGGTATATAAAACTTTTTTGAGGCCTTGCTCACAATTCATTCTGTGGCAGCACAATGACCAAACGATATACTGTATGTGAGGCTCTTGATCATATCTTTGACCATGACACTGGTGAGGAGAGGCCAGGAAACTGACAGTACAGATGCATTAGAGGAGGAAGTGTCAGATGTTGAAGACAACACAGAATATGATCCAGACCAAGAGACAACCGATGTGGAACAATCCAGTGATGGAGTGCCCTGCTGAGGTTGTTACATTCCGGTCAAAGAATGGGAATTTGTCCTGGTCTTCATCCCTACGAGAGGAGAGGTCAGCTGTCGGCTGAAAATGTTATCAGGATGATCTCAGGGCCAACGAGATACGCCATATCCCGGGTTGAGGACATCAAATTGTGCCACTATTTAATTTTTTAAAAATGGTTTCAAAACAAATGTTCGTTAAAACTTTGACACAAAGTAGTCTGTGATAAATGTTTGTTATAGTGTTTGTGTTTGTTATAGTCAAATGAATCCATTATGCTTTTTTAAAACAAGTTGTATGAGCTCAGGTCAATGAGGCTTACAAGCCATAAATAGCAAATAGAAGTTCAAAACTTGTAATGTTCACAAGAACTTAAGTTAAGATCTAACACAATCAGCTATAATGAATTAATAGGGGGGTTAAGGGTCACATTCTGTGCAAGGCATTAGGGCTCTACTCAATCCTCAGTTCTGAGCCTTTAGTTCTGATAGTCCCAATATTATGTTCATACTATCACAATAGTAGTTTGTGATTAAATGTGCCCAACTGTGGCTTGGCACTATTATTGCTTGGCTATACCGTGTAATGATTGTCATGTACCACATGATTTAGTGCAACTTTTTATTTATAGAAAACAGTCTCATACAAAAAAAATAATGTCCATTTACAATATGCACAAAATATAAAAGATGCATTGCATTCTCAGAGATCAATTTTACAACATTTATTCAGCTTAGGCATCCCACAGTGAAACGCTTTAAGAAACCCAAATATATTGTCAATATTATTTTCACACAAGGTGCATTTCCTCAATGTCTTATGCACAAAATACACCCGTTTGTCTTGTGATTCAGCCCTCATTTGAAATACAAAACTATTTGAGCCCTTGCTGTTGTGATACCACAACAATATATCGGTAGTTGAGTTGGAGACACACCCAACAAAACACGGGAGAAACAAATCTAAACCATGAGATCTCCTGTAGGAGGAGGTCAGAGCAAATTGAATACCTTAGTAGACACTGAATATAGGACTCTGCATGATTGTCCTTGGGAAGATATATTCAACATGTCCTAACATTGCTTGCTTTTATTTTAGAAGAAAGAATTAGGAAAAAATATGCTTCCTCAGATGAAATCCCACATTTGTGAAATACAGGAATTATATGGAATGACTAAACACCATGAAGAACACACCCAACAAGCAAAGAGCTTATTCATGATCAGTCAGGGACTTGTCAACAAATGCTTGGCCCCAGTGGGAAACTCATGGAGATCACATGGTTTATAGAAGGACTATAAGATCCCTCTTAATTTCTTAACATTCATCTCTTACGTATTCAGAACATACTAAGAACATTGAGGGTATTGGAAGGAGCAGCTTATTCACACCAAGACGTCGCAAACCATGAAGTCTGCAGTGTCATGCTCAGGTGCAGAAACCTGAACAGCAACAGTCCAGGAGGAAACAGAACCAGATCCGCTTAGGTGGTGCTGCAAAGATGGCCGACAGCGCCAGCACAAGAAAGGCCTCTTGCCCTTCACATCCTCGATGCAGGACCGGCTCCGATACGAGACACCACATCACTTCCCAAAGTCAGTCCAACACTAGTTTGGATATTCTGCTCCTTTTCAAGTGAGCTAAGTGCCAGAAGTGGCCCTTGTACAGTGGACCAGAGTTCTGGAAGCGCTGAGGTATTTCAGCAGACCTGCAGCATGCGAGTGTTGCCATTGAACTCCTCATCAACCTGAAACCGGCGAGAGACACTTGTGTTAGATCACCTGCGCATCAATTCAATCACAACGAACTAGTACCATCATGGAGATAGTTTATCTGCATTTATTTTCAAGACACTCACCTCAGAGTAGGCAGGCAGGGGTGGAAACTGGAAGGCTGAGGAGTGCATGAAGATGGGGCTGTCGTCGCCATCGTAGTCATTCAGCAGTGGCGTGAGGGGCTGATCCAGGCGGCAGTCGCGGGTGACATCGCAGTAGCTGGGGGGAGCAGAGGGCATGCGAAGGGACACCCAGCTGGCTGAGGCATTGCTGACCGAGCCGTCTGTGCTGCTCACGCTGTTGGTGCGGCTGCCCAGGCCGGCTGTGCCGATGACCAGTGGCAGCTCCAGGATCAGCTTCTCACTGCCTGGGATGTGCATGTAGATCTGGAGGAGAGGATAACAGTTAGAAACCAGACGTGCTGAGTGGCCATTTCAAACGGCTGCATGTCTAACTAGTGCGGACACTTGGCTCATCCTCTTATCTAATTGAAGTGGTGTCGGATTTAGAGTAATGAACATACTATTATAAGCACGTCTATGATAATAGCGACGAGTTAGTTTGAAGGTTGATAAACACTTCATTTCACCAATGAAAGGCCATTGCTACTAGAAATGGCTGCTTACCACAAACCCATTAGCACTATCATATTATGCTAATTTGAGGGGATCAAGATGCTCACCATGAGGGCGTACTCCACACGGATGATGTTGCAGCCCAGCATGGAGGGCTTGATCTTGGGCACACGGATGGTCTTGCCCTGCCAGGCGTCGCACATACCGGAGATGATGTGGTTGCCACGCACAGAGGAGAGCTTCTGACGGAAGACCTTTGTCCTGCCATTGGCCTGGTAGGTGTGCTTGGAGATGATGGCTGCCTTGGGCACCACAATACGTGAGCAGGTGTTCTCAAACTTCGCACAGATGCAGATGTCTTCGCCCTCACAGAACCCCTTGCGATCGATCTTGGCGTTGAGGGACACCTGGCCGTCGGGAATGAACATGCAGGTGACCTTCTTCTCCTTCATGCCGCCTGTAGGAGACTGAAGAGGGAGAGAAAGGAACTGGTTACACATGGGCTCACTTTAACAGATGTTTAACCATGCTTTTGAGATCTCTAATTCAATACATCTATTCCTTCATGTTCACAAATGCCAAGTTTTCTAAATTGTTTAAAGACTTCTAGGACCTATGACTTGAATTGCATGAGGTCAAATCTGTCCATGCTTTACAAGGAAGACTGCTGAGCAGGATGAGGCACAGGTGCCCAACCTGAAGCATCACATCTGGGCATGTCACAACTGTCATTCTAAAGGCTGGTTGAAGTTAACGCTCAAGGGAAACACCTGATACAGACTGCTCACTCTTAATGCTTTCAGATTGTCATCTGTTGTGTATCAGAAATACCATTAAAAGGTGAGTTTCCACAGAGTTCAGGTGGCTAGTTGGCTTGCACCTCAGCTATTTTTACTTTTGCAGTTCAGGCTTTGTGATAAGTGAGAGATGAACTCACCAGCAGATCTGGGGTGTTCACATCCAGGGGCTCCTCCACCTCAAAGTGCTTCTTGCACTCCAGGGCAGGCTGGGCAGGCCTCTCCATCAAGGCCTTGACAAAGTACTGGACATAGCCAAACTTGCCCTTGTAGGAAGACACAATCTGCCTGTGGGGAAACAAAAAGATAAGGCAGAGCCACATACAGAGGAAGCTTTATATTGTATTGACATACTAAAATACAGGCCAATACAAAGAGACTTACCCTTGCTGGGGGAGCTCAAATCCAAACATGTACTCGTACTTGTTTCCAGGTCTTAGGACAACTGATCCATCATGATCTGAAATTGTTAATAAAGTGTTTTAATAATGGTTTTTGCCGTATTAGTCGAAACTGCAAGATACAAGGTTGCTTAAAAAAAAAAAAAAAAAAAAAAAAAGACTATCAGCTATGTTAATTTCTAAAGCCTAGTGTTGGAGGTTTGCCAAGAACACCATGCTACCCTCAGCCTAGTACTGTGAAACATAGATGTTTTTGACACCGCAGAATGGGATTCCCTGTATACACTCCACATATACTGCTCAGCCACTGCTGCCAGCAGCTTTTGCATAGGCCAGTCATTCATTCCATGGAATTAAACTCTGAAGTCAATGACTACTGAAGTAGGAGACACTTTCAGTTAAAACAGCTCATAACTGCTAGGTAAACTAACTTGATACTTCACATGAATCTGTAATTCGAAACTTACAGCGACAGTCACATTTGAAATGCATGTAATAATCACAAACTGATCGTCTACTATGCGTATCTACATGGCTAACGTTACACTTGAAAATAAGTTATCATATTGATTTTACGGAATAATTCAATGAGGATCTTACCAGCTGGGTGGTCAACAAGCTGAACAACTTCTTCGTATCTCAAGTACTCATTCTGCTCTCTGCATTTCTGCTTTCCTTTGGCATATTCCACTTTGGCGCATCCAACTCCGAGTACCCTCATAGCCGAGACTCTGGTCACCTCCCCTACTTCCACCACGATCCTCCCGGCTACTTTGTCTCCACTGCAGTAGAAAGCCTTGCTAGCATCGCTGAAAATGACCTCGAAAGTCTTCACTCTCTTCGGCATAGCAACCATGTTTGCTATTTAGTCGATATCCAAGTCTAATAGTTACACTGCAAGAAGTTCAGAGTTATTCCAACTCCAAATCAATGTTTTGTTGTTCAATAAGACGGCCAATATAATTAATTGATTGAGGTTTAATGAACTACGACTGTGAAGCAGCGCAAAAAGATTGCTTTGGTGTAAGCCTATCCACAAGTATCTCCAACCTACTGTCAAGTTAACTTTAGGAGCTACAAACAAAGGAGGAAGGCGCAGCTTTTATATGAGGAGGCCAGCCAGTGATTCACCAGCGTTGTTGATCACTTCAGCTGAGCATGTGGAAGCAGAATGCACAGCATGGCTCAGCGCATGAACATCGATGTTTGTGTCGTCTGCAACCAATCAGCGCCCGGGAACGGCGCGTGGACACCTCGTGGCTGAGAGGATAGAGCGAGTGCTCAGCAGCTGTCACAGAGGAAGGGCTTATGGAGGAGTGGCTAGATTCTTGTTTGTAGCTTTTTACAGTCTGTGGTCTTTTGGAGAGCGAAATTAACTTCACAAGCCTGGGACAGGAAGGATAACTCTTAAATATATTAATTAGTAAAAAAAATTCAGCCCCGTCGAGGTACATTTTGTTCAGATTTGACTCTCCTGGGAGTGGATAAAGAAGTGTCATGGCACTACAAACTACACTGAGTGTACAAACAATTAGGAACACCTGCTCTTTCCATGACATAGACCAGTGGTTCCCATCTTTTTTCAGTTATTGTACCACCAACGGAATTCTGCTCTGCCCAGAGTACCCCTGAAGTATCCCCTCATGTGCATTTTACCAGTAGGCCTATGGTCTCATGAGTCTTCTCAAGTACGCCCTGTGGATAGACTAAGTACCCCTGGTTGGGAAACATTGACATAGACTGACCAAGTGAAGGCTATGATCCCTTAATGATGTCACCTGTTATTAAATCCACCTCAAGCAGTGTAGATGAATGGAGGAGAGAGGTTAAAGATGGATTTTTAAGCCTTGAGAGGAAACAAAATCAAATATTATAGGTCGCATACACGTTTAGCATTAGTTATTAATGGTGTTGCGATATGCTTGTGTTCCTAGCTCCGACATGTTGACAACTGCTCGGCAAACACATCATTCCAAAATGATGGGCATTAATATGGAGTTGGCCTCTCTTTTGCTGCTATAACAGCCTCCACTAGATGTTGGAACTTTGCTACTGGGACTTGCTTCCATTCAACCACAAAGAGCATTACGCCTCGATCACACCGAAAGTGTCATTGCATGTTGGTACACCAGAAGTGTTTTCATTTTCATTGGAACGCTGTGTTTGCATTGCAGCCATGCTTTGCAGAGGCAGTTGCAGTGCGTTCTTTGTGGTGCATGCATTGGATTTATCGAACGTATGTATCAAACTGTATGTGTAGACTGCTTGACAGAAATGGTAGCAGAAGGTGAATGTTGAACTTTTGTTGCACACATGTCCAGATGATGATGCAAACCATTTTGCGCAATGACGCTGTCGGTGTGATCAAGGTGTTTGTGAGGTCGGGCACTGATGTTGGGCAATTAGGAATGGCTCACCCCAAAGGTGTTCGATGGGGTTGAGGTCAGGGCTCTGTGCAGGCCAGTCAAGTTCTTCACACCGATCTCAACCACCCATTTCTGTATGGACCTCACTTTGTGCACAAGGGGCATTGTCATGCTGAAACAGGAAAGGGCCTTCCCCAAACTGTTGCCACAAAGTAGAAACACAACATTGTCTAGAATGTCATTGTATGCTGTAGTGTTAAGATTTCCCTTCACTGGAGCTAAGGGGCCTAGTCCGAACCATGAAAAACAGCCACAGACCATTATTCCTCCTCCACCAAACTTTACAGTTGGCATTATGCATTCAGGCAGAGAGCGTTCTCCTGGGATCCACCAAGCCCAGGTTCGTCAGTCAGACTGCCAGCTGGTGAAACATGATTCATCACTCCAGAGAATGTGTTTCTGCTGCTCCAGAGTCCAATGGTGGCAAGCTTTACACCACTCCATCCAATGCTTGGCATTGCGCATTGTGATCTTAGGCTTGTGTGCGGCTACTGGCCATGGAAACCCATTTCATGAAGCTCTCGACGAACAGTTCTTGTGCTGACATTGCTTCCAGAGGCAGTTTGAAACACAGTGGTGAATGTTGCAACTGAGGACAGATGATCTTTACGCACTACTCTCTTCAGCACTAAATGGTCCTGTTCTGTGAGCTTGTGTGGCCTACCACTTTGCAGCTGAGCCATTATTGCTCCTAGACGTTTCCACTTCACAATAACAGCACTTACAGTTGACCAGGGAAGCTCTAGCAGGGCAGAAGTTGGACTTGTTGGAAAGATGGCATCCTATGAAGGTGCTACGTTGAAAGTCAATAAGCTCTTTTCAGTTAGGCCATTCTAGTGGCAATGTTTGTCTATGGAGATTGCATGGCTGTGTGCTCGATTTTATACACCTGTCAACAACGAGTGTGGCTGAAATAGCCGAATCCACTAATTTCAAGGGATGTCCACATACTTTTGTATATAAAGTCTATGTACATCAATAGTTGAATTGCATAGCCTTGACTAGAATACACTATATACATATGAAGTAGGTAAAACAGTAAGTAAACATTATTAAAGTGACCAGTGTTCCATGTCTACTGTATGTACATAGGGCAGCAGCCTCTAAGGTGCATGGATGAGTAACTTGGTGGTAGCCAGCTAGTGACAGTGACTAAGTTCAGGAAAGGGGACTGGGTGAAGGCTGGCTAGTGATGGCTATTTAACAGTCTGATGGCCTTGAGATTGAAGTTGTTTTTCAGTCTCTCGGTCCCAGCTTTGATGCACCTGCTCTGACCTCGCCTTCTGGATGATAACGTTGTGAACGGGCCGTGGCTTGGGTCCTTGATGATCTTCTTTGCCTTCCTGTGACACCGGGTGCTTTAGATGTCCTGAATGAGACATGGATTGTGTATGTGTGCCATTCAGAGGGTGAATGAGCATGACAAAATATTTAAGTGACTTTGAACAGGGTATGGTAGTAGGTGCCAGGTGTCAAGAACTGCAACACTGCTGGGTTTTTCACGCTAAACAGTTTCCCGTGTGTATCAACAATGGTCCACCACCCAAAGGACATCCAGCCAACTTGACACAACTGAGGGAAGCATTGGAGTCAAATGGGCCAGCATTCCTGTCGAATGCTTTCGACACCATGTAGAGTCCATGCCCCAATGAATTAAAGCTGTTCTGAGGGCAAAATGAAGCTGTTCCTAAAGTTTTGTACACTCAGTGTATGTCAGACGTGTTGGGCAAACCAAAAGTTGTTTGCGGGTAAGCTTGATTTTGAAATATTTTTTGTTAAACCATTTGGTCATGTTTCTACGTAGGCTTGCCCATGCCTACAGTTAGTGGACTAAACTCCACTCCATGTTGATACTTCAAAACATTTATGAAAACGCCCAGCTTGTATCTATGTTTGTCCTCTGTAGTTGTGTGCCTTTCTTTGTTTGCTGGAATCCATACCTTTTCAATAAACGTTAATGAAATACCACCAACGACTGTTTCCTTGTTGAGATTCAATTGGAACATCCACATTTGCACGGAGCTGCCATCTTAGAGCAACAGCAACGAGTAAACAGTCGGTGGTTGTATTTTATTAATGTTTTTGGAAAACTCTATCAGATACTAGGTGCACCCTCTAGTGAGATACCGTAGCATGACATAAAAAAAAAAAGTTAAACACCAAACATGAGTCTAACTAATGTTGGGTTGAAGACAGACTTGGTAAACAATTTCAGGATAAAGAAGGGTCACACACATAGCTCATTCTTGAACTTTTTTGGAATATCCATTGCAAAACCACAGCTGGTTTCGTGCCAATTACATAATGTGTGAGTAAAGTTTGAAGAGACGTCGACTGCTGATGCTTTTGCTTTGACAGCGGTTGTTTATGAATATGCCAGGTGCTTTCTTGGAAGTAGGAAAACAGCAGACTCAAGCAATGTCAAAGTTTGACTGCTGGCTTCCTATAGGTAATACTCATACTGTAAGTTTGACCTATTAATTAATATGACCCACAATATAGAGTTCCAAATAGTTATGGATTCTTAAGTTATAAAATGTATATAACTGGGCTTTACCTACATACCTTGCTTTCATTTAAATGCTAAAAAGTTATCAAGACTTCAAGTGTTCCCCGTCTGCCCTAAAATCTGAGACATTAGATTGTTTGATTAGATGTCATTACTCATATTGTACCCAGATAGCACACATATTTCTCACCAACGTTAGCATGATGTTTACATGATACATCGGGAAGATGTAGTATGGAGAGCGTTTGGTAATTGGCAAGATCTCAGTGAGACGTATGTGTGCTATCTGGGTATTGAATGGTCTAAATTGGTCAAATTGCACCAGATAATCTGCTTCACCCACATTTTACTGGTGGTTGAACTTGAAGGTGAATCAGAAGTGCAGAGAAAGTTGTTTCCCATGTTGTTTCCCCTGTCACCACTAAAACTGTGATCACATTGCACCATCTAGAGGCAAAAGTGAGCCTGCTATATCTTATGTCAAACCCTGCATTTTATTTTATTTATTTTACCTTTATTTAACCAGGTAGGCAAGTTGAGAACAAGTTCTCATTTACAATTGCGACCTGGCATACCAACTGGTCAAAAGCATAGTTTATACCTGCGGTATATTCATTACGTCTTGCAACAGAAAACACTTCCCATTTAATAACCTAACAGAAACAAACAGAGCAAATGGAATGAAGGGACCTACCTGTTCAATAGAAACTCTTGTTTTCGTTGCAAAATATTTTCCGTTTATACACCCCTGGTTCTAACATGGATCCTGTGTCCTGATCTTACCCATATTCTGATTGTGCCCACATTTTCAGGCGTGTCTGTACGTGGTATTTTATTTCCAGCCACTGTCTCATCTCATTCTTCACATTGTGACCAGATTTCCTGGTCCTGTATGACGCATATTGAAGCCCTAAGTCAATGTTGTCAGCTGTAAATGATTTTAGAGGGCGGTATAATGATGATTTAAATCAAATAGTATTTTATTTGTCACATGCGCCAAATACAGTTGAAGACTTCACTGTGAAAAGCTTACTTACCAGCCCTTTCCCAACAATGCTGAGTTAAAAAGTACGAAAGACTTGTAACACAATAAAAAAACAATAAGGAAGTGCATGTGAAGAATGTGGGAGTGTGAAATTATGTCTATGTGTGAGTGTGTGTGGCGTCAATATGCATGTGTGTGTGTTTTGTTTGTGTTAGAGTATGTAGTGTGTGTATGTGCGTGTTGGTGTGTCACAGGACCAGTGTTATGGGCGGGCCTTACGAGGCCTGGCCCACCCTACCACTCCTCGCCCATCCAAATAAAATGTTGAAATATTGATCATTTATTTGACCGAGACCCACGCTGACAGAAAGACGAGTTAATCTCAGAACGAGCTAAACAGTGCCCCGTTGTCTTAGTAGGTGTAGACCATGTGTCTGATGCTGTCTGGACAAAAAGTGTATAGCATCTCA
The DNA here is from genome assembly GCF_002021735.2 of Oncorhynchus kisutch. NCBI lineage: Eukaryota > Metazoa > Chordata > Actinopteri > Salmoniformes > Salmonidae > Oncorhynchus > Oncorhynchus kisutch. The sequence goes on from NC_034190.2 coordinate 29,649,860, forward strand.
TACTATTTCTGGAGAGACAGCATCAGATACAGGACTACATATAGTAAGACAAAGGGGTGCTGTTTCGCTCATCAGATGCTTTCTCTGGTGAGAGAGATTCTGCAGAGAGAAAGAGGCGAAGCGAAAGCGCTTACTCTCGCCATAGTCTGTCCAGAATAAGCCCGATGCATTTATATGGGCATAATATGCAGACTTAAGCTTGAGCTTAAGCTCGACCTACTGTCGTGCCTTTGGGACAATAACTCACATTGTTAGGGCGGAGACATGAGCATCTCCTCATTATTTACAGAACTCTGATTTCAGCCTCTGGCAAATCGGAAAGGAATGTTGGCTGGCGTGTGCACAGTGCACTATTAGGATGGTGGCTTCCCCTAACGTATACAATGCACTCCCCCGACCTCCTTTCGGTAAATCTGACCACGACTCCATTTTGTTCCTCCTGACCTTATAGGCAGAAACTCAAACAAGATGTACCTGTGACAAGAACTATTCAGCGCTGGTCTGAATCCATGTGTCAAGATTGGTTTGATCACACGGACTGGGATATGTTAAGGGTAGCCTCAGAGAATAATACTGATGTATACTCTGATTGGGTGAGAGAGTTTATAAGGAAGTGCATTGGAGATGTTGTACCCACTGTGACTATTAAAACCTACTGTCGTGTCTTTACTATCATTAATTAAATGAGGACTTTTAGTTTTTATGAAAGATTCCCTGTAATTATTATTACGCGATTAAACTGATTAATCATGTAACTGTAATGCAAGTGGGAACACTCGGAGTGTGGTGTCAGGAAAACAACCTCTCACTCAATGTCAACAAAACAAAGGAGATGATCGGGGACTTCAAGAAACAGCAGAGGGAACACCCCCTTATCCACATTAACGGACAGCTGTGGAGAAGGTGGAAAGTTTTAAGTTCCTCGGCGTACACATCAGGGACAAACTGAAATGATCCACCCACACAGACAGTGTGGTGAAGAAGGCGCAACAGCGCAACAGCGCCTCTTCAACCTCAGGAGGCTGAAGAAATTTGTCTTGTCACCTAAAACCCTCCCAAACCTTTACAGATGCACAATTGAGAACAACCTGTCGGCTGTATCACTGCCTGGAATGGCAACTGCACCGCCCACAACCAAAGGGTTTGAGGGTGGTGCGGTCTGCACAACGCATCACTGGGGGAAAACTACCTGCCCTCTAGGACACCTACAGCACCTGTTGTCACAGAGAGGCCAAAAAGATCATCAAGGACAACAACCACCCGCTACCATCCAGAAGGCGAGGTCAGTACAGGTGCATCAAAACTGGAACCGAGAGACAGAAGTTACTTTTCAATCTAAATGCCATCAGACTGTTAAACAGCTGTCGCTAACACAGAGGCTGCTGCCTACATAAGACTTGAAATCATTGGCCACTTTAATACTGCTACTTTAATAATGTTTACATATCTTGCATTACTCATCCCATATGTACTGTATTTTTATACCATCTATTGCATCTTGCCTATGCCACTCGAACATTGCTCAGCCATATGTTTATATGTATATATTCTTATTCCATCCCTTTACTTAGATTTGTGTGTATTAGGTAGTTGTTGTGGAATTGTTAGACTACTTGTTAGATATTACTGCACTGTCAGAACTACAAGCCCAAGCATTTTGCTACACTCGCAATAACATCTGCTAACCATGTGTATGTGACCAACACAATTTGTTTTGAGATATTCATATGTTAGTCACAGATACAGTTGAAGTCAGAAGTTTACATACACCTTAGCCAAATACATTTAAACTCAGTTTTTCACAATTCCTGACATTCCTAGTAAAAATGGTCTTAGGTCAGTTAGGATCACCACTTTATTTTAAGAATGTGAACTGTCAGAATAATAGTAGAGAGAATGATTTATTTTAGATTTTATTTCTTTCATCACATTCCCAGTGGGTCAGAAGGTTACATACACTCAATTAGTATTTGGTAGCATTGCCTTGAAATTGAGTCAAACGTTTCGGGTAGCCTTCCACAAGCTTCCCACAATAAGTTGGGTGAATTTTGGCCCATTCCTCCTGACAAAGCTGGTATAACTGAGTCAGGTTTGTAGGACTCCTAGCTCGCACACAATTTTTCAGTTCTGCCCACACATTTTCTATAGGATTGAGGTCAGGGCTTTGTGATGGCCACTCCAATACCTTTACTTTGTTGTCCTTAAGCCATTTGCCACAACTTTGGAAGTATGCTTGGGGTCATTGTCCATTTGCGACCAAGATTTAACTTCCTGACTGATGCCTTGATATGTTGCTTCAATATATCCACATAATTTTCCTCCCTCATGATGCCATCTATTTTGTGAAGTGCACCAGTCCCTCCTGCAGCAAAGCACCTCCATAACATGATGCTGCCACCCCTTGCTTCACGGTTAGGATGGTGTTCTTTGGCTTGCAAGCCTCCCCCTTTCCCTCCAAACATAAGGATGGTCCTTATGGCCTAACAGTTCTATTTTTATTTCATCAGACCAGAGGACATTTCTCCAAAAAGTACGATATTTCTCCCCATGTGCAGTTGCAAACCGTAGTCTGGCTTTTGTATGGCGGTTTTGGAGCAGTGGCTTCTTCCTTGCTGAGTGGCCTTTCAGGTTGTGTCTATATAGGACTCGTTTTACTGTGGATATAGATACTTTTGTACCTTTTTCCTCCAGAATCTTCACAAGGTCATTTGCTGTTGTTCTGGGATTGATTTGCACATTTTGCACCAAAGTACGTTCATGTCTAGGAGACATAATGCGTCTCCTTCCTGAGCGGTATGGCGGCTGCATGGTCCCATGTTGTTTATACTTGCGTACTATTGTTTGTACAGATGAACGTGGTACCTTCAGGCGTGCGGAAATTGCTCCCAAGGATGAACCAGACTTTTTTTTCTGAGGTCTTGGCTGATTTCTTTTGATTTTCCCATGATGTCAAGCAAAGAGGCACTGAGTTTGAAGGTAGGCCTTGAAATACATCCACAGGTACACCTCAAATTGACTCAAATGATTTCAAGTAGCCTATCAGAAGCTTCTAAAACCATGACATAATTTTCTGGAATTTTCCAAGCTGTTTAAAGGCACAGTGTCACGCCCTGACCATAGAGAGCTGTTTATTCTCTGTTGGTTGGGGTGTGATAGTGACTAGGGTGGGTCATCTAGGTGATTAATGGTTTATGTTGGCCTGGTATGGTTCCCAATCAGAGACAGCTGTTTATCATTGTCTCTGATAGGGGATCAGATTTAGGCAGCCATTTCCCCTTTGTGGGATCTTGTCTACAGATAGTTGCCTGTGTGCACACCAGTGGCTTCACATTTAGTTTGTGCTTGTTTGTTTGTTTGTTTTGCTTGGTGAGTTTCTATTTATTCAAATATGTGGAACTCTATGCACGCTGTGCCTTGGTCCAATCATTTTGATGAGCGTGACACACAGTCAACTTAGTGTATGTAAACTTCTGGAATTGTGATACAGTGAATTTTAAGTGGAATAATCTGTCTAAACAGCTGTTGGAAATATTACTTGTCATGCACAAAGTAAATGTCCTATCCGACTTGCCAAAACTATAGTTTGTTAACAAGAAATTTGTGGAGTGGTTGAAGAACAAGTTTTAATGACTCCAACTTAAGTGTATGTGAACTTCCGACTTCCAACTGTACCTTTAAAAGGTAGGAGCGTGGATCAGAAAACCAGTCCGTATCTGGTGTGACCACCATTTTCCTCATGCAGAGTTCCATGTCTCCTTCACATAGAGTTGTATCAGTGTCACGTTCGTTATAATGAGTGGACCAAAGCGCAGCGTGAGTAGAGTTCCACAGGTGAAACTTCAAACAACAAATAAATAAATTAATGTGCAGTTTGTAGCGCACATAGCACTAAACAAAAACAATATCCCACCACGCAGGTGGGAAAAGGACCACACTAGGTATGATCCCCAATTAGAGGCAATGATCATCAGCTTCCTCCAATTGGGAACCATACTCACACCGACATAGAAATTAAAGACTAGAACACCCCCTAGTCACACCCTGACCTAAATCACCATAGAGAACCCCGAGGGCTCTCTATGGTCAGAGTGTGACAATCAGGCTGTTGATTGTGGCCTGTGGAATGTTCTCCCACTCCTCTTCAATGACTGTGCAAAGTTGCTGAATATTGGCGGGAACTGGAAAACGCTGTTGTCCCCGGCGATCCAGAGCATCCAAAACATGCTCAATTAGTGACATGTCTGGTGAATGTGAAGGCCATGGAAGAACAGGGAAATTTTCAGCTTCCAGTAATTGTGTACAGATCCTTGAGTCATGCATTATCATGCTGAAACATGAGGTGATAGCGGCGGGTGAATGGCACGATAATAGACCTCAGGATCTCATCACGGTACCTCTGTGGATTGAAATTTCCATCGATAAAATGCAATTGTGTTCCTTGTTCCGTAACTTATGCCTGCCCGTACCATAACCCCACCTCCACCATGGGGCACTGTGTACGCTGACATCAGCAAACTGCTTGCATACACAATGCCATTCATGCTGTCTGCCATCTGCCTGGTACAGTTGAAACCAGGATTCATCCGTGAAGAGCACACTTCTCTTATTTCAGCTCATGAAACATAGGAACAACAATTTACGTGTTACATTTTTTGTTCAGTATAAATGTAAGTTTTGCCAAAATTATATAATTACACCTGTCTAAATAAAAATAATCTAAATACTTCACCAGAGAGCATGACTTAGCCACAGATGATCATTGGCCCAGATCATTAGCTCAGCAGCCACAAGAGGCTGCTTAGGGGAGAACAGATACATGATAATGGCCGCAATGGCGCAAATGGAATGTCATCAAACACCTGGAAACCATGTGTTTGATGTATTTTATACCATTCCACTCATTACCACGTGCCCATTCTCCCCAATTAATGTGCCACCATCCTCCTGTGGTGTAGGCTTATGCCTATTTAGGAATCCTGCAATTTGGGCAGCACGCTTATAGCTGATTGAGTTGCGGCTGTCAGTGAAATCTAAAATGTGTGTGTCTTGAGTATAATTGAAAAAGTTCCAACCAAAAGAAGAGGAGGGGTGGGTAGCTATGATGAGGCGTGTAGAGGAGACCGGGGATGGGTGTAACACATTTCACCTTTTCATTAGTTTCTCAGAGATCGTTTATGGTAGTGTATTCAAAACTTGATACAAACAACCTACATCTGTCCTTTACAACTTGGTGTCGTTACTATATATGTAAATCAAACTGCAAATGCACGGTGTTGTCTTAAATACAAGGAGTGAAGTGTAACAATTTACCCCATAGTCTGGGTTAGTTGTAACAGTGCTTGTGGTGAATTGTAACAGAATGAAAAAAGTGAGTAAATCATGACATTCAACTAATTATTGAACACCTTAATTGAGACCATGGGAGCCGACCGGCGTACATGATGAGACGGTCCTGAAGGTTCGACCTCGGGGCAGGGATTTCCAGTACCTGGTTGAGTGGGAGGGTTATGGCCTGGAGGAGAGGATCATCTCTGAGTTCCAATGCTGACACCCTCCCAGGACAACCAGGTGGCGTCCCTAGAGGAGGGGGGGGGGGGGCCCTGATCTGTTTCACCTGTCTTTGTGATTGTCTCCATCCCCCTCAAGGTGTCACCCATCTTCCCCATTATCCCCTGTGTATTTATACCTGTGTTCTCTGTTTGTCTGCTGCCAGTATGTCTTCTTTGTCCAGTCAACCAGCATTTTGTCTCAGCTCCTGCTTTTCCCCAGTCTCTCTTTTTCTCGCCCTCCTGTGTAAATGTAGCCAATGAACCTTATGCATATGTTGGGTTGGCGAGATCTAGTATTATGGTTTACATGCAACCACTCAGTAAAAAAAACAATATATATATATATATATATATATATATATATATTTGGATGTTTATTACCATGCAATTGGTTTCTCACAGGCTTCCACATAGGTCTGTCTCGATGATCCTCATAAAAATAACAATTATAAAATGCCTTATAAACTCAGCCTTGGGTTAAGTTAACCCTTCATCATGACAAATATTGTACAATTGAACAGTGGATTCAGTGGTGTGTAATGTGACGTCAACTGTGAGTCTGAAACCTTTATGATGCTCAGTTTAAGTCTAAGAGTAGGATTTGACACTTTTCAAACATATGTATTTAATTTTCCCTTATACACAGTCATGTACCTTAGGATTTCACGATCCTAATTCCTTAAAAGTAGCTTTCATTCATCATTTTATATAATAATAATAAATACAAGCTTTTATGTTGTCAAACAATCTTAAACTCTTGACTTGACCAACCTGTAAGGTCGTTGTGGGGGCTAAAGACAGAAAGTGCCCCACATTAAAGTAAATGTACCTTAAAACACACACACACACAACCATACACACACACACAAGATACAGCGAAGGCACAGGTGATGTTGTGTATCTGCACAGATGCTGTGCTAGGCTCAGTCACACCCTGATGTGCATCTGCTTGCGGTAGAACTCATAGTCCTCTGGTACAGTATCTGATGGAAAAAGATAGAAAGAAATATTATAACGTAGCCAGGTTAAATTCAAATTCAAGAAAATGATATTCTGAGAGCGTTGACGTACCGTTGCAGCGATAGCCCAGGTTGGACCAGATGATTTGCTCCTGGGAGAAGCAGAAGACGCCCAGCCTCCCGCCCCTCATTGAGGTGTCCACCACCACGCCAGAGTCTGCCACCAATGTCATGCCTTCATACAGCCTCACCCTGTGACATGGGTATACACAATGATCTCTCTATACACTGAGTGTACAAACCACCTGCTCTTTCCCTGATATAGGTTGACCAGGTGAATCTAGGTGAAAGCTATGATCCCTTATTGATGTCATCTTTTAGAGGGTGAATGATCAAGACAAAAGATTGCCTTTGAAACGGTTATGGTAGTAGGTGCCAGACGCACTGGTTTGAGTATGTCAAGAACTGCAACGCTGCTGGGTTTTTCACTCTCAACAGTTTCCTGTGTGTATCAAGGATGGTTCACCACCCAAAGGACATCCAGGCAACGACAAGTCATTTATTAAAGAGGACAAAGGAGGCTGACACAAATTGTGCAATAGACGGGCTACAGTCCAGTATAACATTGGTGCCCAAAGACCCATTAAAGAATTTGTCGTACCTTGACACGAATGGTGTATGGCAACCAACGACCTTACAGAGTTCCACTTCTTTCAGAAAAAGACAATAAACTGCGGTTGCAGTGGGCTAAGGAACAAAAACACTGGACAATGGAGAATCCCAGTTCCTGTTGTTTCACGCTGATGGACTAGGGCTAGGACTAGGACTAGGGTATGGAGAAAACCAGTACATGTTTCCATCATGGCTCGTGTCAACATTGCAGGCTGGTGGTGGTAATGTGGTTGTGTGGGGTGTGTTTTCATGGCACACATTGGGCCCCTAGATACAAGTGGAGCAACATTTGAATGCCACATGATATCTGAACATCCTTGACCATCAGATTCATCCCTTAATAGCAGGAGAGTGTCCATCTGTGAATGGATTTCTTTAGCAGGATAATGTCCCATGCCACAAGGATAGGATTGTCCAGAAATAGTTCCACAAAGGTGACAGTGAATTCAGCTTACTGCAGTGGCCTGCCCAGTCACCAGATCTCTGTGGGATGAGATGGATCAAGATATTCGGAGTAGAGATCCAGCCAGCTTGACACAACTGTGGGAAGCATTGGAGTCAACATGGGCCAGTATCCCTGTGGAACGCTTTCGGCACCTTGTAAAGTCCATGCCCCGACGAATAGAGGCTGTTCTGATGGGAAAGGGGGTGCAACTCAATATGAGGATAGATATGAGGATAGTGTTCCTAATGCTTTGTACATTCAGTGCATAATCTGAATTATATACAGATAGCCATAAAGAGCTATAGATCTATCTCTATACAGAAAACGTCTCAATTAAACAGTGATGAACATTTGTGATGATGAAGTGCATTGGCAGGAGAATACAACTAGGAGTAGAGCATTTGTGGCTGTAATGCCCTTTGATGTTTTGCTCACCTGATGTAGCCCACCTGCGGGCGGTGGCTGAGGTGCCAACGGTAAGATGTCTTGTCCCTCCAGCCCACATTCCTGGCGTCCTTCCACAGCAGTGTGACTTCACCCGGGGTGTCGCCCGTGTGCCACAGGGCATTGCGGAGGTATTCACCGGGACCCGTACGTGACTTAACTGCCTGTAGAGCAGAACGAGTAAAGTCAAGTGTTTGGCTGTGGTAATCTAATATCTATTACATTTGAAGTTGAGGCATGTAGCTGGAACAACACAACATGATGGAGGTGGGATGTGTACTCCTATTGATATAAGACAACTTTGAAGGTCTGAAAACATCTGACACACGTTTGATGTTGGAGTGTAATGTCCCTTTAAAGCCAACAGATGCAATTTTCTGTGTCCCCCACCTTCAGTTGCAGGCCTGGCTGGGCCATGGCCCTAAAAGGCAGTGACTGCCAGTAGGTCTGCTCCATCTGTTTCCACATGACCACGTAGAAGCTGGACGAGTCCTGGTAGCTGAAGATGAAGCCCACATAGTCATCGTCCGTGGCCGTGTTGATGTGGAACGTCCCCTCAAAGTCTACCCCGTTAAAGGCTGTGACGCCTGGTGGGGATCAGGTGGAGGGAGAGAGAGATACTTGACTTGTCATGCTCTTTATTGATACAGCTTCATTTAAAACTGAGAGAAAGTGGGATAAAGACAGGGGGAGGAAAGAAAGACAGACATAAAGATACACAGAGCGACAGAAGGAGGTTTACAGACTTACCTATGGCCAAACCAGGGTCGCTGTTCATGGTTTGAACAATTTCCATACCCTAAAACAAAATTCCAGAACAATTCTTAATGAATTAAAGTACATACAATGTAATGTTTGTTTTCTATCTAGGAATATTCCAAATGGTCACCCGATTGAGCACTATCCAGTTGGGGTCGATTTGGGCTTCGCCCTCCTGGTCCAGGATGACCGTCTGATAGGCTCTGAAGTCGGTCATTGTGACCTCAGCGCTCTCTGGACACACGTCAATCAAGTCTATCACTGAGTCATTATCAAAGTCATTCTCGCACATGTCACCAATGCCATTTCCTGATTGGACAAGGGGGACAGAGGGAGAGATCAAAACACAAAATATACCACTCTGAGAACACCGATGGGGATGGGAGTATAGAGAGAAATAGGTTACTCTGGTATGACATGCAGTATATTTTAGGACAAACATACATAGGTCCCTGTGGTACCTTGTCAGCAGGCCAATAAAATTCCAAAACATTTAAAACAGAATATGAAATTCTAATCTAACTTTAATTTCCAGTAAAAAGTGCCCCCCTCTCTCTGCCTGTCTGGAAAGTAAAGTAACAGATTGGGCCTTTAATCCTGTTAAGACTGGGCTACAAAGCATTTATTTCACCGTGACTCCTTCCATACTGTCAGTGTCTGTCTGGCTGGGGTTGGGGATGAGCCGGCAGTTATCCGGCCCGGGAGGTCCAGTATCTGGAATGCCATCGTTGTCGTCGTCATCGTCGCATTCGTCGCCGATGCCGTCGTTGTCTGAGTCCAGCTGAGAGCTGTTAGGGACGTCTGGACAGTTGTCCCTGGAGTCCTGGTGGCCGTCCCCATCCCTTGACACATGAGGACAAGACAGGGACATTAGAAACAGGCTCATTGACCTAGCAGGCAAGACTGGTTGAAATGATGTCAGCCTGACGTATTTTTCAACGTCATGGTCTTTCTTTTTCCCAACACAGTTAAACCAAAACCACGCCCCGTTATTCAGAGGGGCGTTCTACTACACTCCCATTGGCTAGCTAGCATTGTCTCACTCACAGGCGATCAACGCAGAGACAGTGACCTTCCAAGGGAAGGAAAGTGTAATTGAAAAATTAGCTGCCTACCGTAATGCAGGCCTATTATTATCATGTTTGGTAACATTTGCCAATGTATTTATTTTCAGAGTTTCAATGAGTTGTAAAAATGTCTCAATTGAAGGTAAGCTAAGTTAACCTAGGCTACTTAACGTTACTAGCTCTGTATTTGAAGTTGTTACATGATTAGTAGTAGTCTATTATCAGGTAAAAGCATATGCTTATTGTTCATAATTTCTCAAATATTTATTAGCTAATCATTCTGTCGAATACGCTATGCTACAGCCATTGAATCTGTCATGGAGCGTTAAGGGACGTCAGTGGCTAGCTCGGTCCCATGACATTATCTTATTAGATTTTTCAATCTTGAAGTGCACGGGCAAATGTTATTAATCAGTGACTGAAATTTTGCGCTACGTGATATTCACTTCCAGACTTGGAGACTTGGAGAGAGCTCAAAGCGTTGTAGAACGCCCCTCTGAATAACGGGGTGTGGTTTAGGCTTAACTGCATTGAGAAGAAGAAAGACGCGTCATGGTCAGTTTATATACTTGTAAAATGATGTATTTTATACATATCTTTTTAATGACAACAAAAATACAGCTTTACCTGGTTCAGCCTGGTTGTCATCTGGAGATATAACCAGATAACAACCAGGTAAAGGGGTCATTTTTGGGTTGTTATCTGGTTCTGAAGCCCCCTAAACCAGAAAACTAGTAGGATCACTCACATATCCTGGTTGGTGTCACACACATCTCCCACCAGGTCATTGTCCATGTCAGACTGAATGGAGAAAAGACATTTCAAAGATTTCCTCAATAAACTATATTTTTTATTTCAGCTCTAAGAACTGTATTCTTGACCTCTGACCTGCAAGGGGTCGTTGACTTCTGGGCAGCTGTCACATGCGTCTCCCACTCCATCCCCGTCACGGTCCGTCTGCATAGGGTTGGGCATCTTGGGACAGTTGTCCAGCACGTTTGGGATACCTGGCGAGAGGATGAGAAGGAGGAAGGTGAGCGATTGAATTGCGGTCTTGGGTCCGTATTCACAAAGCGTCTCAGAGTAAAAGTGCTGATGATCTAGGATTAAATCCTCCCTGTTCATATACTCTTATTCATTATGATCTGAAAGACAAATGTCACGTTCTGACCTTTATTTCCTTTGTTTCGTATTCATTATTTAGTATGGTCAGGGCGTGAGTTGGGGTGGGCAGTCTATGTTTGATTTTCTATTATTTGGGGATTTCTATGTTTCGGCCTAGTATGGTTCTCAATCAGAGGCAGGTGTCATTAGTTGTCTCTGATTGAGAATCATACTTAGGTAGCCTGGGTTGCACTGTTTGTTTGTGGGTGATTGTCTATGTTGATTGCTTGTTTCAGCACAGTTCTTATTAGCTTCACGGTTGTTATTTTGTTTATTGTTTTTGTATAGTGTTTCAGTGTTCAGTGTTTTCTTTATTAAAATTAATGATGAACACATACCACGCCGCATTTTGGTCCTCCGATCCTTCTCGCCTCTCCTCTTCAGATGAAGAAGAGGACGACCGTGACAACAAAAGTGATCCTATATTAGCAATGCTACCCTGGAGGACTGAAACACTTAGGTTTTCCATTCTCTCCCTCTAATCAGGAACTAAATCAGACAAGGAACACAATCAATACAATGAATCAATCAATTAACTACCAGGTGGGGGGGAAAAACAGCAGTAATTTGGTCCTTGTGGGACAGTAATTGAATAGCCCTGTCATAAGCGATCCATAGCCTACCATCCCCATCAATGTCATTGTCACAGGTGTCTCCAGCCCCGTTTCCGTCGGTGTCCTTCTGGCTGCCATTGGGAACATTGGGGCAGTTGTCACACGCATCCCCATATGAGTCTGTATCAGAGTTCTGTTGGTCCTTGTTGGGGACCAGACGGCAGTTGTCCTAGAAAAACAAAGAGGAAACACAAAATGGTGGGAAGTGGAGTCAGGGAGATTCCGTTTTGCTTAGTGAACATTACCCCACACTGACAGAATACAAGGCTAGACTGACCTCCACGTTCTGGATTCCATCTCCGTCCGCATCTTCGTCACACTGGTCACCTATACCGTCTCCGTCTGCGTCTTCCTGGCCAGAGTTGGGTGTGTTCACACAATTGTCCTGCACAGGGAACACAACACATCATTTTTAGGGCAAGTAAGACATTTTGTGTGTGTGTGTGTGTGTGTGTGTGTGTGTGTGTTTGGAACAGGCTTACAGCTCGACAGTGATAGTCATTGTCTATGCAGGGGAGAGGCTGGTCGGGGTAGCCATCGCTGTCTGTGTCTGGACCACACGTATACCCATTTCCTGCCCAGCCCACATTACACTGGAAGAGATATTCAGAGAGAATATACTAAGTAGTAAAAAAATGGAACATGATTTCTTAATGATGTGATACTGTATAGCCAGATTACAACCAACTGGTTTCTGTTACAATCAGATAAAGACGTCTTTTCCATGACAGTGCATTTAGGGAAATATGTCATATTTTGGTGATTTGTCTAGTTGCTAAAAAGATATTGAAGAGATAGTTCACTCAAATAAAAAAATGGTATTTTGGTTTCCTTACCCTTTAAACAGTGTATGGACAAGGTATGACAGCAATCCATGCTTTGGTTTAGTTTCCCTGGTACTAAAACATTAGCATGTGGAAACAGTGCTAGGGAACTAAACCAAAGCATACACTATCCATACACTTACAGGGTAAGGAAACCAATGTGTCATTTTGTAATTTGGGTGAACTATCGCTTCAACAACTTCCTTTTTTTTTGCCTATTGAGATGTGCTATATGTGTCTTACCTTGCAGGAGACCTTGGCAGCACCCTTTATGACACAGTGGCCGTTGACGTCGCAGGGGTTGAAGCCCAGTGTGGCGCAGGACCTCCGCAGGAAACAGCCCACCGTCTGGTTGCCCACAAAGCTCTCCTTACACAGACCACACCTGAACGAGCCCTGAGGGGGGAGAGGGACAGGAGGGTAAAGGGGGGAGGGAGAGAGAGGAAGGGTGAGAGGGAGAGATGGAGGAGGGAGTTGGGGGAGACAGAAGGGGAGAGAGAGGGAGACAGAGAAAGACACAAAGAGAGAGAGAGGCAGAGAGAGAGAAAATTGTGTATTTCTTTAAGTGGTAAATCTTTACTTTAGAAACCTCTGACTCCCTTTCCTCTACTGACCTCTGTGTTGATGCAGACTGAGTTGGGGACGCAGGTGTTGGAGAGGTCAGCACACTCATCCACATCTGTGCACTCCTACAGAGACAGACAAAACACAACAATTTAAGGACAATACATCATGGCCATAAAGGCAATCACTTTGGCACGGTGCACATCCATACAGTGGGTGAGAAGAGGTGTCAATAGTGATGCTGTGTGTGCATGGCATGCATGTGCAAGGCTCCCGTGTGTGTGTATGTGTGTGTGTGTGTGTGTGTGTGCGCACAATGTTTACATTTGTATGTGGGTGTGTGTGAGAAGCAGGGGGTCTTATGTTGGTCAGACCTGCTTGTGGCTCTTGGCAAACTCCACCCCAACCCCACTGAGGAGGGATCCTGAGAAGCCGACGGGACAGGATTCACAGGTGAAGCCCTTGGCCGTGTTTACGCACCCCTCGGGCGAGAAACAGGGCCGGGCTACGGCACACTTAGACATAGAGACAGAGAGAAACAGAACGTAACAATACAAATGTCATTGTATTTGTGTTATTTTCGCACTGCAAAGTGCTTCACTTAATGAAGGCTGGCCGCCAAACATCAATTTACTAATTGTTATTCTCTTGCAACTGGGTTGTCGAGAGAAATCATGTGCCACCTTAGCTACAAAGTTTTTGGGAATCTAACCCAAGAATGTTAAGGAAATATCATGCTATCATTTTTTGGTGCTCAAGAAATAGAACCCTTAGAATACCTCGTCAATGTCCTGGCAGTGGGTGCCATTCCCCGTCATGCCTTCTGGGCAGGCACCACAACGGTAGCCTGGGTACTCCCGGGTCTCTGTACAGGGAACGCCCTTATAGCAGAGGTTGGGCTCGCAGCGAGAGTGGGGCTCGTGGAAGCCTGGTTAACAAAGTCATAGAACATACCAGACCAGCCTTCAAAATAGGATTAGACATTTTTCAGCATGCCTTCGAGCCTGCACAGAGTGCCATACGGGCAGGGTTTTCATTTTTTTTTACGTATAAATGAATGATTATGTACCCATTGATTCTTGAAGAATAGCCCTTATAAATGCCTCGTAAGCTTAGTTCAACTGTCGTATTCCATCAGAACCCATAAGCTTGTGTTACTCCAATGTTTGTAAACAAAGTAAATGTTTAAAAAAACTGTAGCCTCAAAATATAATTAAAACTATAATTTTGACATCATGGATGGTCAGTCCTTCCATCCATAGCTCTGTCTATGAATTTGAGAGTGGTTACATTTCTCCAGCCCCATCGCTCAGCTTATTACTGAAACAGTGGCGGGGAGCTCTCCTTTTTTACAGTTAATTTTTACAGTGAACTTTTCCATTGGTCTTGCCTGGCGCAATGCAACCAATCAAACACAGCTAAAGTATTTCATAGATTTCAATATAGCTCTCTGTTGATTTCCTGTGCTTCTCGTCTATTTTTGTTGACCCTTTCTTGACTTTATCCCCTCTGTTTCATACACTAAGTCCCAGCCTTAGTATAGTGCTGCTCTTCAAGCACTCACCACACGCTTGGCACTCCAGAATGGTGTTCCTAATCAGAGACATCTCCTTCACCTGTGAAGATCACAAACATACATCAGTCACCAGAAATGTCTCATTTTTTAAACTGTATTTGTACGTATACTGTAGTTACTCTGGAGAACAAGGGTATTTGTCCATTTTTATTTATTTATTTTTCAGTGGAAAATGTCACGTTTATTTAATGAATAAAGCAAATATTTTTTTATGACATACCTACAGTAGAAAAGGGGATAATGCAGTATCTTTTTTCTAATAATGTAAACTTTATTTCTCAACTCCTAATATTGACCAATTACACTTAATGGGGTATCTGACTTAGGCTTTGATAAACTATCTAGCAAATCTATTCATTTTAAAATGTTGATTACTTTCCCTTGCCATTATCATTCACCTGATGATAAGACAATACGTGAATCACTGTCACTTCCTCCTGTCCCCCCCCCCCCCCCCCCCCCCTCACTCTCTTACCTGTTCCCTGATGTCCTCTCGGAGTTCACCCAGGATCTGGTTGAAGATGATCAGCTGGCCAATCAAAGCCTTGGTATGGTCACCTGACACAGAGATGTCCAACCATTAGAACATAAGCACAGGGAAGCATTTAAAGTAAATTATAGCATTATACCGGTAGCTATAACTGTTACTTAGTATTTGGGTAGGGGAAGGTTGATAAACCAGAATTTTTCTGATTGATACTCACCCAGAATGGCATTGACATCGGCACCAGCTATGGAGACAGAAAAGTCCACTTTAATCACAACACAACACAGTCTAGTTATCTTGATATGCTATTCCTAACAATGCCTCTCACATACATGAACTACTACCTGTAAACATCCCTGGCATTCAAATGGTCATGCTGAAAATACACCAACTTGTAATGAGATGACAAAAGAACAACCAGTATGACATTTCTATGTTATTTATGTTGCCTCACCACTAGAGGGGGTTAAAGTGATAAGAATACAGGTTCTATTAATCCAATGAGTCCGTACGGTTCGCACGTTTCGGAAACATACTGTGGGACATTGTGTGTTTGAGCTACAGACTTCTGGGGTGGATCCCAAAGGGGACCGGGACCTGGATCTTTTATAAAAAAGTCTGAATGGTTTGAGCTACAAACTATTAAAAGCTATTTATGAAAATCTGAGACTCTCACGAACACGTACGTTCTGCTCTATGACGCCCACAAACTACACACGAGTCATTAGAAGGTAAGGGGTTCTTCTACATAAGAAGATCATTGGAAATTCCAGGACATAGTGTCTATAATACTGTAATAAGCTTACATAGTTGCTGTCACAAACTCAAAACACACAGTTGTCACTGACTAGTTGAATATTAATTTCCCAGTGAGCAAACAAGTTCTGTACTGACAGCATTTGTATACATTTATTTTGATCAGGTTTTTGCTTTGGCAAACCTTATTTCTTTATTGACATGTCAATAAAACTCATGAATGCAACTGTTTATGTCAAATGTCGTGTTCTACTTTATTGTGAGCTTTTCAGATAAATGAAAAGCCTATTTTTGCTGGGCTCTCCGGACTGACAGAGTTAACTGACCAACCACCTAAGGAGGATGTGGATGGGCATATATATCAGCAGATATCAAAGGTAACAGTCTCTCTATATAGATGGGTTGCCTCCCAAAATGTACCGATGTTCCAGCTTACACATCTGTAAGTAATACATGTCAATTTGGCAGAGAGGAAAGGGCAGAGTTGGGACTTCTGGCTTTCCTACATCACTGCCTTATGTACCTGTTGCCCTAGCTTGAACATCCCCCGGACACAAAGTAGTACAGTAGCTAGCAAGATAGAGATCACGGAGGTCATTTTTTATGAGTGCATTTCCCAAGTGCCTCATCTGAAACAACTACCTTCAATAAAACCACTACAAAGGTTTTGCCTGCAAACGTCTTCCTTGGGATTTGTTTGGAGAGTTGTCTGTCTGAAGAGGACCTTCCCCGGAACATTTTTTACCCCTTTTCAAATCCGTCATTAATCCCAGACCTAGTGCTGTTGCTCCTAGGTCTGCGTTTCCGAGGCTGAAGTGAACACAACATTATTTTTTATTTATTTAACCTTTATTTAACCAGGTAGGCTAGTTGAGAACAAGTTTTCATTTGCAACTACGACCTGGCCAAGATAAAGCGTAGCAATTCGACACATACAACAACACAGAGTTACACATGGAATAAACAAAACACAGTCAATAATACAGTAGAACAAAATAAAACAAAAAGTCTATATACAGTGGCATTATATACATTATAATAAATTTGTATGAGGATCATTTGCATGTGTTTATGGTTGTATACCTTAAACACATGGAGTGGCAGGTAGCCTAGTGGTTAGAGAGTTGGACTAGTAACCGGAATGTTAGAAGATCAAATCCCTGAGCTGACAAGGTGAAAATATTTTGTTCTGCCCCTGAACAAGGCAGCTAACCCACTGTTCCTAGGGTGTCATTGAAAATAATAATTTGTTCTTAACTGACTTACCTAGGCAAAATAAAGGTATATTGTACCTGAATTTTGAAAATATGTATCACCCTGAAATGGACAATCGGTCAAGATTCCTGCTTTGGCTATGGAGCCACCCAGAGCCATTTTCAGAGAGTCCACTGAGCCCTGAAACACACACATGCACACAGTGCAGTTAAAGATGCACTATAGAAAACTCATTTAATGGTTGTTAAAATTCTATTAGTTTGCCTTATTTCAGTTTATGTGACAAAACAAGCAAGTATAGTGTAAGTATAGTTGTACCATCTAAACCGCTGTGAAATACATTTTCCATAACTAAAAATATTGTATTTTAAGCTGTTTGAACACAGATAGAACAATGAGCAAGATATTTCTTCCAGTGGAGGCTGCTGACGGGAGGATGGCTCATAATAAGGGCTGGAACAGTGTTTGATACCATTCCACCTATTCGCTCCAGCCATAACCATGAGCCTGTTCTCCCCAATGATGGTGCCACCAACCTCCTGTGATTTCACAGGATGTATAAATGTGAAGCATCAGGTTGGAGTTTCCGCTCACTACCAAATATGGTGACGAGACGAAGCCCAATGACTGGCAGTGGCATATTGTTCTGCCCAACAGGATTAGTTGCACATGCAAACCGGCACATGATTCATTTGCTCCCATTGGAAACGACAGTCTCTGGTCTGTCTTGGGTTAGTTATCAAAATCTTTGGTGCGCGTGTGCAATAACTCAATTCGCCCTTGAACTCCTCCTAAACAATGCAAAATGTTTTACTTTGGCAAAGGGTAAAGTCTACATAACGCAGTCCACTCTGTTTCAGATTCTAGTTTTGGAAACAGAAAATTGAATATTCTGTACAGACCAAATGTTAAATTGATGAGAAAATTTGCAGAAAGTCAAAATCCATCTTGCTTCATCTTCTCACAGTGCCGGTGTTGTGCCGAAAATCCCCCCCTGACAGAATCCCCCCCCCCCCCTTTGCATTCTTCATGCTGCGACTTGCTTGCTAGTTAAGATTTCTGCTCTTCACTCCTTTGTCAGTTAAGCCTACATTGATTTACTGATTTTAGTAACAGAAAGCATTTTTGTTTTCGGTTTGCGGTTTGGCTATTTGTTTCAAGTGTAGCTTGTATGGCACCCTGGGTGAACCCCCCCCTTCAGTGGGGGGGCGGTGAATGCCGCCATGGGCAGCTGGCCATGTCGCCCGTACCTAAATCTGCTATTGATTTTTGTATCATCTACCTATGATGAAAATTACAGGCCTCTCTCATCTTTTTAAGTGGGAGAACTTGCACAATTGGTGGCTGACTAAATACTTTTTTTGCCCCACTGTATATAGCACAAATAGAACAGATCTACCACTACTTAGACTTGCTTTCAATGAGAATGACAGATCTATATCTCACATGTTAATGTGAATTTGGTTGGGTTGCCAAGAAAGTTACATATTGCAGCTTTAAATTGTGTGCGCAGTCTTATTGAACTCTCTCACACACAAAGCGGCATGGTAAGTGGAAATTCATGCTAATTTGTATTTGGAGTGAACTACCACTTTAAATCAATGTCTAGGCCTAAGACTATGATTATGCAACCAACCCAGGCAATGTTCTCTACAGATCCCCTGACTGCAGCTCCTCCAAGACTAAAAGTGTCTGCTAAATGGCATATACTGCCGCAAAGAAGAAATACCAGCCTGTTCAGAGAAGCACAAGATTGAACTTCACTTTTTAGAGTTTTCCCCCGTTAGTTAACACTATCAACATTTCCATCTACTGTGGGAATTGTGATCGAATCAACGTCACATTAGCCCCTTTCAATGCAACATGACAATCACGGTCGGGAGTACATGCGCTTGTTTTGAGATCAAGGCTAGAGCTGTATCCATATGTGTACATTTGTTTATCTTCTTTGCTAGTTAGTGTGTTATTTAGCCCAGTTATAGCAAATGTCTTGTCTGAAATGGGAGAGTGATTACTTCCTACAAGAGCACAAAATGTGTACATTTCTAGCCATCTTTGAAAAATGAGTCAGGTAAAGAGCTTTTTTATGTCTTAAAGCGGCATTGTTGTATTTTGAGACAGGCTTGAATAATCAAATAAGTAGCCAATAGGCAGAGGGTAGAATACATTTTTGTCTGATTCTCTTTAATAATAATAATGCATTTGATTTTGTAAAGTGTTTTTTTGCATCAAACACAATATAACATGTTCTGTCACCTCCTTGTCTGAAGTTGGCTGCTACTGTAGGCTGAATGATACAACAGCTATTTCCATGTTAAAATGTTATGGGATGCATTTTCTCCCCAAAATTGCTTATGGTAGGCCACTCCGGTACAGTAGGTCTACATTATGATCAAATAGACATTGTAGCCTACCTGGCCACTTTTAAAATTGTAACTTAAAGATGGTACAGCCTCAGTGTTCACAGTAAACACATGAAGGAAGTTCAGCAGACCTGTAATTTGCTCAGTGTCCGAAAACAATTAGAGGGAGCAATGACTCCAGGTCTTACTTAGACATATTGAGGCACATGCTCTGGGTTGTGTTCAGTGGGGCACACTGTGGCAAAAAAATTATCAAAACGTTGTGAGACGGAAAACAACTGTTTCTTATTGGACAAGTTCTGATAGTACCTCCCCTGTTTCACTCCCCTTCCGACAGTTCCTTCTGTTTTATGGCTAGTGAACATGATCCTGGTCAGAAGCCGTGTACACTTGCATGCATATCACCTGAGTGGCCCATTCAAGATAAGAGACACAAGCTAGGAACAATAGCTGCAGTGTACCCTCTCCTTTTAGATCTTTCCTTCCTCCCTCCCTTTCTCTCTCTTTCATCCATCCCGACACAGCCCTCTCTTTGTCCACAGCGAGTGTGGCACCTATCAGACAGATAGTCATACATGTTGACAGCACCACATGGTTACAGCTAACTAGTTCTCCATTTAAGCTTCGGCATGAGCCATAGACATGTAGCTGGTAGATAGGATGTGCAGCTCAGCTCTGTTCCATGTAATGGATGAAAAGGTGCTCATAGGAAAGTAGACATTTAACTGCTCACAAAACTTGAAGTTGCCTGTGAAAGCTAATGTCTACAACATCATATTAGCCATGCAAAATCTATGCAATTTGCTCAAGTGGCATAGATGTCAGCTGTGGATAGAAGATTAGGCATGTAAAACAACTATAAATGAGCAACACTCGTAAAATGAAGAATTTGTCTATCATCGTGGGCAGGCTGGGTTTGTCTTTCATGTACGGTATAGCCAAATGAATGACCTAATCACATGATTTCTATGGGGATCCGGAATACTCCCTGTATTTGCTTTAGTCTTAAAGTAGGGTAGTAAAAATGGTTACGTTAGGAAGTACGATTAGAGACATTCTGAGTCTGAGAGCATTCTCTGAAACGTGCTCTGAAGAAATAGAGGTAGACTAAGCAATATGACAATTTGCAGCCGTGTCGCTTTCTGCTTCACAAAAACTATTGGCTCTTCCCAATTATTGCAGGCATGCCCACATTGAGGCATGCCCACATTGGGACGAGCCAATAGTGGAAAACATAGGGCAGATTAAAATGTTGTTGTTGTTGCTTTCTGTTTGCAGGATACCGCACTGTGTATGATAACTTCTTATTTCTGAGTCTACCTTTAACTTCAGTCTAGGACTGCTGGGAATTTAGGAAAAAAGAAAATTGTGTTTTATCACCTGTAGCCTGGCATAGGCCTTCTGCCCATTTCGTATCTCCACAGACTCCGCCTCTGATGGAAGCTGGACAAATGACGGCAGGACCTGTGCTGAGTCGGCCAATCGGCAGTTAACATAGAGTTCCATGTGGAGGTGGTTTCGTCGGAGCCCACCCACGTGGAGGATGAGTGACTGGGTGCGTCCGTCGGAGAGGCCGGGGTTCTGGAGGTTCACTGTGTGGAGTTTACCATCCTCACGTACATAGCGCACCAGAACTGAGAAATATAAAGGATAAAAAAATCTGGTAATCTCTTGTCAACAGATCCACGGAATTATACCTGGTACCATAGAATTTGTCTGGAAGTAATGGAATGTGAGGGATAAAGAGCAGCAGTAGTTCCTGTGTTCGGATTTTTCGTTATTTGGACAAATCACGATTTCGCAGGTGTTAGCATCTTTCGAATTTTGGAAGTGGAGGGGACATTTGGCAAATAGACTTTCCCCTAATATCTATTGGACAGTAGTTGCTAGTTTTGGGTTTTCATGTTCCATAGCCACAAAGTCAAAATTGGCTGTACTGTAAAAATTTATGAAAACAAAAAAAGAGATTTTTGCTCAAGATTAACACGGTTGAAATTAGCAGAAGGGAGGGGTTTGGCAGAGAGTTTCTGTTTGAAAGGGGGAGGAGACTTCGCTTTCTACAAAGGCAATCACAATTGTTAACTATTGTTAATGGAATCCCCCCCATTTTTGTTACAAACTTTCGAGAGATAATTTGACTTCTAGGTAACTGAGATGAACTTGCCCGTAAATTGCAAAGAAATAGGGTGGAGCTCCATGTTCCGGTTCCACTCCTCGTTCTAAGATATCTTAATCCCTTCCCTTAACATGTATGGACCCAGAATTTAGAGATCGGGCAACCCCGAGCATCATTGAAGCTAGCCTACATAGAACAGTTTGTAGAACGAGAGCACCATATGAAAAAACAACAACATGCATATTGGTCATTGTTTTCCAAGTGTCAATGGGGTATGGCTAGGGGTCGATTGGGGAATCCCACTATTGGGATTGGGTGACGGTGTCTTAGGTATAGGCCTTGAAGAAAATCAATTTAGGCTACACCAAAATATCTATCTACCACACTTCCCTCCCAATCCCCTCTACTGACAATGCCCTACCTTTGTTGACCTTGCCCATGAGGGCCACCTCCAGGTACTTCCTGTTGTCGTCTTTGTTGTAGACGCCCAGCAGCACTCCTCCCAGTTTGGGCGGCAGTCGCAGAGTGGACACCAGGTACAAATCCGACACGAAGCCCAGAGCCCCCGACATCTTCCCCACCGCGGACGCACTCTGCTTGGCGTCGTGCAGCTCCAGCATGTCAATCACTGAAAGATGGTGGTCCAGTTTGAATACTTTGGAAATGTATCCGTCGACCCCTTTTCTGCAGTCAAATTACCATGGCCTCATAGGTGGAAAAGCCACAGAAAATCCAGTGTTTCTATATCAAAGGTTTTTGTTAAATTTTAGTCTTCTGTGATGTATGTAAAGTATAATATTGGGATGCAAACTCAAAATTGAATACTCAGCTCTATATCTGACATGTTACAGGTGTCTTCTTTTTCGAAAGCCTGTAACCATGTTTGTGAGGTGTATACTTTTGTTTCAAAGTAGATTTGTTTCAGACTACTAAGAAACACTGTGTGACCCTGATTTAGCCCACTTAAGTGGGCACATGTGTAGGGTGTGAAAAAAAGGAGGGATGGATAGTGATGTAAAGGGTAGAACAATAGGGATATTGCAATAGAGAGAAAATAGGCATACACAAGAGAAAGAAGGCGAAAACAGGCGACGCAACAAAAAAAAATTGATATGGGAGAGAGTCAGAGAGATGCAGAGAGAGAAGAAGAGAAAGGATTCATTTTTTGACCGTGGGGGATTCATCCTTTTGAGTTTAATGCCACTTTGGAAGGTTTATTGTCTTCATCGTTCTGGTCTATTGCCCCTGCCACAAAATTAACACATCTCACAGAAAATACCAGCCTTTGCAGTCACTGTCGGTAGCAGAATTTATGTCTGTCGGTGAACCGGGTGCTGCTGGAATCTTTTCTTTACGAGATGTTTCTCCATTTAGGGTGACATTTATTGGTCTTATAAACATATGTTAATGGCCAGGGTTTAGCAATCACGCCTGATGTGGGGCTGCAATATACAGTACGTTCCTTTGCTCCTTCTAGGTGTCTGAACGCAGTGGAAACACTTTGAGAGGTTAGAAATACTGTAGGGAGAAACCAACTGGAGTGCAGATGACAGGGAAAGTCTTAAAATGCTTGTAGCTTCATGAGTTGCAAATGTGTGCAGCAAACAAAAACTGAAATGTATAAGTTCTCACTTGTAAAGTAACAAGTGCTGTATGTACAAGGCCTAGATAAATGAGAAACTTTCCCCTATGAGTGTTTTGCCTGTTCTCTCGTCCAGGTGTGTGTGTGTGTGTGTGTGTGTGTGTGTGTGTGTGTGTGTGTGTGTGTGTGTGTGTGTGTGTGTGTGTGTGTGTGTGTGTGTGTGTGTGTGTGTGTGTGTGTGTGTGTGTGAGTGAGATGAAAGAGATGGCAGAATAATCCGACAGACATACCAGCCTCTTTCTAATCGTTGTCTTGCCTCCCTAGTGGCTGCAAATTCAGCACTCTGCATGACACTAAAGCCATAGACATCAGGGGTGCCTCTAACCACCAATTCTCCCCTTGTGGGTGCCGTTCTCTGCATACCTTCCCTGCTTATAGTACAGGTCAACACTGTAAGACTTTTACGTAATTTCAACAGTAAAACACTAGAATACACAGTAAAATACCTTAAATGTGTTTTACAGAATTAATGCTGTAGTTTGCACTGCATTATGGGTAAAATGCTGAAAAATACTGCTATTAACTGTAATTGTAAGCCTCCTGTTGAAATTACTCTAACTTAATGTTTTTCTTTACAGTAGTACCCGAACACTACTGTAGTTGGCAGCGCCAAACGGTCTGTGGTGTGTGTGTGTGAGAGCGAGAAAGAGAGCTGTATCTCATACTTCTCAGTGCAGGTCTGCCAGTATTGACTAGCAGAAGTTAGCAGGTTCCGACAATTAATGCAGCGGATTACGATAATTAGGCTAAAGTTAGGGAACGCAAAAAATGCTAACAATGTCCCCATCATGACTCGAACCTATCTACAACCAGGCCTGCCCTGAGAACAGAATTGATTTCCACTAATGCGATGCTCCGCGCCAAATGGTTAAAGTCAGAGGTTTACATACACTTAGGTTGGAGTCATTAAAACTTGTTTTTTAACCACTCCACAAATTTCTTGTTAACAAACTATAGTTTTGGCAAGTCGGTTCGGACATCTACTTTCTGCATGACACAAGTCATTTTGTCTAAATATGGATCCCAATCAGAGACAACGATAAGCACCTGCCTCTGATTGAGAATCACTCCAGACAGCCATAGACTTTGCTAGAAAACCCCACTAGCTACAATCCCAAATATATACACACCAAAACCCCAAGACAAAACACACCACAATACAAAAACTCCATGCCACACCCTGGCCTGACCCAATACATGAAGAAAAAACACAAAATACTTAGACCAGGGCGTGACAATAATTCACTGTATCACAATTCCAGTGGGCTTACTAAGTTGACTGTGCCTTTAAACAGCGTGGAAAATTCCAGAAAATGATGACATGGCTTTAGAAGCTTCTGATAGGCTATTTGATATCTTTTGAGTCAATCGGAGGTGTACCTGTGGATGTATTTCAAGGCCTACCTTCAAACTCAGCGCCTCTTTGCTTGACATCATGGGGAAATCTTAAAAATCAGCCTTGGTAGCAATTTCCAAATGCCTGAAGGTGCCACATTCATCTGTACAAACAATAGTACGCAAGTTTAAACACCACGGGACCACGCAGCCGTCATACCGCTCAGGAAGGAGACGCGTTCTGTCTCCTAGAGATGAACGTACTTTGGTGCGAAAAGTACAAATCAATCCCAGAACAACAGCAAAGGACCTTGTGAAGATGCTGGAGGAAACAGGTACAAAAGTATTTATATCCACAGTAAAATGAGTCCTATATCGACAGCAAGGAAGAAGCCACTGCTCCAAAACCGCCATAAAAAAAAGCCAGACTACGGTTTGCGACTGCACATGGGGACAAAGATCGTATTTTTTGGAGAAATGTCCTCTGGTCTGATTAAATAAAAATATAACTGTTTGGCCATAATGACAATCGTTATGTTTGGAGGAAATAGGGGGAGGCTTGCAAGCCGAAGAACACCCTGCCAACTGTGAAGCACAGGGGTGGGATCATCATGTTATGGGGGTGCTTTGCTGCAGGAGGGACTGGTGCACTTCACAAAATAGATGGCATCATGAGGGAGGAAAATGATGTGGATATTTTGAAGCAACATCTCAAGACATCAGTCAGGAAGTTAAAGCTTGGTCGCAAATGGGTCTTTCAGATGGACAATGACCCCAAGCATACTTCCAAAGTTGTGGCAAAAGTCCTGACCTCAAACCTATCGAAAATGTGTGGGCAGAACTGAAAAAACTTGTGCAAGCAAGGAGGCCGACAAACCTGACTCAGTTACACCAGTTCTGTCAGGAGGAATGGGCCAAAATTCACCAACTTATTGCGGGAAACTTGTGGAAGGCTACCCGAGATGTTCGACCCAAGATAAACAATTTAAAGGCAATACTACCAAATACTAATTGGGTGTATGTAAACTTCTGACCTACTGGGAATGTGATGAAAGAAATAAAAGCTGAAATAAATAATTGTCTCTACTATTATTCTGACATTTCATGTTCTTAAAATAAAGTGGTGAGCCTAACTGATCTAAGACAGGGAATTTTTGCTAGGATTAAATGTCAGAAATTGTGAAAAACTGTGTTTAAATGTATTTGGCTAAGGTGTATGTAAACTTCCAACTTCAACTGTATGTACTAATACTTCTATATACCTACTGCAGGTTTCCTTAACTAATCTACTAACTAGCTAGCTAACGTTAGCTTGTTTGGATTGTGTTCGCTAACAGTATAGCCAAGATGACATGTCGTTCTGTTGCGTTGATCTTCCTTGCTGGTAAAATAATCTGTGATATTGTAGCTATAGAGCAAATAATTTTAGTATTAACAACGTGCAGAAATCCATATGTGTGTTTCTTTGGATAGGCTACTTAACCGGTGGGTGCATGACATGGGTGACAGGGTGCTAACGCTATGGTATTAGTGCAAAGTGGTCGTAGGCTTCACCAGACAAAAATACAGTTCGTCTAGGGAGGGAGCGAGAGTTTAGCTATGTCGAAATACACATTTAGTTTGTCAGCAGGCACAGATTGACATTTTGCCTTGGGATGTATACTTTTTGGGTGATTCTGTAGTTGCAATGAGAGGAATGGAACTCTCAGATGAAAGGGGAATGGTGCTTGCTAACGTTAGCTATAGCTAGGAGATGGCGAACTCCATTGGACACCTTTCTCTAAATATCTCTGGTTAAAGTTAGCTCTATTCAGTCTCGGGGTGCGTGTGATTTAGCAAAAGTGTAGTGGAATATTCCGCCTATGCTTTTGTTATCCTTATTAGTCCATTAAATTAATAAATTCAGCAACAACAGGCACAGACTGATATTTTACCCTGCAGGATATTAAAGTTATCTTTTATTTTCTTCAGATTGTGTGGTTAGCTTGCTAGCATTATTCAGGGCGATGGTCGTAGCATTTTTTCCACGTGAGTTGAGTTATCCTCGTGCTTCGCTAATCTTTCAGAAGTGATCCTTATCAACCATTAATTAGGCAACGTTAAATGAATGATATCGGAAACATCAGGCACAGACTGATATTTGATTTAGCCTTGTAGTCTATAATTATTTTGTTTAGATTGTGTGGTTGGCATAAATTGCATATTAATATATAGCTTGATAGCTCTTTTGGTGTGTGCATGCAATTTGGTGGCTGCGGGGTAGTGTAATTTTTATATTGCAGGCTGACTGGTAGCTGGAAGTAGGTTTATTGGGAATGTTCAGGTATAAATCCTGCAATTTCTGTTTCCTAAATATTAAAGCATTCATTAAACATGCAAAAAAACATAGAAATGTCGTGAACGACAGTTTTGCTCGTGGGGTAGAGTGCCCTTCCATCACTACTTGTTACACTACCCCGACCTCATCCTGCAATTTGGGCGACTCATTCTTTTGTGGGCCCCCGAGGTTTGAGAGCAAGCTCTCCTACTTCAAGGAGTGTGCCAGAAAACTTGTCTGAGAGCCACCAGTTACTCCAAGCAGCAGCCAATTGTCATGGAAGAAAATGATGACGGACACACATTTGGAAAGATCTCACTGATTCTGGTCACAGAATCACAGGTCCTTTTAATTGTTGGGGTGAATCAGTCTGTGTCACCGGTCGATCTCGGGGTTCATTTTATACCAGATTCTCGGATGAATTATGTGTGTGTTATTAAAGATAGATTGAGGCATTATTACCCACTACCAGTTTATGAAGTGTCAAGTTTCTATGTTGTTTCCCTGCATCACTCAGTGTGTTCTCCTTAAACCAGTGTAGGCATGGAGGGTCTTCAAGATGCAATTCAACACCAATTGCCCGAGTTGGAGACCGAGATGGTGAGATCTTTGTTGGAGCATCTGAGGGCAAATGTCAGCGTGGAGAATATTAACGACCTTGAATATGTTCAGCCGGAGGACATAAAATACCATTTGACACCAATATAGTGCTGGGAATAGCTTCAGTCCTTCAACCAAAGATGTGAGATCTTGATTGATAAATGTAACATATGTATGTAATTGTTATGAAAAAAGGTGCTATCTAGAACCTAAAATGGTTATTTGGCTGTCCCCATAGGATAACCCTTTGAAGATCCCTTTTTGATTCCAGGTACATGTATAACCCTTTTGGTTCCAGGTAGAACTCTTCTGGGTTCCATGTAGAACCCTTTCCACAGATGGTTCTACATGGAACCCAAAAGGGTTCTACCTGGAACCAAACAGGGTTCTCCTATGGGGACAGCCAAAGAACCCTTTCGGAACCCTTTTTCTCAGAGTGTAAACACAGACACATACAGTTAAAAAGGTTCTGTAAATAATTTGTTTGTTTGCCAGCAAAATAAATGGTTTATGCTATGATGGAGCGAGGCATATGCAATAAAAGGGACGGAAATGACAAAAATACATAAAAGTACACAAATATACAAATGTTTCTGTAAATTGTTTGTTTGTCCTCTTGTGCTGGTATGGAGTGCAGCTTTTCTTTGTATTTTTTTTGGAAGAAAATTAAGAATGGATAGGATCTGTAACAATGGATATGACACTTGTCCTCCTCCAAGCCTCAGTGACCTCCAGGAACACTGACCTTTCCTTTTCACCAAGTTATTGCTCTGCGGCCACTTCACTACCCTCACTGGCATCGTGATTGACAGTTGCCTGACTCAAACTCTCCTGAACAAGGGTAAGAGAATGGTCAACTTTTTCAAAAGCCAAAAGACCAGGTTGAGAAGAGAGATCCAGTGCCTGCTGAATGAAATCGACGATTACATCAAAGGCAGTGGCGATCTAACAGCCACTGCTCCCATTCTTTTGACCCACTTCAGAGAGAAGGACAAATCTCTGCTTCTCTTGGCAGATGTAAGGAATAGTGTTTTTAGACTTATAACGTTTATATGATTAATGGTGTTTATACTGTACTATTACGCATGATTTTAATATTTTTATGTATGCTTAGTGATTTTAGGTCACGGCAACTCTGGTTGATGTTGAGACGCAAATTCCTTGGTCAGACACACCAAGGCTGATCATGCTTGGTAATACATTTATTTGATTTAAGGTGGAACAGAAATATATAGTATTGTGGTAGCTATCTAGAGATGTCTAGTAAGTATACACTAACACCCTTACTTTTGTGTATTTCAGGAAACACTCTATTGGGTTCCTCAAAATGGATGGTGTCTATCGAGGGGAGAGTGGTCTGTGTTATGGACAGTGAGTCTAACTTTGCTGCTGCCCTCTCTGTGCTCTTCAGCACTTCACCAGGAGTCGACCTCTGCAGCCTTGGAGCTGATACAGAGGTAAGCATTGAACATTCATTGATCCAACACCTACATTTAGCATTTGTTAGTTCCATTTCAATTATATTTCTTATTGTTATTTTTTCAATGCCTCAACTGATTAAATATGTTTTATGTTGGGTTGTGCATGTTCCTGGTTCGAATAAACCCTGAAGGAAACAAATGCACAGCGAAAGCAGAAGTGAGCCGCAAGACCGGAAAGGTCGTTCAGAGGAAGCCAATGCCAATTGACCTACATGTTACACGCTTTCTCACAGACCTGAAGGAGTTTGAGTGGAAAAACTCCAACATGTAAGTACACAAACAGACACACCTGATGACCATACACTTTATTTGTCAGTTGTCATCTGCCTTTTTACCCAGCGAGTAATAGTAGTAGTAGTAGTAGTCATAGCATTAGTTATAGTAATAGTAGTAGTAGTAGTAGTAGTAGTAGTAGTAGTAGTAGTAGTAGTAGCATTAGTTATAGTAATATTAGTAGTAGTAGTAGTAGTAGTAGTAGTAGTAGTAGTAGTAGTAGTAGTAGCATTAGTTATAGTAATAGTAGTAGTAGTAGTAGTAGCATTAGTTATAGTAATAGTAGTAGTAGTAGTAGTAGAAGTAGTAGTAGTAGTAGCATTAGTTATAGTAATAGTAGTAGTAGTAGTAGTAGTAGTAGTAGCATTAGTTATAGTAATAGTAGTAGTAGTAGTCATAGCATTAGTTATAGTAATAGTAGTAGTAGTAACATTAGTTATAGTAGTAGTAGTCATAGCATTAGTTATAGTAATAGTAGTAGTAGTAGTAGTAGTAGTAGTAGTAGTAGTAGTAGTAGTAGTCATAGCATTAGTTATTGTAATAGTAGTAGTAGTAGTAGTAGTAGTCATAGCATTAGTTATAGTAATAGTAGTAGTAGTAGTAGTAGTAGTAGTCATAGCATTAGTTATAGTAATAGTAGTAGTAGTAGTAGTCATAGCATTAGTTATAGTAATAGTAGTAGTAGTAGTAGTAGTCATAGCATTAGTTATAGTAATAGTAGTAGTAGTAGTAGTCATAGCATTAGTTATAGTAATAGTAGTAGTAGTCATAGCATTAGTTATAGTAGTAGTAGTAGTAGTAGTCATAGCATTAGTTATAGTAATAGTAGTAGTAGTAGTAGTAGTAGTCATAGCATTAGTTATAGTAGTAGTAGTAGTAGTCATAGCATTAGTTATAGTAATAGTAGTAGTAGTAGTCATAGCATTAGTTATAGTAATAGTAGTAGTAGTAGTAGTAGTAGTAGTAGTAGTCATAGCATTAGTTATAGTAGTAGTAGTAGTAGTAGTCATAGCATTAGTTATAGTAATAGTAGTAGTAGTAGTAGTAGTCATAGCATTAGTTATAGTAATAGTAGTAGTAGTAGTAGTCATAGCAATAGTTATAGTAATAGTAGTAGTAGTAGTAGTAGTAGTAGTAGTAGTAGTAGTAGTAGTAGTCATAGCATTAGTTATAGTAATAGTAGTAGTAGTAGTAGTCATAGCATTAGTTATAGTAATAGTAGTAGTAGTAGTCATAGCATTAGTTATAGTAATAGTAGTAGTAGTAGTAGTAGTCATAGCATTAGTTATAGTAATAGTAATAGTAGTAGTAGTCATAGCATTAGTTATAGTAATAGTAGTAGTAGTAGTAGTCATAGCATTAGTTATAGTAATAGTAGTAGTAGTAGTAGTAGTAGTCATAGCATTAGTTATAGTAATAGTAGTAGTAGTAGTAGTCATAGCATTAGTTATAGTAATAGTAGTAGTAGTAGTAGTAGTAGTAGTCATAGCATTAGTTATCAAATAAAATAAAATAAAATAAAAAAATTATTTGTCACATACACATGGTTAGCAGATGTTAATGCGAGTGTAGCGAAATGCTTGTGCTTCTAGTTCCGACAATGCAGTAATAACCAACAAGTAATCTAGCTAACAATTCCAAAACTACTACCTTATAGACACAAGTGTAAGGGGATAAAGAATATGTACATAAAGATATATGAGTGAGTGATGGTACAGAGCGGCATAGGCAAGATACAGTAGATGGTATTGAGTGCAGTATATACATATGAGATGAGTATGTAAACAAAGTGGCATAGTTAAAGTGGCTAGTGATACATGTATTACATAAAGATGCAGTAGATGATATAGAGTACAGTATATACATATACATATGAGATGAATAATGTAGGGTATGTAAACATTATATTAGGTAGCATTGTTTAATGTGGCTAGTGATATACTAGTAGTAGTAGTAGTAGTAGTAGTCATAGCATTAGTTATAGTAGTAGTAGTAGTAGTAGTCATAGCATTAGTTATAGTAATAGTAGTAGTAGTAGTAGTAGTAGTCATAACATTAGTTATAGTAATAGTAGTAGTAGTAGTAGTAGTCATAGCATTAGTTATAGTAGTAGTAGTAGTAGTCATAGCATTAGTTATAGTAATAGTAGTAGTAGTAGTAGTAGTAGTCATAACATTAGTTATAGTAATAGTAGTAGTAGTAGTAGTCATAACATTAGTTATAGTAATAGTAGTAGTAGTAGTAGTAGTCATAGCATTAGTTATAGTAGTAGTAGTAGTAGTAGTCATAGCATTAGTTATAGTAATAGTAGTAGTAGTAGTAGTAGTAGTCATAACATTAGTTATAGTAATAGTAGTAGTAGTAGTAGTAGTAGTCATAACATTAGTTATAGTAGTAGTAGTAGTAGTCATAGCATTAGTTATAGTAATAGTAGTAGTAGTAGTCATAGCATTAGTTATAGTAATAGTAGTAGTAGTAGTAGTAGTCATAGCATTAGTTATAGTAATAGTAGTAGTAGTAGTAGTAGTAGTAGTAGTAGTAGTAGTAGTCATATCATTAGTTATAGTAATAGTAGTAGTAGTAGTAGTAGTAGTCATAGCAATAGTTATAGTAATAGTAGTAGTAGTAGTCATAGCATTAGTTATAGTAATAGTAGTAGTAGTAGTAGTAGTAGTAGTCATAGCATTAGTTATAGTAATAGTAGTAGTAGTAGTAGTAGTCATAGCATTAGTTATAGTAATAGTAGTAGTAGTAGTCATAGCATTAGTTATAGTAATAGTAGTAGTAGTAGTAGTAGTAGTCATAGCATTAGTTATAGTAATAGTAATAGTAATAGTAGTAGTAGTCATAGCATTAGTTATAGTAATAGTAGTAGTAGTAGTAGTAGTAGTCATAGCATTAGCTATAGTAATAGTAGTAGTAGTAGTAGTAGTAGTAGTAGTAGTCATAGCATTAGTTATCAAATCAAATCAAATCAAATTTTTATTTGTCACATACACATGGTTAGCAGATGTTAATGCGAGTGTAGCGAAATGCTTGTGCTTCTAGTTCCGACAATGCAGTAATAACCAACAAGTAATCTAGCTAACAATTCCAAAACTACTACCTTATAGACACAAGTGTACGGGGATAAAGAATATGTACATAAAAATATATGAGTGAGTGATGGTACAGAGCAGCATAGGCAAGATACAGTAGATGGTATTGAGTGCAGTATATACATATGAGATGAGTATGTAAACAAAGTGGCATAGTTAAAGTGGCTAGTGATACATGTATTACATAAAGATGCAGTAGATGATATAGAGTACAGTATATACATATACATATGAGATGAATAATGTAGGGTATGTAAACATTATATTAGGTAGCATTGTTTAAAGTGGCTAGTGATATACTAGTAGTAGTAGTAGTAGTAGTAGTCATAGTCATAATCATAGTAATAGTTGTAGTAGTACAACTATTAATAGTAGTAGTAGTCATAGCATTAGTTATAGTAATAGTAGTAGTAATAGTAGTAGTAGTAGTAGTAGTACTAGCATTAGTTATAGTAATAGTAGTAGTAGTAGTAGTAGTCATAGCATTAGTTATAGTAATAGTAGTAGTAGTAGTAGTAGTAGCAATAGTCATAGCATTAGTTATAGTAATAGTAGTAGTAGTAGTAGTAGTAGTAGTAGTAGTAGTAGTAGTAGTCATAGTCATAGTCATAATCATAGTAATAGTTGTAGTAGTAGTAGTAGTCATAGTCATAGTCATAATCATAGTAATAGTAGTAGTAGTAGTAGTAGTCATAGCATTAGTTATAGTAATAGTAGTAGTAGTAGTAGTAGTAATAGTCATAGCATTAGTTATAGTAATAGTAGTAGTAGTAGTAGTAGTAGTAGTAGTAGTAGTAGTAGTAGTCATAGTCATAATCATAGTAATAGTTGTAGTAGTAGTAGTAGTAGTAGTAGTCATAGTCATAATCATAGTAATAGTTGTAGTAGTAGTAGTCATAGTCATAATCATAGTAATAGTAGTAGTAGTAGTAGTAGTCATAGTCATAATCATAGTAATAGTTGTAGTAGTAGTAGTAGTCATAGTCATAATCCTAGTAATAGTTGTAGTAGTAGTAGTAGTAGTAGTAGTAGTAGTAGTCATAGTCATAATCATAGTAATAGTTGTAGTAGTAGTAGTAGTAGTAGTAGTAGTAGTAGTCATAGTCATAATCATAGTAATAGTTGTAGTAGTAGTAGTAGTAGTAGTAGTCATAGTCATAATCATAGTAATAGTTGTAGTAGTAGTAGTAGTCATAGTAATAGCAATTTCTTTCTTTCTATTCTTTCTATTTCCATGTTTGTCCTAGTTGACGTATCAGAGCTAAGGAGGATCAGAGTTTCAAAGATTGGGGTGATAATCTGCATACCACCGAGATTTATTCGAGACTTTATTCGAGCATCACTCATTCTCTCAGAAATCCTGCCCAACGAAATCCTGCCATGACGGTTGGGTCAACAAATGATCTGCTTGCTCCATCCCGGAGCCTGTTTTGACTTGCGGTAGCGTGCTTCTCTGGCTCCAGTCTATCCCTGCTTGCTTCTCTCTATCATCCTTCTCTCTCAGCCCCTTTCTCTCTCGTTCTCTCTCATTTCTCTCTCAAAGACAGGCAGGCAAGCAGTTCTTGCTATAGTTTTTTGGAAAAATGTCTCCCTTTTGTTTTCCTATTTTTCATTGATCTGTTTAGATTAGATTTTTTCTTACATGATCCTGTATTTTCAAGAATGACCTATTCTGATGTTTTGGTTTGTGTATGGTGAAGTACATTATTGGCCAGTGTTTGTCAATGTTCTTATCACTGTATCTCTCTCTCTCTCTCTCTCTCTCTCTCTTTCTCTCCCCTACTATCTGGAGTTGTAATGTTGCTCTATTCAAATGGTGTTCTTTATGGTTAAATTGCAATTCATGTGAAATTAATGTTATGAATTTGAATAAATATATTTGTACACGTATTTGTTTTTCTTACAATATTACATTTCAGGGATGTGTCTTCTAAAGACAACCTGCAATGCTTTTAGTATTGTAAAATAATTGTATATTACTGTAGGTATTTCCCTGTAAATTTACAGCATTATACAGACACCACAGTTGCCAGTTTAATACTGTAATTTTGCTTTACAGCAGTGATGCTGTAATATAGTTTACAGTATGATTTTTACTTACTGTAAAACCTATTACAGCATCCCTGCTGTAAATTTACAAACCCAGTTCTTCTGTGCACCAGAAGAATAGCCAACTAAGCTAAAACATTCAGGTGTCAGGCAGTTACAGTACTTATCTCTGCATGGTTTACCAAATCAACAGTTAGTAATGATGATTCCTAGGCTTTAGTTCAGCGGGTTAACACAGTGTCGTGGTGTGTAGGAGAACCGGGTTCTAAAAAAATATGTATATAAACCCTGGATTACTGGTACTATGTATTGGCCAATGAGAGGCTTTGAAGCCACCAGTCATTCATATTGGCACTCCTCAGAAGAAGCAGTCCTCCATATGAATGAATGGAATTCGACAGTATTTCAATTAAATGTTACAAGGACAAAAATACACGTATTTCAGTAGTTTGTTGTTGTAGTGGGGGCAGTAACATTAGAACTTTCAATAAAAAATACTTGGATGTATTTTTTATCTTTATGTTTAGCTCACATAATATACAGTGCATTCGGAAAGTATTCAGATCACATTTTGTTGTTACAGCCTTAGTCAAAAATGGATTAAATGTTTCTCATCAATCTACACAATACCCCATTATGACAAAGCAAAAACTGGTTTTTAGACATTTTTACAAATATATAAAATAAAAAACAGTAATAGCTTATTAAGTACTCAGATAAGGTGATTGCGCGCGGGTGCATCCTGTTTCAATTTATCATCTTTGAGATGTTTCTACAACTTGATTGGATTCCACCTGTGTTATATTCAATTGACATGACTTGGAAAGGCACACACCTGTCTATATAAGGTCCCATAGTTGACATTGCAAGTCAGAGCAAAAACCAAGCCATGAGATCGAAGGAATTGTCTGCAGAGCTCCGAGACGGGATTGTGTCAAGGCACAGATCTGGGAAAGGGTACCCAAACATTTCTGCAAGAACACAGTGGCCTCCATCATTCTTAAATGGAAGAAGTTTTGAGCCACCAAGACTCTTTCTATAGCTGGCCACCTGTCCAAACTGAGCAATCGGGAGAAGGGCCTTGGTCAGGGAGGTGATCAAGAACTCCAGAGCAAAGCTGTCATCAAGGCAAAGGGTGGCTACTTTGAAGAATCTTAAAATATATATATAATATTTGTTTAACTCTTTTTTAGTTACTACATGATTCCATATGTGTTATTTCATAGTTTTGATGGCTTCACTATTATTCTACAATGTAGAACATTGTAAAAAATAAAATAAAAACTTGACTGGTAATGTATATATATATATATATATATATATATATATATATATATATATATTCTTTTTTTAATCATCCTCTACATTGTGATCCTTACCAAAAGATCTCCTTCTGGACACCCTCTTCATTCCCCTATCCCCAACTTTAAGAACACTGTTAAATAACTGCTACTGAGTGGGGTGGGCTTGATTAGTAGACCAGAATGCTGAGCACTGCAGATAGAAATGCACCGTATAGTACAGATTCTCAATTGTATAGGTGAAGAGTGAGTCCAGTCTATATAGAGTGAGTAGTCTATACCTACCATTTCTAGCTACATCATTCTGAATGTTCAGTCCCACTGAAAGCAGCCCTTGTGAATGGAAAGGCAGAGCAGCAATGACCCTAGGGGTTAAGAATGTGTGAGCTGGTTCTTCTCTTTAAAATGACTGTTGTATGGGCCAGTACCCATTAGAAATCAGTATGATGGACAGGTGTATTTAGAATATCTCAACTATCTCCTCACTCTCAGTGGGTCATAGTTGACGTTTACACAGACACACACACATTTCTTGAGAGGGCATCCATTCGATCGCTGCATCATCATTGTGGGCAGGTCCTTGTGAAAAATTATGCCCATCATCTATTGTTTGGCTCCATTGCACCATATGGTTCAGCAACCACCTACTAGTGGGAGGTGGACCCATGAGTGCTTATTGTTTCACTGGTGGAATCTTATTGCTATCTTAACAGCAATTAGCAGACATCTGGTCATCTATTTTGTCTTGTATAGAGACAGCAGCCATTGTATCCTAAATTAAGTTTAAAAAAATAATAGGCTATAGTTGTTTACCATTTCAAGTTTAGGAGCTCTTTATAA
Organism: Oncorhynchus kisutch; assembly: GCF_002021735.2. NCBI lineage: Eukaryota > Metazoa > Chordata > Actinopteri > Salmoniformes > Salmonidae > Oncorhynchus > Oncorhynchus kisutch. Next base: position 29,686,370 of record NC_034190.2, read on the forward strand.
AGCAAATGTATGCTTAATATGTGTCATTTACAGTGCAATCATAAAGTATTCAGACCCCTTGACTTTTCCCACATTTCATTGCGTTACAGCATTATTCTAAAATGGATTAAATTGTTAGATTTAACGGTGTGTAGATTGATGAGGGAAAAAAATAAATGTTATTCATTTTAGAAAAAGGCTGTGAGGTAACCAAATGTGGAAAAGTCAAGATGTCTGAATACTTTCTGAATGCACTGTGTTATTCACATGACATTGCAATGTAAAATGATAGAGATTATCTAGGACGCAAAAAGCAACTGGGGCGTTTTTGTGGTGTGGTCCTTCAATTTGCATGACCCCAAATATTGAACGAGGTGATGAGCGATTGCAAGCAGTTCAGAAAAGCGCACATTTCGCGTCCGGCACAGAAGTGTCAATTTGGGGATTTTTTACACTCGAGTCTATAATTTGGACAATTGAATGTAGCCTAATTAGAATGCCTCAACACCGCTTTCATTCAAAATTCTAGTGAATTTGATAGGAATTACAGCAGTAATCATGAACCTTTTTTTTACTATTGAATTATTCTACAGAAGTTGTGGAACACAGTCAGTGAACGATGCAGAGGGGCTTCACTAACATTGCAATGAAAACTAACATCAGAATAATACTTTGTCAAAGCATGCGTAATATTTTTTAATTACCTTGCATTTCTGAAGACCTGCTGAAGCCCAAGAGAAGCGACGCGCTCACAAGTAGAACATTTTGCATAAGCCTCCCCATATCCATCGTAAAGGCACAACCTTCATGAACGTTCCCCAAATAACCTAATATCTAACTTTTCAACTGTGACTCCACCGAAGTAAAGAAACGCGAGTGGAACTGTGTGAAGACTCCTCGACCGGCACGCTGACCAGCGCGGATGGGTTGTCAAGAAATGTTGTCTCGCACGGTCGCACTCCGCGCGCCAGGCAAAAGAATGCTTCGGGTGAAGGTGAACGATGTCAGCGGGTCTCACTCGTGATCCGAGCAGCTTGGGGTGTGCTGCGCCGAACACTTTCCTCATCTCCCAAATGAGAAACATGAGATGGGCTGCGAGCTATTACAGACAGTGAACAGGGCAATATAACGATGCTTGTCAATCAAATAAAAGTTTTACTACCTCTGTGCGCTCACTGTCTCCAGCTTGCATAGCCTAATGATAAACTGACAATTATAAGACTGCTTACTTGTACATGACTGCAATCACACTGCATTATTTATTATGGTGCAATGAGTCAGTTTCATTTGTGTGCCTAAGACTTGTTTCCTTCCCTTACCAAAAAAATATGTTTTGAAACTGCAGTAAAAGTGCAGTAATTTTCAGTGGACTCTGCAGTGGTATTTTGGACATACTGCATTCTAACTGCAGTTATACTGCACTCTGACTGCAATCTTTTTTGTAAGGGTTAAGCTCTCATAAATAAGGGATATTCATTTAACAACAGCACCATTTTATAAAAAAAGATTCCCACAGGATTGAATTGACAATCCTACTAGACCAGAGCTAACAGCCACATTTGACCCTTGACAACATCTGGTATGACCTGCCAGCGTCTTCCAGAATGATCTTATGTATTTATGAACGTTTGTTTTTATTGTCTCTTGGCCTAAGTACCACTGCTGAGATTATGTCATGGCTTTGGGTTTATGCCTTCAGATTATACTTTTCTTTTCTGAAATAAAGTGGTTGCAGATTGATTCTTGAGAGACTGTTTAACCTAAAGTATAATTAGTGTGATTGATCTAATCCATATATGTCTCATTGGCAATGTTTTGGCCTGCATTGTACAACATGGCAACACAGACAGGTCAGAAGGTTCCTGTCGAGACAAAACATATGGTGGAAATAATATCCCGCTCCTCGTAGTAGTTGCCTCAAATGTAGATCATCATAGAACACACAAACATTGTTGGCAGTTGGAGACATTTATCAGCATATTATTGAGTGTATGTATTTCATTGTTTATATGCAACCTCAGAAGAGCAAGAACCAGGGCTTGTTCAGGAGAGTGTAACGTAACATAACATAACATTCAGATAGAAATGTTTTGTGGAGACAATATATGATTGTCTGCCCTGTAGACTATGACGCATTGTGTCTGATGCTCTATTTATGACTTTTCTATACTACATGAACAAAAGTATGTGGACAACTGCTCGTCGAACATCTCATTCCAAAATCATGGGCATTAATTAGTGAGGTCGGGCATTAATATGGAGTTAGTCCCCCCTTTGCCTCCACTCTTCTGGGAAGGCTTTTTTTAGATGTTGGAACATTGCTGTGGGGACTTGCTTCCATTCAGCCACAAGAGCATCGATCTTGACAAACCTTTTCTGTACGGACCTCACTTTGTTCACTGGGGCATGGTCATGCTGAACCAGGAAAGGGCGTTCCCCAAATTGTTCCCACAAAGTTGGAAGCACAGAATTGTCTAGCATGTCATTGTATGCTGTGTGTAAAGATTACCCTTCACTGGAACTAAGAAGCCTGAACCTTGAAAAACAGCTCCAGACCATTATTCCCCCTCCACCAAATTTTACAGTTGGCCCTATGCATTCTGGAAGGTAGCGTTCTCCTGGCATCCGCCAAACCCGATTGGTCCTTTGGACTGCCAGATGGTGAAGCGTGACTCATCACTCCAGAGAGCGCGTTTCCACTGCTCCAGAGTCCAATGGCGGCAAACTTTACACCACTCCAGCTGACGCTTGGCATTGCACATGATGATCTTAGGCTTGTGTGTGTGCGGCTGCTCGGCCATGGAAACCCATTTCATGAAGCTCCTGACAAACAGTTCTTGTGCTGGCCTTGCTTCCAGAGGCAGTTTGGAACTTGGTAGTGAGTGATGCAACCGAGGACAGACCATGTTTATACGCTACGCGTTTCAACACTCAGCGGTCCCGTTCTGTGAGCTTGTGTGGCCTACCACTTAGCAGCTGAGCTGTTGTTGCTCCGAGATGTTTCCACTTCACAAGAACAGCACTTACAGTTGACTGGGGCAGCTCTAGCAGGGCAGACATTTGACAAATTGACTTGTTGGAAAGGTGGAATCCTGAGCTCTTCAGTCATGCAATTCTACTGCCAATGTTTTCCTATGGAGATTGCAAGGATGTGTGCTCGACCTGTCAGGAACGGGTGTGGCTGTAATAGCCAAATCCACTCATTTGAAGGGTGTCCACATACTTTTGTTGTGTAGTGTATCTATAATAGATGCGTAAAAGAGTTCAATTGAACACAGACTGTGGGTTATAGAAGGACGCCAGATTGGCGCACACTGAACAAATCTGATCTAACAAAGTGAATATTCATCAAATCCGTCATGATTTATGTATTGTAACAGGCCCACATTGTGTATACTAAAGTCAGATTTTGATATATTTGGATGTTTTCGCTGCATAACATTAATAGAAGTAGTCCCTTTTCAGGTTTAGAAGAAGTGACTGCTAAATGCTAACTCCCGTTCATATAAACTGGTAGCATAGCTAGCATAGACAAATCGGTGATGGTATTCAAAGTCGTTTTTAACTGTAATGCAGTTGTTTGGTCATGATGACATGAACATATATTGGGGTTGACATCCATACAAGCATTGTACTTCGATTTTTACCTCAACATAGTGCAATATACCATAAACAATAGCCTAAATGTAGGCTAATTTTGCTGGGGGCAATGAGGAGATTTGGGATCTTTACCCCACGGCATCTTTCCCCCATGTTTTTCCATGGCATTTCCATTGTTTTGATGCGTTCTATTGACCTCTTTACCACATCTATGTTCTGTACGTTTTATGCCACTGAAAACTCAGAGTGATCCGTTCTCACAGAAAGGAGAATTCTGACAAGAATTCTGACATGATTGTTGAGTGGTAAAGAAAGACTAGCATGGGTGCCGCAAAAGAGCATATATATATATATTTGTTTTAAATCACAGGAAAGGAAGAGGGACAGCATTCTGTTCCACTCAGTGCTCTTCCATCTTACAGTCTACTAGTTAATTCCATAGTGCTGGGAAGCAGAGCTGTACAGCATCATCATTTCTCAATACCAAACCGTATGCATGTTTTCTATAAGTCACCTTTCTTTGGGTGATCGATAAAAATAATACTGCGTTCGTGAGACAGAAAATTCTCTGTGTTACCTTAAAGTCCCCTTGGAAAGATCTCAAACAATAACTTCCAGGTAATATATCTGCTCTACTGCATAATTCTGTTGAATATGTTTTCCATTGTGATTTTAGGGGTTAAAAAAGGAAAGGCATAGTTTCTTCATAATTCTTCAATTATATTAAAACTCACTTGAAGATTCTGAGACAAGAAAAGGTATGCCTTCCTGGGATGTCAAGAAAACAAAAATCAAGCCCCAATAAAGGAGACAGCCCAACTTGGCATGTTAGTGGATGCCAAGAGGGGTCTGGCCTGACAAAGGATTATCGTGAATTGTGGGGGATTGAGATTTTTGAGGAATGTAATCCCAGTTCCCTTATTGCAGTACACAGAATAAATCAGAGAATGTCCATTTTCCCTTCACAACGTCTCCTTGCCCCTAGTCCCATACAGAGCCAGTACTGCTCATTCCTCTTCTTCCTCCTTGATGTGGTGGGGTCCCACTAGCGCTGCCTGCGGTCAGACGTGCTGGATGCTGACGATCCCCATCAAAATGGCATAGCCCAGCATGGAGCCCATGGCGAACAGGATTTGGTTGCGTTGTTTATGGGGCTCGTTGTCAAAGTCACTACCATCAGAATAGACTGACACCTGGGATGAGTGTCAAAAGAGAAGAAAGCATGAAGTCTCTGCACATAGCGTATCATAACAAAACCAGTTTTTGCAATTGATTGTTAATACAGTTAGAGTTTTCAGTGTTTTGGAGTTGAGTATCACACTGCTAGACTAGGTACTCAAGATCAGTACGTCTCAACTCTGGTTCTCGAGTATCCCAAACAGTCCAGCTTTTTGATACAACCAGTCAACCAATCACCCACTTGACAAGTTAAAATCAGGTGTGTTTGCCCTGTGCTACAACAAAAGTGACTGTACTGTTGGGGATACTACTCAAAGAACGGAGTTGAGAAATAATACTCCAGGGAACTTACCTCCGCCCTCTGAGGGGAAATAGAGGACCAGGCCGTTGGTGCAGTAGTGCCGCAGGTTGTCCTGGGAGTTGAGGTGTTGGTGGAGTTTCCCATTAGGCAGCTTCACCTTCAGCAGGGGGGTAGGCTTCCAAAGAGGATGGGCTGGGGAGACAATGCACAAGGTTGCTCCATCACGGCAGTATGGCTTTTGAACTTAGCCGAAGTTCACATAATTTGCTTCGCATGCAATTTAGCAAAAACATTTAACATAATTTGCATTTTCTGCACAGCAGCCACTTACGAATCCCTAAAGAAGAACTTGTGTAAGCCCAGGCGGTGAGAGAGCAGGTTCATGCACTCCAGCACATCATGGTAAAGCTGTGGAGGGGATCCAAAGCACCCAGACAACCGTCAGCATGGACATACAGAAGCATTCTCAGCCTGAACAGCTGTATTTGCATTTATGAAAAAGGTCATCAGCAAGCAAGTGCACATGGAGCTTATTTATGACCCATCCCTCAATGAAGCCAGAACATGGTTATGTGTACAGTTAGTTAAACCAGGGATGGGCAACTCCGGTTCCCCCGAAGGACCGGAGTTGCCCATCCCCCAGTTACAAACCGAGTCAATGCACATGTTGATATAGCATAACAAATCAAATCAAAAATATTTTAGGGTGGGATCTTTGAGAACAATACCCTTTTATTATTAACCCCCCCCCCCCAGAACTACCTCACAAATTATTCCTGAACGTGGTTTCCATGGAGATGAACCGCCTGACCCAATTACCACGTGTTGTGAAAACACAGACTGTTTTGGCTTTTTTCAATTACCATGAACTACCCTCTCCACGTCAGGGTACCAAAGAGGCAATCCAGGGGCCTCTCTCTGGTAATCGCTAGCTGCTATTTACAATGTGGACTACTTTGATGATAGTCCATCCATAGACTTGGCCGTATAACCCTTATCATTTCACATCTTATTATCATCTCATGTTTCACCTCCTTTCTCTGTGCTTCTCAAGACACTCTTTCATCACTCCCCTCCATCTCTTATTTCTCACTGTCTGAATGATCAACTCTTTGTTCCTCTCTTTTGCATCACCCTCCTCTTCTTTACCTTTCATCTCCTCCCTCCACCTGTTACCTGGCCATTTGCCAAATCAAATTGTGTCAATTCACACTCAGTCTTATCTTCTCCAACAATATGTATTTTACACCCTCAACCGTCCCTTCTCACCTTCTCCAGCTGATGCCCAGGCTCCAGTGTGGGGTCTCTCCTCACCAGCCTCAGCCTCTCCAGTTGCTGGTTGTGAATGTGGTTGGGCAGCAGAAAGTTGTGGGAAGGTGATGTTCTAGCGTTCCAGCGCCGCGTCACATCCACTGCTCCCAATTTGTTAATCTAGGTCCAAAAGGCTCCATAAAAGCTTCTACCCCCAAGCTTAAGATTGCTGAACAATTAATACAATGACCACCCGGACTATTTGCATTGACAACCCCCCCCCCCCCCAGTGGTTTAGTATCTATGCATAGTCACTTTACCCCTACCTACATGTACAAATTACCTCGACTAACACATGCCTCTGCACATTGGCTCGGTACCGGTACCCCAGGTATATAGCCCCGTTAATGTTATTTTATTTTTTAACTTTTTTAAAATTTAGTTTATTTAGTAAATATTTTCATAATTATATTTTCTTTAAACCGCATTGTTGTTTAAGGGCTTGTAAGTAAGCATTTCACAGTAAGGTGTTGTATTCGGTGCATGTGACAAATTAAATTTGATTTGATTCCAGCAGACACTGGGAGATGAATTCACCTTTCAGCAGGACAACAACCTAAAACACAAGGCCAAATCCACACTGGAGTCGCTTACCAAGAAGATAGTGAATATTCTTGACTGGGCAAGTTACAGTTTTGACTTAAATCTGCTTGAAAGTCTATGACAAGACTTAAAAATAGTTGTCTAACAACAGTAAACAACCAATTTGACAGATATTGAAAGAATTTGGAAAATAATAAAACAGGCAAATGTTGTTGAATCCAGGTGTGCAAAGCTCTTAGATACATACCCAGAAAGACTCATATTTTTATTTATTTGAACTTTTACCCCCTTTTCTCAGTCTTGTCCCATCGCTGCAACTCCCCTATGGACTTGATCGAGAGCCATGCATCCTAAACACAACCGTGCCTAGCCGCACTGCTTCTTTAACCCGGAAGTCAGCCACACCAATGTGTCAGCTTGCAGACCCCCAGCCCGCCACAACGATTCATTAGAGTGCGATGGGACAAGGAAAGCACGCCTGGCCAAACCGTTCTCTATCCCGGACAACGCTGGGATAATTGTGTGCCGCCTCATGGGTCTCCCGATCACGGCCAGCTGTGACACATCGAACCCAGGATCGAACCAGGTCTCTATGCAAGCACAATTGCTTGCACTGTGATGCAGTGCCTTAGACCGCTGTGCCACACGGGAGGCTCTATGCTTTTAATTTTCAATACATTTGTAAAAAAATCTAAAATATGTTTTCACTTTGTCATTATTGTGTGTAGATGGGTGACAATTTTTTTTAATCCATTTTGAATTCAGGCTGTAACAACAAACTGTAGAATAAGTCAAGGGATATGAATACTTTATGAAGGCACTTTAGATGGATGGAGGGGAATAGAGGGGGAATACAGTACTCGCTTGAGCAGTGGTCACCAACTGGTGATCACGATCGATTGGTCGATCACCAAGGCATTTTCTATTTCTTATTTGTTTCGGGTGAGAGGCAGCCTCACTGCTGCTCCCTCCCTCCCCCCAGACTGACCATCAGATGCAGGCCATCAGTCAAGTAAAACAAATAAGTTAATTATTATGCTCACTTAGCTGTGCCTCAATTAATACAAAAAATGATCTATTACCAGTGTGATCATATGCCACAATTGTTGAACTATAATTTCAACATTGACAGGTAATTCAAGCACAACCAATATGCTAATAGGCTAATAGGCTAATTGTGTGCCGCCTCATGGGTCTCCCGATCACGGCCGATATAATGTATTGGGCCTATAAGAAAATCTGTGCGGTAGATCTCAGCTTGCATTTTGACTCAGAAAGTGATCTTGACTCAGAAAAGGTTGGTGACCACTGGCTAGAGCAACTAGATACAACAAATGATGATCAAAAGGCACTTCATAGATCCAACACAACAATGAAGGTCAAATGCACCTTTTTTCGAACCATGCCTTTGAATTAAGAGGACAAGACCACCCTGACTCTCCAACAGTTGATCCTTTTGTTGAAAATAACTTTAATTGCTAGGACTGCTCTTTTGAAATCGAGATGTTTGACGACATGATGCATGCAATTGAACTAGGGGCACAACAGTATTTAACCTGACCATCTTGGGGTCCCATTTCCCTAATCGTAAGGCCATACTGTTGCTTTATTCCCAGAGGCTCGGTGCAGATGCAAGGGGTCACCCCAGGTGTCGTCAAAGATACCTGAGACTCTTCTGCTTGTTTCTAGATGCAACTCTATCCACCCTGAGACACAATGTCTGTCGCCCGTTTCATTACTGCCCTCTTTTACACAGGATGCCAGATGCTTTTATACACGAAATGCGGCACAGGTTGGTCATGGTAAACTTATGAGGATTCTCCACCGGGCCCAAAGAGAAAACACAGGCAAGCCATGTCCGTCCCTGAGCCTTGTTCCAATGTTCATACTAGCCTACTTCTAAGAATACATGCCCGATATATTGCTGCACACTAAGTGCTATGCTAGAATGGAAATTGGAACATGGCCAGTAAGCTTGGTACTATAGCTGCTAATCAATGCTCAATTAAGCATCAAAAGTTTTGAAGGCTTCAAAGGCTTTGACGATGAATGCCTACTTCCCCTTTAACCTTAAGCTAAGTAGAAGTCAAATATTTCACAGTTCTAAAGAATATTTCACAATAGCTTACTTTTCTTGTAATGTTGAGAGAGAAACTGCATTACCAAGACAGAACCTAGCGTTTAACCTTGCCCATGGAAGGTCATGCCAGGCGAAAGCATTTAGAATGCATATCTATTAGGAGTGGGTCAGACAGAGTTTCTTTTAGCTTTTTCAATGACTTGAAAGCGTTCCTGAATCCACAGGGGTATCTGATCCGACTCCTCCCCCTGGCACAGACTAAAAGAGCAGAAACCTTTGATATTTTTTTAAATCATCAACCTCCACCGAAAGGCGATAATGGGAATGTTAAAATGTGGGGATGTTTTTTATGTGTCTGTGTGTGTGTTAGGGTTAGGGTACTTTAGCATGATCTGCTACACCATAGCCACCCTTTTAATTCTCTCTTCTTTTTCTCTGTTCTACATTGTATGTGAAAAGAGAAAAATAATCCATTAACTGCCTTCTTTTTCGTTCCTCCATCGCCCTCTCCACAGGCAGAAGTTATCTCACCAATGCAGGCAGCAGTTTCTCCTCCAGTAGGAGCCAGAGTGTCTGCCCCTTCCTTGGCTGAGAGGTCATAGTCAGCATTGTATTTCTGAAAGACAGGACAGTCAGCCACTTAGTTTAGATATTGGGATATCAGGTCCTAGATGAGAGCATGGATGAATAGTCCCCCTTACAAAAGAGTCAATAGAATTCACTAGGAAAAAAGGCATTGCAAAAGTTAAACTTCTGGTGAAAAGGCCTTTACAAAGCTCAAAGAGTTTGAAGAATGTGCTCAACATCCACTGAAGCAGATAGCAAGTTTACTAGATAGCTACAGTAGAGTGGAGGCTGCTGAGGGGAAGGTGGATCATAAGAATGGCTGGAACGGAGCCTATGGAACGGCATCAAACATGTTTGATACCATTTCACTCATGCTGCTCCAGCCATTACCACAAGCCTGTCCTCCCCAATTAAGGTGCCACCAACCGCCGGGGCTCCAGTAGTTGCCTTGGTAACCAAAAGAACAGACTTGCTAGTTCAGCTAGCCAAACCATCAGTCCTAGCTTGCCATAATGAAAATCAAATTCAACAATGTCAATAAGGTTTTCAACTTGGCTTTTGAAAGTACAGAAGCTCAATAGAACATGCAATAATGAACTAGAGCCATTGAATTCTACCGTGCTGATACACCATGCGTCATAGGGAAATAATGCACGCTCTAGAATGCCCTTCAAGCTAATCAGAAACAAGTATTCAACAATGCCATGGTATAAGAAGTTTTAAAACAGTAAAAACCTACTGTAATCTTTAAGAGAAAAGTGCTGCCAGCTTATTCTGTAGTGTAAATTTGAGCACTAAAGTTTGAGCACTGTTGTCAACACAAAGCAACCACAAACCATCTATTAAAAACCTTGTTACCAAAAGAAAGACCATGGCAATCATCAGTGTCAATAAATGGAAGGATCCTAGAATGACACCTTAACTTACCCCTCATCGTTTGTCCACTTCCTCTACACATGGACCCTTTGCCAGGACTCATTAACCATAAACCTCTTTGCCAAGACGCATAACTGTCAAACCGCTTCCGTAAGCCACAATAACTATTAAACACTTTGCCAAGATCCTGACTTGCACACTCATTTCCAATGAAGTTTTATATTGTCAGTGTCCAAAGAAAAGTATAATGAAAGCAATTGAAAGCAGTCATTAATTTATAAATACTGTGAATACTAAGGCCAATATAAGTGTTTGAAAACACCATTTTAATTTGAACGCTGGCCTTTTCCTATGGTGAAATATCTTCTCTTTTTTTGTTGTTGTGAAAAAACAAGCTTTTCTTAGGACTCCAATGAGACGGTCCCAATTCAATCCCTACCCCTCCACCTTGGCCCTAACCTCTCAATCTGTAAGGTGGAAGCAATATGGTGGACGCTTACCACAACACTGCTAAACTGTTGCACAATCTGAGAGATATAATACAAAGCAGGATCAATGAGTTAACTTTGATAAAGAACCAGAAATAACTATTGATTTATTTCTGAAAGCTAAACTTAGATGTGTTTTGTTGAGTTCACCCTCCCCCAGGGTGCACATTTTTGGTTTTCACCCTAGCACCACACAGCTGATTCAAATAACCAATTCATCATCAAGCTTTGATTAATTGAATCAGCTGTGTAGTACAAAGATATGCACCGCGGGGGTGGGGGGGATGGACCGAGTTTGGGAAACTCTGAATTAGACCATGTCCATTTCAAGCTTATCTCCCTAAAATATTATATTAAGGCATGTTAGCTGGCTAACTCATTGATCCTGATTTGTAGTATACCCTCCGGTGACTTTATGAGAGACCCCTCTAATCTATGCATAGAGTTTATGATCTATGATTTCTACACCTGAGGCTCATAACCCAGCCTAAAACACTAAATTAAGCCTAGTGAATCAATATGCCAAGACGTTCTACCAATACAAGTCAATGTTCATAGCCAGTTAACCTCAACTTATAGCCAGTTAACCTCTACCCCAAGACTCACTGTCCATGATCAATAAACCACCAGTTCCCTAGACACTAATATATAAGGGCCTCCAGTTTGCCTACCATCTTCCTTTTGCATACCAGTAGTATCAGTATGGCACAAGTGAAATAAACCTCACACTGATGCAGGTGTCCCTTCTTAATATGTTTCTTAACCATACTTCTTAATATGGTTGGTATTCTGACCAGTTGCATCACTGCCTGGTACGGCAATTGCTCGGCCTCCGACCGCAAAGCACTTCAGAGGGTAGTGCCTACGGCCCAGTACATCACTGGGGCAAAGCTGCCTGCCATCCAGGACCTCTACACCAGGCGGTGTCAGAGGAAGGCCCTGAAAATTGTAAAAGACCCCAGCCACCCCAGTCATAGACTGTTCTCTCGACTACCGCATGGCAAGCGGTACCGGAGAGCCAAGTCTAGGACAAAAAGGCTTCTCAACAGTTTTTACCTCCAAGCCATAAGATTCCTGAACATTTAACCAAATGGTTACCCGGACTATTTGCATTGTGTTCCCCCCCCAACCCCTCTTTTGCGCTGCTGCTACTCTCTGTTTATCTTATATACACAGTCACTTTAACTATACATTCATGTACATACTACCTCAATTGGCCCGACCAACCAGTGCTCCCGCACATTGGCTAACCTGACTATCTGCATTGTGTCCCGCCCACCACCCACCAACCCCTCTTTTAAAATACTGCTACTCACTGTTCATCATATATGCATAGTCACTTTAACCATACCCACATGTACATACTACCTCAATAAGCCTGCGGTGTCTGTATATAGCCTTGCTACTCTTATTTTCAAATGTCTTTTTACTGTTGTTTTATTTCTTTACTTACCAACACACACACACACACACACACTTTTTTCCCCCTTTTTTAAATTATTTATATATACATTTATTTATTTAATTTTTCTCCGCACTATTGGTTAGAGCCTGTAAGTAAGCATTTCACTGTAAGGTCTACACCTTTTGCATTCGGCGAACGTGACAAACAAACTTTGATTTGATTTGATTTCAGGTGAACACAACAACTAAATAACTAGTACCCAACCCAACTATAGATGATTCATCATTACCATGTAGTCACTGGAGCTCAAGAAAACCCTTCTGAAACCAAGTTGTGCCTTGGCAAAATAGGATTTATTCTGCATGCCCAGAATATATAACCAAGAGAAAATCCCTTGGGGCCAAAAGATCCCTACAAATGGCTCTGGATATCAGTCACCTGTTTCTTAGAACAGTTTTGTCTTACATAAACACACATCTGTTTCCTACAGAACAGCTCCTAATTTGGAAGGGCATGGTTACCCACATGTTTCCTGTGTAAAGGGATGGGGGGGGTAGGGAGATGCTGTCTTTCACCTGTTTAGTATTAATCTCCCCTGTGGGAAGGGGAAGAGACATGGTGGGAATAGGACTCACCTGTTTTATAAGTTGAATGATGACATTACTGGGTTTGGAAAGACTACCAATACTTTCCTCTGTGGTCTTCAGTGCCGGCGAGGTACCTGAAATGAGGGACCAGAACAGTCAGCCCAAAGGGCGCTTTCAAGATTGTCTTTATTGCATTCGTGCTGAGCAGATTATCAGACCTCACAACGCCTGGAAAAGTGTTTAACATCTCAGCAACCACATTAATATGATATAGAGATCTTCTAAGATGCGTAGCGAGATTGCAAAGAAAACGACCAAAACCGTAACCATTATAACCACAGACTCGTCTGAACCCCCTGTGGCGTGAAGAAGACAGGAGGCTACAGCCAAAATGGTCTGGAACACAAAGGAGGTTGTATTGGGAGAATTAAGAATGGCAGGTGCTTGCGAACCTTTTGGTGCTTGCAGACGTTTTGTTACCCCACGACCTGTGAACCCTGTTCTACTCTAGTGAGAAGAGGGGGAAAGTGAGAGCTTCCTGTCCTCATATATCAAACCATCGCTCTCTATGTTTCTCAGGGTGAGTGAATGCAGACTGTGAAGTAAAGCTATGTTCTACTCAGGTGATGTGTGACCCAGTGACTGTATGACCTGTGACCCTTTACTGAGTTCAGTGAGGAGGGAAAGGTCTGATTTCCTTTTCTTCTCCCCCTTATCTCAGAAGAGTGTAAAGTCGGGTTCACAGAGGGCAAGTTCATTCCAAAAAAAGGCATGGTGAGTACAAGGGCTGGGAATTGCCAGGGACCTTACAATACGGTATTGTGATTCTCCTGATTCTATAGTATTGCGATTCGATTGCCATTTCATGTTCCAAACATATTGCTCACTGCTGCAGAGAGACGAGAGAGGATGAGAAAATTACTTTAGATCTGTCATGGAAATAAAAGTGATGAAAACATGTTGGCTCACTATTTAAAGAAGATGGAGAACAAGCTGAAAAGGATGACAAATAGTGGCATTTTGGCGTAGCGCTAGCTAACTCTACCTAGCAGAAAAAATGTCAATGTATTGACATGATATCATCCAAAATAATACTGTGAATTGTAACTGTATACATTTTTTCCCCCATTACTGGTGAGTACCTATATCAGAACATAACATAGCAGTTCCCTGGATTGGAATTACCTGTGGGATTTCTCCAGAGGTTGGTGATCTTGTGGACTTTGAGTGGAGCGCCAGGAAACTTGGCATAGGCCTAAAAGAAAGAAAAAGATATGGATGAGAAACGGATGAGAAAACAGTTTCCAATAAAGGTGTCATGACTCCATATAATAATAATATATGCCATTTAGCAGACACTTTTATCCAAAGCGACTTACAGTAATGCGTGCATACATTTTACATATTGGTGGCCTCAGGAATCAAAACCATAACCCTGGCGGTGGAAGCGCCATGCTCTACCAACCCGAGCCATACAGGACCACAATAATATTTTGGTGACTCCTACTTTATGACAGCAAAACGCCTCGTTTACCACAGAGATTCTTATCCAGCAAGAAAATCACCAGATCGCACTGACGGAAATTACATGTCTTTGGAACTGAAGAGAGGTGCTTGACTCTTTTCCTGCCAAATAACTCATTACCTTCTGAAAAGTCAGTGAGTGATAAAACAACACAATGGCTCCTTCAAAGACAGATATTTTTAGGAAGACTCAAAAGGTAGGAATATCCAGGATTATCCTGCCTTAACAAGACAAATGTGTACTGGCCTTATGCTGACAGGGGAAGTGTCTGAATTTTTCTATTTTTACTACATTTGAAGTTAAACCCTGGGATATGTCAGGCCAACAAAATGAAACAACCAACCTGTGCTCCCTAAATTATGCCTACGTGTAGGCCTAGGCTAGGCCTCTTGAAAGTTGAGGAGGGGGGGAATACATTCAATATATGAAAACAAAGACATCAATCATCGCTTTGGCACGAAGTAGGCTAAAATTAGTTGCCCTTACTGGGCTAAATTACATGCAGCTTGTTGGTGGTGGTAGTGGTAGGGGGGGAAGAGAAAGGAGAGGGGTGACGAGGCACTAGGTTGTCTTTCTGAGTTTCAAACCCCCCATTTTCGGAACCTGCCAGAAAACAGCAGTTAAAAAACATTAAACGCAGATACCCTCACCCGGGACTGTTTGCAAATTCCGCTGAGGATTAAGGCATTCTGTGGCGAGACGAGGGACAAGCTCGGAGCGCTTTATAAATCATCCTCATTTTTGGGTGTCTGCAGGAATGGAGTGGAACGCATAGCCTATTTAAAATAGAGAGGGCATTAAAAACCTACAGAACAATAAACAAACAAAATACAAGCCAAGTACGCTAGCCTCAACTTGGCCCAAATTTCAAATTTATTTTCAAATTCATCTTGGAAACGTTCAAAGCAAGGGCCTGAACATGGCCAACAGCATACTCCAAATAGCCTAGTTTGATCCAGAATTTAGTTACTGGAAGGAGCTAGCCTAGAGTAGGATATACAAAAAAGTATGTCAACATTAAAGGTAGGCTATGCCTGGATAATAACAAAATCATTGACTTTACCAAAATTCCTGGGTTTTACATAAATCTTGGTTGTCATATTCCTGGAATCAGGAGAGAAAATAAGTACAAAACCTGGGAATTTTAGGAAGGTTACTGGAATGTTGCAACCTTATATACTTTTATTGTTAAGTAAAAAACAAGTCACTGGAAAGTCAAAGAATGAAGACAGCAGCTAGACCAGAACATTGGTACTCAGCCAGATGGATGTGTATACAAGAAAAGGACCTTTAACCCTCCCACAAGAGCATTAGCTGTAGTGCACCCCTCCCTCCCTCAGAATAGGCCATGGCCTCTGTGTGTGAGTGTAGTTGTAATAGTAGAGAAGGCTCAGGGCATTGTGGCTACTACCATACGTTAGAAACCATACTTCACCCCTCTCGGGTGTGGGTTCAGTAATGGGAGACCCCACTTTGTTCTAGACGAGAATGAAAACCATTACATTATTTTCCTGCCACAGGAAAAATAATTTGAGTGTTTCCTTCCCTCTGTGGGTTTTGCAAAATGCTTTTACATCCCCTTTCCTGTAGGCAAATGCTATTTAGGTTTTCCAGCTGAAGCGTGTCTGGCTAGAGGGACACGAAAGAAACGTTCAGGTTTAGATCACTAACCTAGTTACCTAAGTGATTAAACAGAAGCTGACATGAACACTGTTCATGAAAATGGTTTGAACTACTTTGGATTATGCCATAGCTGCTCGAGATAGAGAGAGAGAGATGAGATCGTCATCTGTGGTCTGTGCTGTTTAGATACAAATCATGGAAGTTGAGAAAGCTTGACAAGGTTTTTAGACCCCCTAAAAAAAAACGAACATATCAAGGAGGGAGCCACAGTAATTGTGAGAGGCCTTTATGGGTTGGCAGGACATTTCTTTGTGGCTCCCAATCACATCTACTCATTTTTTGGTTTGAATTTATGCACTGGTGCCATGGCAACCAAGTAGGTGTGGGGCATGTTATGAAGATAACTCTAGTAAGGACTTTTACCCAGTGTTGTAGTACTCAAGACCAGTCTTGAGTCCGGTCTCGAGACCACGTATTGAGCACATATTGAGTCTCTCGGTCCTGATACATTTGTTACTCAGTCTTGACTGAGACCATAATTTCTTCCCCGAGACCAGCGGGAGTAAAAAATAAATTGGATAATCATTCCATTCAGACATCGCATAAAAGTGCTTTTCGCCAGGCCAAACACTGTATATACATTCTTGAAACATGAGTATATCTTATCGCCTACTGATTGAAACCTGTGATTCCTACTTTACTCATAACATTACCGTCCTTTACTTTCATGAAAAAATATCCTGAAAACTTTGCGCAATTTCCTTGACTCGCTGGTAGGGAAGAGTGGGGGAAATTGTTTGAAAGTTGTGCGCTCACTATTAGTAAAGGTCAGACTGGGAAATTGTAATTGTATATGAATTTATTATAGAGACATGTTTGGGCAGTTGCAAACCTATTGGACCTAGGCCTCCAGTGTGTGTCAGGCTTGTGATGCTGAAAGGACAGCAACCGTAATACCAGCGAACTCATGTCGGAGAGTGCAATTTTTACTTACAAAAAAACATTGTAGTCAGAGTGCAGTATAACTGAAATACTGCATCTAAATATTTATGTTATCTTCCCCTTTCTTGGCTTTGCTCAAGTTTCTTTGAACCCCTCTCGTGGTGGTGATGGTTGCACGCTGTTTAGACAGCTGCACTGGGCAGTGAGATAATCCATGCTGGGGTAATTGAAAACAGGCCAGCCAGGGTCCAAAGCAAGTCCCTATAACACCAACAAAAGTGGGAGCCGGTCCCTTTCCATGTGCCACCATTCACAATGACATCAGCATTAATTGTGTGTTAGATGAGCAGACATTGAATTAGGATTTAGAATAATTTAATAGGATCTCTATGTTAACAGCCCTCTGATGCTCACTGCGGTAATTAACCATATGAATTACCCTATGCCAAATACAGAGCAAACACTAGGCTAACCCCTTAATGGTTTAAACAGTCAATGATCTTAAACAAACACCATCTGGTAATCATGGTCACTTAATAATACCCTAGTGTTTACTCTGTCCATAAATATTTTAGTGTATGACCTCAGATAATTGTATTTTTAGTTAGTAGTAATAAATGAATCTAAACAATAAGTCAACGCTATTTTAAATCATGTTAATATTTCACTTCACAAATGAATGCATAATGTGGACTGGATATTGCAGTGGCCACTGATCAGCCAATATATTCTCATTCGGTGAGGTTTTAATGGCAGTTGGCATCCAATATGTTGCATTACCGCTACCAACTGAACGGGAGTATAAATCCATTATACGTTGTGATACAAAATTGAAAAAGGAAAAAATAATTAGTCTGCCAACCCAATGTCCCCTCAAAAACATGTTGACACTGAGCAAATTTCAGGTCTGCTAAGCGTAAACTTGAACGTTGTGAAAATTCTGTGCAACTTCCAGCGTGCGTTTACTGGGAACACTGAGGCTGTACCTGCTTTAAGTTACAGTTTTAACAGTGGCCATGTAGGCTATTGTGGTTATTGGATTATAATGTAGGTCTACCAGAGTGGCCTACCATCAAAAACAATTGAGTAAATGGATCCCATAACATTTCAACATGGAAATAGCTGTTCTATCATTCAGCCTACAGTAGCAGCCAATGTGTGGTGTTCAATGTAGGCCTATATTCCAGGAGACTTTTGAAAGAAAAACGTGCAGCGCTTGATATTAGCCTGTTCATCATTCAGAAAAGATGTGTGATGTAAGAAAACACTTTACAACATAAAATGCATTATTATTCCCATTATTACAGAGAATCAGACAAATTATGCTACCCTCTGCCTGTTGGCTACTCAAAATACAACACTGCCCCTTTAAGACAAAAAAAATATTATTTACCTGACTCGCTTTCCAATGATGTCTAGAAATGTACACATTTTGTGCTCTTGTGGGAAGCAAACACCCCCTATTACTGACAACAAATGATCTATAACTAAGCTAATAACTCACTAACTAGCGAAGGATATGAACAAAATGTGCACATGTCTACATGCAGCTCTCGCTGTGATCTCAAACCAAGTGCATCCATTTCCGACTGCTCATGCTGTAAACACAGTCCAGTTCAAAGTAAATGGCACAGATCCATATATGGCAAAGGTCTATTTGCGTATAGGCCTACTGCAGCTCTGATTGTTTATGCCGCACTGGTCTGTGTAGAGTATGGGCTGAGTATCAAGAGACAATGCAATAGATGCATTCTGCCTACAACAACATTTCTTAAATAGTTTGTTTTGTTTTGGTATTTTGCATTGAAAGTGGTTAAAACCTGTTTGGGATAGGGGGCAGCATTTTCACGTTTGGATGAAAAGCGTGCCCAGAGTAAACTGCCTGCTACTCAGTCCCAGTTACTAATATATGTATATCATTAGTAGATTTGGATAGAATACACTCTGAAGTTTCTAAAACTGTTTGAATTATGTCTGTGAGTATAACAGAACTCATACGGCAGGCAAAAACCTGAGAAAAATCCAACCAGGAAGTGGGAAATCTGAGGTTTGTAGTTTTTCAACTCATTGCCGATCCAATATACAGTGTCTATAGGGTCAAATTGCACTTCCTAAGGCTTCCACTAGATGTCAACAGTCTTTAGAACCTTGTTTGATGCTTCTACTGTGAAGGAGGGGGGAATGGGAGCTGAATGAGTCAGAGGTCTGCCAGAGTGGCATGAGCTGATCACGCGCGTTCACGTGAGAGGTAGCTTGCGTTCCATTGCAATTCTTCCAGACAAAGGAATTCTCCGGTTGGAACATTATTGAATTATTGAAGATTTGTGATAAAACATCCTAAAGATTGATTCTACACTTCGTTTGACATGTTTCTGTGAACTGTAATATGACTTTTCTTCTGATCTTTCGCCTGGACTTGCCCGCGCATTGTGAGTTTGGATTTGTGAGCTGAACACGCTAACAAAAGGAGGTATTTGGACATAAATGATGGACTTTATCGAACAAATCAAACATTCCTGGGAGTGAATTCTGATGAAGATCATCAAAGGTAAGTGAATATTTATAATGCTATTTCTGACTTTGTTGACTCCACAACATGGCGGATATCTGTATGGCTTGTTTTGTTGTCTGAGTGTTGTACTCAGATTATTGCATGGTTTGCTTTTTCCATAAAGTTTTTTTGAAATCTGTCACAACGGTTGCATTAAGGAGAAGTATATCTCTAATTCTGTGCATAACACTTGTATCTTATATTAAAGTTTATGATGACTATTTCTGTAAATTGATGTGGCTCTCTGCAAAATCACCGAATGTTTTTGGATATAAATATTTATCGAACAAAACATACATGTATTGTGTAACATGAAGTCCTATGAGTGTCATCTGATGAAGATCATCAAAGGTTAGTGATTCATTTAATCTCTATTTCTGCTTTTTGTGACTCCTCTCTTTGGCTGGAAAATGGATGTATGTGTTTTTGTGAATAGGCTCTGACCTAAAATAATCATATGTTGTGCTTTTGCTGTAAAGCCTTTTTTGAAATCGGACACGATGGGTAGATTAACAAGACGTTAAGCTTTAATTTGGGGTATTGCACTTGTGAATGTATGAAAGTTAAATATTTCAAAAAAATATTTTTGAATTTCACATGCTACCTTTTCAGCGGAATGTTGTTGAGGGGTTCTGCTAGCCATAAGAGTTATTGTGTTGATTCGATCACAACTACCACAGTAAAGGGAAATGTTGATAGTGTTAACAGGGAAAACCCTAGAACAGTGGTCACCAACCTTTTTCTGAGTCAAGATCACTTTGATTCAAAATGCAAGCTGAGATCTACCACTCAGATATTTTTTAACATGACTGAAAACATTAACATGAACCATTAATCAAATAAAAACAGTACTGTAGCAATGAGGTTTGTTCAGTAAGCTATAGGCCCAATACATTATCAACACATATTGGCTTTGCTTGAATTGCCCTGCCAATGCATTGTTGTTAGAGCCATTTAAAAATATATATATTTCCAAATTAGAGGTAGGATATATGAACACATCCTTAACAGATCCATTGTTGTATTACTTGTGAAGCACAGCTGAGTGAGCATACATTTAAATCATTTGCTTTTTATTTGTATTTTACTGGGCTGATGGTGCCTGTATCTGATGGTCAGTCTCAGTGGAGGGAGAGAGCAGCGGACTGAGGGTCTGCCTCTCAACATCCTCCGCTCTCCCTTTCCTCCACTTACACTGACCAAAATGAACACATCTTCATGATGATTTTGAAACTCAAGTCGCACCGCATAATTTATGCCATGTGCACAAATTCATGTTTTTTACTCCTATGAACAGTGAAAGTGAAATATTCCTCGATATTAAAAAAGACTAAAGCCACTAATAATAACAACGCAAGCCTATAGATACACTTTCCTACTCATTCATTACTACTGCAGTGCTTGTTGTAGCGCTGGGTGGAAATAGGAACAACGTGCATTTTATGGCTTATAAAAGTGTTGAATACAAAGTGTTGACAGTGCTGAGTAAGAACTTAAACATGAACTCACTCATAAAAACAGCATCTCTTTGCTGTATTCGTTGACAGTCTCTATAGTCATGATTTTAAATATTTTGAAATCTCACAGTATCAAATTTGATGTAGCTTTCTTTTATGTCTGCTGCGTTACTGCAGACATGGTTATCTGAGACATCCGATTGACCAGCGGCACTTGATTTGCTCTCTGTACCTTTTAGACACATGAAATGGTTCATGTGTCTGAAATGGTTCAAAATAGCAACAGTTTACCTAAGTGACGCACAGGGCAGCTGAATTGGGTGCACCTACCGCCAACAGCCAGAGACCAAAAAATATTTTAAAGGAACACAAGGCTTTTGTTGTTTGGCGATCGGCTAGGATCGCCTTGGAGATTGACACCTGTGGTAAATGCAATTGATTGGACATGATATGGAAAGGCACACACCTGTCTATATAAGGTCCCACAGTTGACAGTGCATGTCAAATCAAATCAAATCAGAGAAAAAACGAAGCCATGGTCCGTAGAGCTCCAAGACAGGATTGTGTCGAGGCACAGATCTGGAGAAGGGTACCAAAAAATGCCTGCTGCATTCTCAATCAGGGACAGCTGTCTATCGTTGTCTCTGATTGGGAATCATACTCAGGTAGCCCTTTTTCCCTCCTTTCTTTGTGGGTAGTTGACTTTGTGAGAGGCTTCATAGCCATGTTAAGCTTCATTCTAATAAAAAGGAATATGTACGCTCCACACGCTGCACCTTGGTCCGCTTCTTACGATGCCCGTGACAGTTAGTATGTGTGTGCACAACTGAAAGCTTGTAGGAAGTGACTGAAAGTGTAACTGATTGAAGTCCTTGGTCCAAAAGAGCCCTTATCCTAACGGGCAGATGAGCTGTTGCTGGAGGATCTCAGTAAAAGGCAGCAGGGGCTCCTGGGTGGCGCAGTGGTTAAGGGTGCTGTACTGCAGTGCCAGCTGTGCCACCAGAGACTCTGGGTTCGCGCTCTGTCGTAACCGGTCGTAACCGGTCGTAACCGGTCGTAACCGGTCGTAACCGGCCGTAACCGACCGGGAGGTCCGTGTGGGCACAATTTGCATAGCTTCGTCTGGGTTAGGGAGTGCTTGGCCGGTAGGGATATCCTTGTCTCATCGCGCACCAGCGACTCCTGTGGCGGGCCGGGCACAGTGCGCACTAACCAAGGTTGCCAGGTGCACGGTGTTTCCTCTGACACATTGGTGCAGCTGGCTTCCGGGTTGGATGCGTGCTGTGTTAAGAAGCAGTGCGGCTTGGTTGGGTTGTGTATTGGAGGACACATGACTTTCAACCTTTGTCTCTCCCGAGCTCATACAGGAGTTGTAGCGATGAGACAAGATAGTAGCTACTAACAATTGGATACCATGAAATTGGGGAGAAAAAGGGAGTAGAATTTTAAAAAGTAAAGGGCAGCAGATCAGATAGATGTTATGCTGATGCATAACACCCTTTTCTTAATTCCAACAGATAATTGTCTGACAGCCACATTAAAGTCTGGCCAAAGGGCTGTATTCACAGGAGACAATGACACCGACCTGTATTGTCAAGTGGACGATCTACTGGTACAGACACAGCCAAGACTCTGATCCACTACACTCGCAGCCGAGTCAGTGTCTCAGATGGAGGGCAGTACTGGTGCATAGAACTGGGAGAGAGGACCCTGCCTATTACACCCCGTACAGTGATCCAATCCAGATAAACGTTACTGGTGAGTCTGAAAAAAAAACGATATTTCCCACCTAAACATGAATGGATAATTCATTTGAGTGAATATTCCGTGTAGAGATTGGCACTATTAGATGGAAGAGACACAAACTGAGATTATGAGTGGTATAAGGACAGGAAGGATTTTAAGCATATTTTTGTTTATTGAGTTGTGGTTGAATCATGGTTTGATTGTGTTGAACTATAGACTGCTTGTGCCTCAGTTTACATTTTTTTGTGGTCTGAGAGGCATTTGAGAGGTAGTCAGTGACAGTTCATATGATGTTTGATGTTGTCAAATGTTGTGTGGAAGGCTGATGACTCCTGGTTAGTTGCCTTTGACATGGGCACTTGCCAATACCCCATATAGAGGTTGGGTGAGGAACTTAGCAGTGCACAATAAGCTTAATAAGATCATTCATTCTGAGCAGAATGGATGAGGTCAGGTAGAGGTCAAATGTTGAAATGGAGGTTTGCATCCTGATATCCATACAAACCTAGGCATGATGTGTAGTGTTTTGTTTCAGTCTTTTTTTACATACATTTTTTACATAACCTCAACCTTTTCAGGGTTCTTGTGTCATTGAAGTAAAAATTTGACATTTAAGGCAGATAACATTTAACATCTGCGTTAAGCAGGATAGATGTCAAATAACATCATGATTGATTAGTTCATGTTGCTCTTCCATAAAAAAAACACTGAAAACACTGCAGATGGCACTTCATGGACCACGGTATAGGTAAATAGCAGACAAGGCAAAATTAGGTCAAATATGAATCATTATACCACTGGGTGGCACTAACCACATACAGACAGCCAACAGATTGCAGGCAGTCAGAATGCAAACAGTTTTGTTTTTTATAGTTGAAAATCCACAGAAATTCTGGACCCAATGTCTCACCAGCCTGTATGTGATATGATGTTAATTTGGTCATACATTGGTAAAGACAATCCCAGCCTTGAAAAATGTTGTGACCATGGAAGAAAATGCAAGAAAACAGGTACTGTACCTCGTGTTGTTGATTATTTGTGTTGTGTTGGATTGTCAATCGGGCAGCTCAGTCATAGCCTAGGTGCAGTATATATAGCCTATATTGTGAGTCTTATGCATGGTTGGTTAAATTACTTTGGGAATGTTATAGATTAAAGTTACTAGTTACCTATCCAAAATTGCAATCAGTAATGTAACTTTTGGATGAACCCAACTCGGCAACATAAAATGATTACTTACAGTTACTTTTGGATTACTTGCGCTTTTAAAATGCATTAGAAAACAAAAGGATCCATCAAACGCATTTAGTGTTTTATCATTGTGGTCTCTGACTTGTGGCCAGGTGGAACAAACTTAAACTTGTGCTAGTTCTCAATGCTGAATTGAATGTCATTGCAATAACAAAAGTGTCAAAGTGTTTTTTACTTTAAACATACTTTCTGAATTTAAAATTAATCCAAGTATTTTTTTTTTTTTTTAAGTATGTGCAATCTGATTACAATATTGATTACAAGGTAACTGAATAGCTTGTTTAAAAAAGATAAAATCAGATTCCATGTAATCAGTTACTGCCCAACCCTGGTCTTATTCATAGTTTTATTTGTGGTTGATAAACGTTTGCCATTCCACAACAGTGTGTTAATTGTTCCAACATGACAAGTCATTTGGTTGGATACAAGGACTTAATAATAGTAAGCAAAGGTGTTCCCTACTCCAAGGCTGTGAGACATCAAATACAACCTATTTATATATGGATTAAAAAGCCAAGCTACATACGTCAAACTATTTTCTTTGTGACCTCCTTTGACACACCCTCCCTTTTGAAGGACGATTGTAGGAATAGGTTAGTCAAAAAGCTAAAGTCAAGGTGATGTTTTGTTCGTGTATAAACAGGTCCTCATCAATGATGAAATTTGAAATTGAGTTATCAATAAGTTTAAATTCATTATAAAATAGCTTTTTGATCGAGCTAATGAAAATGCTGATTTAGTCTGAGAAAACACAAAGTCAGAGTACAGTGTATTGGAAAAACTTCTATTTGGTTAGCCCCCTCAAGTCTCAATTGCATGCCTTCCTCTCTCATCAGTCTAAAATTGTATTTAATAGTGTTGTCCAGGAGCTAATACAACTATTAAGCCATTTCCCATTGTATTATTAAGTTAATGCAGCCCAGCCGATGTTTTACACAAGTGTCAGGACATGAACCCTCGCCCAAATAAAGATATTCAGTTTTTTCCGATCCAAATGGGTTCAGCTCATGAATCACCAAAGCAATCAAAGTTGTGATTCACATCTCACAATTTCTTTTAGCACGGCCCAGCCTCAGAATCACGCGGCTCCTGTCGAGTCACACCTGACGTAGGTGGCCCCAGATAAAAGACTGGTACCTCACCCTGCAGATGACAAACTACATCTCACCATTAAACTCCATACTTGAGAAGTTAAATAGTTTGTATCATACATTTGGTTGAATTTGTTTAAATAGCCAGATTTTACCCATCAAGATGGTACTACCTTCAGCTAACCATTTGAGGATTACACAATGCATCTTAATATTTGCCATCTCAGGTAAGAAAATGCATCCAGTTTAACTGCATTAAGTAGGTGCAACATTATTTTTGCTTTATGGAAAAAGGAGAAATATTTCTGAGGCTTGATGTTGGAGGAATTGTAACTATTTGGTAATGTACATATTATCAATAATACATATATATATATAATATTGTATACCTTAGTATTAAGAAATTATATCGATTTGCAATCTCTTTCAAAAACCTGATGCACACTATATGAGTACTTGGGTAGTACTTAAATGACAGGAAAATCACATTTTGTGAGATGTTTAAGTGTCTTACAGACTGATTTTGAAGTAATCAATCCCTTCAATTATAGTTATTTAATATGTTTGTCTATCAATTTCAATATACTGTACCACTATTATACAGCTGAAGTCGGAAGTTTACATACACCTTAGCCAAATACATTTAAACTCAGTTTTTCACCCCTCAAAAATTCACAAGCCTAGTACAAATTCCCTGTCTTAGGTCCGTTAGGATCACCACTTTATTTTAAGAATGTGAAATGTCAGAATAGTAGTAGAGAGAATGATTTATCTCAGCTTTTATTTCTTTCATCACATTCCCAGTGAGTCAGAAGTTTACATACACTCAATTAGTATTTGTCAGCATTGCCTTTAAATTGTTTAACTTGGGTCAAACATTTTGGGTAGCCTTCCACAAGCTTCCCAAAATAAGTTGGGTGACTTTTGGCCCATTCCTCCTGACAGAGCTGGTGTAACTGAGTCAGGTTTGTAGGCCTCCTTGCTTGCACACACTTTTTCAGTTCTGCCCAGACATTTGCTATGGGATTGAGGTCGGGGCTTTGTGATAGCCACTCCAGTACCTTGACTTTGTTGTCCTTAGGCCATTTTGCCACAACTTTGGAAGTATGCTTGGGGTCATTGTTCATTTGGAAGACCCATTTGCGACCAAGCTTTAACTTCCTGACTGATGTCTTGATGTCTTGAGATGTTGCTTCAATATATCCACATACTTTTCTTCATGATGCATCTATTTTGTGAAGTGCACCAGTCCCTCCTGCAGCAAAGCACACCCACAACATGATGCTGCCACCCCCGTGCTTCACGGTTGGGATGGTGTTCTTCGGTTTGCAAGCCTCCCCCTTTTTCTCCTAACATAAGGATGGTCATTATGGCCAAACAGTTCTATTTTTGTTTCATCAGACCAGAGGACATTTCTCCAGAAAGTGCGATCTTTGTCCCCATGTGCAGGTGCAAAGTGTTATGTTTGTTCCTTATATAATGACAAACCGGGGCATAGGTTTAACTACTTTCAATGAACATATACTTCAGCTAGAATCAAATAAAAGTTGATTTGTCACGTGCGCCGAATACAACAACTTTACAGTGTAATGCATGGCTAAACAAGGAGAGAACTCCTTCTTTAGCCATGCAAGGCATTCTTCAACTACCATAGCCTGCTGCGTAATTGTCTATGTAACTACACGTCACATCGCATTTGTTTACTCAACCTGCGTAACACGCAATTTTCGCAAATTCACGCAATTTTCCCCCAATTGTTTGTTTTTCCCCAATTGTTTGTTTTTGCTTAAGAGGAAATAAACATATTCTGATATTTTTATAATTTTTTTAACTAAATATAGTCTGCCCAACAATACTCTATTGTCTATCAACGATCGGAATCCGGAACTTGAGAACTGCAGGCCATTGTCCGAGTACAGTTCAGACGCAACCCCATGTCTAGCAAAGACTGATTTCAGGTAGGTGATTACAGCTTTGCTGGAGGTAGGTGGCAGTGTTGCTACTTCAGGGTAGTTTGAGTAGTAGTTGGTAACAACAATGTGACTTTTGTAATTGCAGTCAAAAAGGTCAACTCCAACTTTGTAGTATTGTCTGTTGGGTGCTGGATGAGGCATTAGCGGCTCTGCTTGCTGCTTTGGCCTGTAGGTCAAACACAGTTCACATGAAGCAGTGGTCTGGCTGATTTCCTGGTTCATTCTTGGCCAGTACATTACTTCTCATGCTCGTTGTTTACATTTTTCCTCACCCAAGTGGCCCTCGTATTTTCTGTAGCATTTCTTTGCATAGTGTCATGGGAATGACACTCTTGTTTCCTTTGAACACTGTGCCATCCACAACAGTGAGCTCTGCTCTGCACATCCAGTAATCCTGTATTCTCCTTGGACAGTTGTTTTTCTCTGCGGGCCATCCCATCAGTGTTGTTTCTTTCAACTCTATCATTGTTTGGTCCGCTGCGGTCTCTCCTTTGATCTGATCCATTCTCTCAGAAGACACAGGAAGTGATGCTACGATAATGTCGACGTAGGCCTAAATCTCAGTGTTTTTCTGTGTGCTGAAGCTCTCTTTCTTGTCGACTGCTCGAGAAAGAGTGTCGGTGACAAACATTAACTTTCCCGGGGTATAGATCATCTTCACATCATACTTTTGCAGTCTGATCAAGATTCTCTGGATTCTCATTGGACAATCATTCAGTGGCTTAGACATGATTGACACCAATGGTTTGTGGTCGGTTTCTACTTCGAAGTCTCTTCCGTAGATGCATTGGTGAACACTTTCGCAAGCGTATGTACTCGCCAGTAGTTCTTTCTCTATTTGTGCATACCTTGTCTCTGCGCCTGTCAAGGCTCTGGAAGCATAAGCGATGGGTTGCCATGTGTCGTCATGCTGTTGCAGAAGAACTGCTCCCAGGCCAAACTGTGAAGTGTCTGCAGAAATCCTTGTGCTTTTCTCTGGATCATAGAACCTGAGCACTGGCTCTTCTGTGATTGTCTTTAGGTTTTTGAAGCGGTTATCCTGTTCATGGGACCATTCACATTCATTTTTCTGTTCCAGAAGACATCTGAGTGGAGTGGACTGTGCTGACAGTTGAGGTATGAACATTGCAAGGTAGGGGTTCATGCCCTTGAAGCGTCTCATGTTGTCCTTGTTGGCTGATGGCTGATGTTTTCCTCGGGTCTGGTTTGATTCCATCCTCTGAAAGTACGTCTCCCACGAAGGTAAGTATTTTCACACCAAATTCGCATTTGTTCTTTTCTTTCGTTTTAGGTTGACTTTCCGTGTCAGGTCCAGCACTTGTCTCACTCTCACGTCGTGTTCTTCTTTTGTGGACCGCCAGACAATGATGTCATCCATCATGGTCTCCACTCCAGGAATGTACTCGAAGGTCATGTGGATTGTCTTGTGGTAGACCTCTGGTGCAGAGAGAATCCTATATGGTAGACAAAGAAATCTGTACCTGCCCTCAGGTGTGTTGAATGTGCATAGCCTTGAGCTTGCATCGTCTAGCTTCATATGCCAGAATCCTGATGAGGCATCAAGCTTACTGAACCACTTTGTTCCAGCAAATTGCGACATTATCTCTTATCTGGTTGGCAACTTGAAATGCTCTCTCTTGATTGCTTTGTTGAGATCTTTCACCACAATAACCAGTGAGCTTACCCAGTCTGTAGGTCCATCCATTTTTGTGATGACGTCTATCTTTTCCATGCATCAGAGTTCCTCCTTGAGCTTTTTCCTCAGTGCAAATGGAACTTTTCTGCATGCATGCACAACTGGAGTAATTTTGTCATCAGTACATATTTTGTGTTCTCCTGGTAAACATCAAAGACCCTCAAACACATCCTCATACTCAGCCAGTAGCGATTCTTGGTCATTTTCAGCCTGTGATGTCACTACATACACTCTTTTCAACAAATTGAGCTTTTCACATGCATTGATTCCTAGAATAGGCTGTACACTCTTTTCAAGGATCAGCACCTCCGCTCTGAACTGTTTTCCTTTGTGCTGTAAAGTAACTATGCAGCTTCCTTTGACTGGTACGTTCTACCCAGTATAACCAATAACCTTAATTTTCACAGAGTGTATTTTGTTCTTCACTTTCAGTGTTCTGTAGTCATCCAGCGACAACAGGTTTACCTGTGCTCCAGTATCAAGCTTGAATGGCATTATAGTTTCATTCACAGTCAATGGCACAATCCATTCAGCTTTTACTGCATTGCATATTTCCAGAATCAACAAAATTCTTCAATCTCCTCCTTGTCTGTGTGAACCTTTTTCTTTGTAGCCTAAGCTTTGCAGCATTTTGAGAAATTATTATTTTTCCCACAGTTGTTACATGATTTGTCATATGCAGGGCAATTTTTTAGCTTGTGGATGAATCCACATTTTCCACGTAGTGGTTTGATTTCTCTCTTTCGCTTATTTTTGTTTTGTTAGGCATTGTGTGTGGTGCTCCTCTTTTTATTGCATGCACTGACACCTCATCCCTGCGCAGCTCTTTCGCTTGTGCTCTGGTGGTTTCAGCTGCTCGACACATTCACTGCTTTATCCAAAGTTAAATCTTGCTCACACAGCAATCTCTCATTGAGTCCATTATCAAGTATGCCACAGACAGGATAGTCTTTCACTAGTGAGTCTTTTTTGTCCATTTCTCTTACTTCAGTATGTTGTTCATCAACTTGCTCGTCAACAGATTCCAATGCAGCCTCGCTCTCGCTGCTGTCACTCTCGCTCATGCAACCTAGCATCTTAACCTACTCACGTCACTTGTCTTAGAATGTTAAATTTTTGTCTTGGAAATTTGCAGTTACTCCTTTCTTTTATCTGTCTCGTCATAGCAACCTCCAATCTGACACCATGTTATGATTGTTACTTATATAATGACAAACCGGGGCGTAGGTATAACTATTTTAATGAACATATACTTCAGCTAGAAAACTCCTTGTTTAGCCATGCAAGGCATTCTTCAACCAAATGCCCAATACCCGCATAGCCTGCTGGGTAATATAGTCTAAATGTTATTAACACACAAACCATAGTCTGTTTTTTTATGGCGGTTTTGGAGCAGTGGCTTCTTCCTTACTGAGAGGCCTTTCAGGTTATGTTGATCTAGGACTCGTTTTACTGGGGATATTGTCACAACTTCCGCCAACAAACCGGTCATGTATTTAACCCTCTGTTTCCCCAATGTCTTTATGTGTGATTGTTTATTGTTCAGGTCGGTACATTTCCGGCTGTTTTTTTCCAGGTGCTGTTTTCACCCGTGCTTTGTGGCAACCGTTATTTTGTTTGCACATTGGTATTGTTACTTGTGCTATTTCTTAGGTAAAGTGCATTGTTCACTCATCTCTGCTCTCCTGCGCCTGACTTCATGCACCAGCTACACCCACCGCCTGACATATAGATACTTTTGTAACTGTTTCCTCCAGCATCCAGCATCAGCAAAGAACAAGGATATTTGCTGATGTTCCGGCATTGATTTGCACATTACGCGCCAAAGTACGTTCATCTCTAGGAGACAACATGTCTCCTTCCTGAGCAGTATGACGGCTGTGTGGTCTCATAGTGTTCATACTTGCGTACTATTGAGGCACTGAGTTTGAAGGTAGGCCTTGAAATACATCCATAGGTACACCGCCAATTGACTCAAATGATGTCAATTAGCCTATCAGAAGCTTCTAAAGCCATGACGTCATTTTCTGGAATTTTCCAAGCTGTTTAAAGGCACAGCCAACTTAATGTATGTAAACTTCTGACCAACTGAAATGGTGATACAGTGAAATAATCTGTGTAACCAATTGCTGGAAAAATTACTTGTGTCAGGCACAAAGTAGATATGCTTATCAACTTGCCAAAACTATAGTTTGTTAATAAGAAATTTGTGGAGTGGACTCCAACCTAAGTGTATGAAAACTTCTGACTTCAACTGTATATTATTTTATATATTAGCGTATGATATATAAAAGTATATCTATCTGTACACATTTTGTATAGTATGCCTATAATGTTATTAATAATATATCTGCTTGATTCAGTAAACCACCTTCCTTCACTGTCTATTTTTGAAGACTGTGTATTCAATGGCACTTACCGACATTCAGAAAGACCAGCAGATCAAATTATTGTGTCCCTTGCGCCAACTCAAAGCACAAGTATATATTGCGATGACTATGAAATGTCTATTAGACAACAAAGTAGACAGGCTATAATTTGACCCAACTGGTGATTCAGGTGTACTTGATGGATTTTGAGTGGGAAAAGATGCCCTACTTTCTGTGACATGATAATACTATTATTTTGAAATATATCCATAATTCAACTCGCTCTACTTTGGTTTGACTAATTTGAGCTGAAAGGACAATGGACATTGTATACTGGGTTTCCAACCCTAAATGGCTTGTATAATAATGACAGTTATGGAATCGCTCAAGAGTATTCTCTACGGTCAGAACTCCATGAGTGTCCTGCAACAACTAATTAGCAAAGTGTTAACACTTTTGAGAGGGGTATTGTACTTCAATTGATGTCTGATGTGGATAGAGTAATCTAAAGCTAAAGAGTAAACCAAATTAATACCACACCTTTATGAGTAGCTGATACTCCATTATGATTGTTATGTTTCCTAATGGGCCACCAGATTTGCTCACTGTATTACTTTTATATACACTCTCAAACCTAGCCTGAAGACCCGATATTGAATTGAATTCTACATTGGGCATAAATGATGATTTGAAGCAGGAGTATAAAGATTTCACTCACAACCTCTACAAGCCAGAATGTTAAATAAAATTAGATTTGAATTTACTTTACACGGACAACAGGTAAAGTAAGTTAAAATATAGTTGTATTTATCATTCTGGCTTGTAAAGGTCTTGAGAGGAATCTTTTCTAATCATAACACTCATTTATACCCGACGTTGAATCCAGTGGAATCTCCAACTATACAGCCAACAGCTCTGTGTGTGCTACAGAGATAGGATATTAATTTGATCACTCTTTTGCTGCTGACAATTTTCCTGCACGGCAGGAAATGCACATTTGTCGTGAATTTTCCAGGTTTAAAAAGGCTTCTAAAGTTACTAATTTCCCTTTATGTCAGACCTGATTTGCCATAATGAAAAATGTATCAACTCTTATAGAAATTGTCAATTGGTTATAATCCACATAATTCACATTTTCTGTTGCTGCAGATTTTCCTGCTGTAGAAAACTGGCTCAAATGAAGATCCTACATCTGTTAGTACTTTAGGCTACCTCAAAAATCCTCTGATTCCCAAGATGAAAGCTATAGAAGTCCATGTTACACTCATAGCCTTAAATGATCCACTTGAGTAAGGTGAATATTTTTGCTTGCCACAGGTTCCCTGTGGTCAGTCACTCCAGCAGGTATGAGAACCACCCCAACAAACAAAATGGTATTCCAGATGGGCATAAAGATCACCAATCGGGTCTTCAATGACTCCCTATTGAATCCCAATTCCGAGGACTACAAGAAATTGTATGACGAGGTCAGCCAATTGGTAAGATTGAGAACAATGCCTTGATTTGAACAACACCACTATATAAACTATACCACAGCACGGGCCTATGTGCTGTTCTGGCTCAGAAAAGGCTTACTTACTTACTTACAATGTTATCACAGCAGGAATTATCTCTATAAGTGGTCTCATGACAATGATGAAAATTGTGACATAATTTTGTATTTTTCAGCTTGCTGATGTCTACAAGTCTCCTACATCCGGAACAGCATCCATTTATGAGGGCGTTGCAACAATGACTTTCAGGTACAGTAAGCTTGACTAAGTCACCTGGATCCTTTAGATCAGCTTTTGAGAGGATGTGTAACTAAAGTATAAACTCACTCCATTTAAATCTGTCCTTGACAGACCGAAACATGGAATTATGAATTGGAATGACTTGCCTCGTCTAAACTATGTAAACTTGTCAAAATTATAGCTTCAATGTCGAAAGAACCTTTAGGTTAAGTTTTGGTGGGTTGTGGTAGTGTTTTAAACAGCCATATCAAACTTTTAAACAAAATAAAAACATGAAAATGGCTGTGATCTTCTGGTTTACAAGACGTGCTTAATGCCCACCTCCACCTGGTCAAGGTTGGGTGAGGATATGTTATTATACTGTATCATCTAACATTCTTAATTTTCTGAATCTTGTCTTTTACAGAAATGGATCAGTGATAGCAAACACTGACATAGTTTTCAACACAACGTCTATCAATGGAAATGTGGTCAAGTTTGAATTCCTGAATCATATCGAAGCCAATCCTTCTGCCTCTCTCCATATAGATACAAATTATACTGAATGTAAGACATACAAATATACTAATTGCATTTTTCCATAATGTAATATTACATCATT
Organism: Oncorhynchus kisutch; assembly: GCF_002021735.2. Taxonomy (NCBI): domain Eukaryota; kingdom Metazoa; phylum Chordata; class Actinopteri; order Salmoniformes; family Salmonidae; genus Oncorhynchus; species Oncorhynchus kisutch. The sequence goes on from NC_034190.2 coordinate 29,719,844, forward strand.
ACTCAGATTTTTTTTTACCTGAGTGATTTCCCCCTTTCTCTTTTCAGCAGAAACAGTTAGGGCTCCAACCTCAACCATAACCACCCCCACCTCAACCATAACCACCCCCACCACACCTACTACAACAATAACTCACATGACTGCAACCACTACTAACCCACCAACAACCACACCATTGGCTACAAATACAACTATGAAAATTCCAACAACTTCCACCCTATTGGCTCCAAATACAACTATGAAAATTCTTACAACTTCTACCTCATTGGCTCCAAATATAACTGCGACAATTCCAACCACAACCACCCTGTTGGTTACAAATACAACTATGAAAATTCCAACAACTTCCACCACATTGGCTCTAAATACAACTATTAACATTCCTACAAATTCAACTCCATTGGTTCTAACTACTTCTACGAATATTTCTACAAATTCCACTCCATTGGCTCTAACTACAACTATAAACATTCCTACAAAATTCACCTCATTGGCTCCAAATATAACTGCGACAAATACAACTATGAAAATTCCAACAAATTCCACCACATTGGCTCTAAATACAACTATTAACATTCCTACAAATTCAACTCCATTGGTTCTAACTACTTCTACGAATATTTCTACAAATTCCACTCCATTGGCTCTAACTACAACTATAAACATTCCTACAAAATTCACCTCATTGGCTCCAAATATAACTGCGACAAATACAACTAGGAAAATTCCAACAAATTCCACCCCACTGGCTCCAGCTACAACTACCAAAATTCCAACAACCCCATTGGCTTCAACTACAACAATGAAATTTCCAACAACTTCCACCCCATTGGCTCCATCTACAATTACGAAAGATCCCTCTTTTGACAAAACCACACAAGATCCAATTACCGTAGTAACCTTCTCTTCCACTAAAGGCAGCGGAAAGAGAAACAATAGTGTACTCCCTACATCCAGTCCTACAAATATGTCATCTTCAATGACAACTGGTGGTTCAGGAGGACACTACAAGACTAATACAATTCATCCACCCACCACAAGTCATGGTGCCAGTCCTTCACCTGGGACGGTGGACCCAGAAAAAAACAGTAAGAGACCAAACATCTCCCCATCTGGTGGTTTAACCAACCGTCCCCTGAAGCCTTCCATCGGGCCTCAGTCAAGCACAACAACTAAATCTAGCACAACTGCCAACGCAGCATCCAGGGATAACCGTGGTGGTTTCAGTGACTGGGTACCGGGATGGGCCATTGCGCTGTTGGTGTTAGCCGCTGTCATCCTGCTGCTCCTCATTATCATCTTCATCATGATGGTGAGTAACCTGCATGGTAGTTTGTGTACATTCTAAAAATATACATTTTGTGACACTTGAACGGCAACAGTTTTCCTCACTGTCTGATAGCTTTCTTATACGTTACTTTCTCAACAGGTGGTGCGCTGGTGCTGTAAAAGGTCAGATGGTCCATACGCTCATGAAAAAAAGAGCACCCCCAACATGGACTCTTTCCCCACATATGTCCCCCAAGCCCCTGTACAGGAGCAACCCAATGGCAAGACCATTGAGACTATCGTAAGAATACCTCTAAACATGAAGTCTGATCATCTGACCAGATACTTATAGTGGTATACCTCAACATAGCCTTTTTCTGGCATTGGCTCTGGAAATGTTGAATGTAGCTGCTAATATTACTAATACAATATTTAGTGTAATACAATACAACTTTATTAAATGTACCTGGCCCCCTCAGTACTTTTGAAAATACTTATCTTGAGCAATAACATAAGAATATGAACAATATTGATTTTGATTTTGATCATTCAGCTTCCTCTGTCATCTCGGAGGCCTTCCTTTTGGCTTTGGCCTTCCTATCTGCGAGTAAAGTTTGTTATCAAAGTACTTTAGTTTTCCAGATGTAAGAACTCAAGTGCAACTTTTTGTCAAAAGCTGGTGCTTATCTGCATTAGCCACAGATGGAAATACCCATATAGTGGGGAAAACATTGTGGCTGGGTACAGAACCACATCAATGCAACAGCTGCAAACTGAGAAGACAGAGTGAAACACTTTAAGCCAAATATTTTAGTACTGGGAGTGTTAAGTATATTGGATTAGCAATTAAATTTGTCTGTACCATTTTTGCATACGTTTAGTGTAGCTGGGATGATCTGACAGTAGACATTTTAGGAAGGGGTGTTTAAATGGTAATCTCTGAAATTAATGCATCTGTCTGATACTGAGTTACATCTCTCAGCAGGATGACCCACGAAAGAAGAAAAAAACAGGCATGTACATAGTGAACCCCTGAGCAGGAAGATGTGGAGGTGACATACCAACAGGTACCTAAACCCAACACAGCTCCTGATTGGTGGTTTTAACACACCCACAATGTAAGACCATTCTGGATTGGTTGTGAATGTTGTCACTCTAAAATAAAGCTAAAAAATATAATTGACCTGTGACATAGAAATAACATATTGCTATTGTTAGTAATACATATCAATTCAACCACATAATACTCGTCTACAATTACTTTTACAATTATTTATGTCAAAATGCAAGAATTATATACACTGCTCAAAAAAATAAAGGGAACACTTAAACAACACAATGTAACTCCAAGTCAATCACTCTTCTGTGAAATCAAACTGTCCACTTAGGAAGCAACACTGATTGACAATAAATGTCACATGCTGTTGTGCAAATGGAATAGACAACAGGTGGAAATTATAGGCAATTAGCAAGACACCCCCAATAAAGGAGTGGCTCTGCAGGTGATAACCACAGACCATTTCTCAGTTCCTATGCTTCCTGGCTGATGTTTTGGTCACTTTGGAATGCTGGCGGTGCTTTCACTCTAGTGGTAGCATGAGACGGAGTCTACAACCAACACAAGTGGTTCAGGTAGTGCAGCTCATCCAGGATGGCACATCAATGCGAGCTGTGGCAAGAAGGTTTGCTGTGTCTGTCAGCGTAGTGTCCAGAGCATGCAGGTGCTACCAGGAGACAGGCCAGTACATCAGGAGACGTGGAGGAGGTCGTAGGAGGGCAACAACCCAGCAGCAGGACCGCTACCTCCGCCTTTGTGCAAGGAGGAGCAGGAGGAGCACTGCCAGAGCCCTGCAAAATGACCTCCAGCAGGCCACAAATGTGCATGTGTCTGCTCAAACGGTCATAAACAGACTCCATGAGGGTGGTCTGAGGGCCCAAAGTCCACAGGTGGGGGTTGTGCTTACAGCCCAACACCGTGCAGGACGTTTGGCATTTGCCCGAGAACACCAAGATTGGCAAATTCGCCACTGGCACCCTGTGCTCTTCACAGATGAAAGCAGGTTCACACTGAGCATATGTGACAGACGTGACAGTCTGGAGACGGCGTGGAGAACATTCTGCTGCCTGCAACATCCTCCAGCATGACCTGTTTGGCGGTGGGTCAGTCATGGTGTGGGGTGGCATTTCTTTGGGGAGCTGCACAGCCCTCCATGTGCTCGCCAGAGGTAGCCTGACTGCCATTAGGTACCGAGATGAGATCCTCAGACCCCTTGTGAGACCATATGCTGGTGCGGTTGGCCCTGGGTTCCTCCTAATGCAAGACAATGCTAGACCTCATGTGGTTGGAGTGTGTCAGCAGTTCCTGCAAGAGGAAGGCATTGATGCTATGGACTGGCCCGCCCGTTCCCCAGACCTGAATCCAATTGAGCACATCTGGGACATCATGTCTCGCTCCATCCACCAACGCCACGTTGCACCACAGCCTCATCAGGAGCATGCCCAGGCGTTGTAGGGAGGTCATACAGGCACGTGGAGGCCACACACACTACTGAGCCTCTTTTTGACTTGTTTTAAGGACATTACATCAAAGTTGGATCAGCCTGTAGTGTGGTTTCCCACTTTAAGTTTGAGTGTGACTCCAAATCCAGACCTCCATGGGTTGATACATTTGATTTCCATTGATCATTTTTGTGTGATTTTGTTGTCAGCACATTCACTATGTAAAGAAAAAAGTATTTAATAAGAATATTTCATTCATTCATATCTAGGATGTGTTATTTTAGTGTTCCCTTATTTTTTTTAGCAGTATATATATATACAGAGAACTTTCAACTGACTTTTTGATCATTTAAAATGTCCTGGTCCTGTACAGAGGTTTAATTCGTTTGCAGCAGATTACATACAAGCAGAGCAAAAACAAACATCAAACTTTTCAAAATGCACAACACAGTGGAATGAGTTAAAGGAAACAGTCAGGTAATCACATTGCAGGAATTTATGCAAATCATTTGCAACACAATCATGGCTAAGATATATTTGAGGTTAAGAATGAAATAGATATGGCTTCAATGTGTTAAGTGTCATCCAAACGCCCTGCTGTGGGCAGAGGATATTTCCAGTTAAAAACATTTAAAACAGTTTGTTTTAGCTATTTAATATCAGATTATATTGGATCAATACACAGAATGCCCATTCACATCAAAGCTCTACAATCTTTCATTGATTCTAAATACCACTGTATGTCACTCTTACAAAGGCTTATATGGGATACTTCCTGGGAATGATACCCGGCACATTGTTTTTATGGTGATTTATACGACTGTATTTACTTTGGTAGTAAAGGTGGCAGATTGACTCACACCTGCATTCTAGTGGCCCTGCCCAGTGCATTTAAATCATATTGATAATAGCCTCAAATGTTATGGCTCAATATTGTATGGGAAGAGGCCTATACAATGCTGCCTCTCCGCACTTCAGATTGTGGGTAATTCATTGAGCAATCTGTTCCCATTTGAGGCTCAATCAAAATGTGTCATTATTTTTGACGAATGGCAAAAACAGGCTTGTCGTGTGTGTGTGTGTGTGTGGTTTGAATCACTTGAAGAAGCAATTTCAACTTTGGGATATTTATGTTTAGGGCTGTTAAAGCCCACAGGACCTAAACCCAGACAAACCCACATGAAACATATTAACATGCTTGATCAAGAAAATAAGTATCTATATGATAGATATTAATGAACATCTTTAGTAAATTTATGTTTATTTAACTGATAATCTTTATTTATTTTTCCAGGCAAACTCTTGTCTGCAGAACAAGATCTGACAAAGATGAGCTACAAGCAAAACCATGTCACAACCTCTGTAGAAACTGTATAGTTTGTCAGGAATTTAGCATGTTATATTGGATGAAAATGATCTGAATGATTTCATATGTTTGTATTTATTCCACAAATCTTGCGCATAAATTTTGGGCAACCTTGCTAGTATTTTTGAACTGTATCTGATGTCGTCATATTTGACCCTGTTATGAACACAACCAGCGTCAAGGTGATATATTTTTTCAGTCTGTTATATTCTGGCACAAATATCTCAGATGTTTTGCTTTGCATCATGTTCAACTGCTCAATTGTATAATGCTGAAGAGGAATGTTAAATCAAATATGAAAATCAAGAGTTCCTTAATTGGTCAGATATTTGAATCGGGAGTTTACAGCAATGATGTATATGAGCCCTGGATTGCAGATGCTATGTGTTTGCCATTGACAGGCTTTGAAGCCACCAGTCGGCCATTTTGGCACTCCCCAGGTGGAACAGTCCTTCATAGGAATACATGGAATTCTACAGTATTTCAATTAAATGTTTCAGGGACAAAATGACATGTATTTAAATATTTGTTTATTGTTGGGCCAGTAACATTGGTGATCTCAAAAAAATATACTCTAAATGTTTTTCTATATTTTATTTGTATGTTTAGCTCACATAATGCAATGTAAAAGAACACAATAAGGTGTCTGAAATAGAATAGTTGTGGCAAAAACCAATTTAGAAATTAATAAATTCATTTCTGTAGCTTCCAAAATATATATTTTTTACGTTGAGGGAGTGCCAAGATGGAGGCATGGTGGCTTCAATAGAGCCGCCAAAACAGTATTCTAGTGTATATATAAATCATTGGCTAACAACATGTGCAGTAATAATGTGACATCTTGTGAAATGGAAATAGATGGAGGTCTGAATCCTAACTTGACTTGAGTGCCCATTGATGTCAATGGAAGATTTTCAAAAACTCCAGTTTACACGCACAGATCTCAAGTTAGGATTTGGGACTTGAGAATTACACATGTAAATAGGAGTACATTTCTGAGTACTGAGTTTGGATCATGTTATGTACAATTTAATGGAAGACTTGTAAATAAATGCTGAGAACCAAGACCTCTTCTTCATGGAAGTATCCTCATTAAACTGACAGTTCACTCCCAACATCGAAGTTGGTATTTCTAGACATTAAAAGTAGTTTAATGAAGAAATATACAAAAGTATGTGTGAATTTGGCTATTCAAGCCACACCCATTACTGACTGGTGTATAAAATCGAGCTCACACCCATGCAATCTCCATATACAAACATTGGCAGTAGAATGTCCATACTGAAGAGCTCAGTGACTTTCAACGTGGCAAGTCAGTTGGTCAAATTTCTTCCCTGCTAGAGCTGCCCCTGTCAGCTGTAAATGTTGTTATAATCTTGTTTGTTCAAGTCAATCAGCATTTTGTCTCAGCTCCTGCTTTTTCCAGTCTCTTTTCTCGCCCTCACAGTTTTGACCCTTGCCTGTCCTGACTCCGAGCCCGCCTGCCTGACCACTCTGCCTATCCCTGACCTTGAGCATGCCTGCCCAACCTGTACCTTTGCCCCCTCTGAATTACCGACCTCTGCCTTACCCTGACCCCTTCCTATCGTCCGGTACCATTTACCCACCTCTAGTTTTCTGACCCCTGCCTGAACTGACCTGTCAATTGCCTGCCCTTGTTGGAACATTAAACTATTGTTTATTCGACATGGTCTGCATCATTAAAGAAATGGATCAATGATAGCAAACACTATTATAGTATTCAACACAAATCATATCTGATTAATAAAATTATTATTATTATTAAATAATTTAAACGGCTTACTAAATATTGTGGCATGTTTTGTTTTATGTTGCATTAAAAAAAGGAAACTCCAATAAATATATGAAGACCACAAACTCAGCAAAAAAAGAAACGCCCCTATTTCAGGACCCTGTCTTTCAAAGATAATTCGTAAATATCCAAATAACTCCAGATCTTCATTGTAAAGGGTTTTAACATTGTTTCCCATTCTTGTTCAATGAACCATGAACAATTTATGACCATGCAGCTGTCGAACGATCGCTAAAACACTAACAGCTTACAGATGGTAGGCAATTAAAGTCACAGTTATGAAACTTAGGACACTAAAGAGGTCTTTCTACGGACTCTGAAAAACGGCAAAATAAAGATGCCCAGGGTCCCTGCTCATCTGTGTGAACGTGCCTTAGGAATGCTGCAAGGAGGCATGAGGACTGCAGATGCTGCAGATTGACTGTTAATTTTGATTTTGACCCCCCCCCCCCCCCCCCCCTTTGTTCAGGGACACATTATTCAATTTCTGTTAGTCATGTCTGTGGAACTTGTTCAGTTTGTCTCTTCAAAACCAGGTTCAAACCAAGTTGCTACCACCAATGTATGTAAATATCCGGAATAAGAAGGATACATTTACAGATGCCTGTGAAAAAATGTACAACCATGAACAGCAAATCCACATTGTGTTTGTGCGTTATGAGTTCGAAAGTACAGGGTCAATACACAATTGAGAAAGTCAACCATCTACAGAATAAAATTGTCTTTCAGGCCGTAATCCCACTAAGGTTTACACAAATGGTTTACACAAATACTCTTATGTTCTCTTGAGCAATACCAGTGTGCTACCAGTGTGATTGTAATGAGATGGCTTTGAGAAAACCTTGTACTTTTCCTGCAAAACACCCTCACTCAGAACCGTGTAATCCATTGACTATACAGTAATACCATTCCATTTCTAGTTGACTTGCCTCGTTTAAACTATATGAGCTTGTCAAAATAAATAAATCAAATGTATTTATAAAACCCTTCTTACATCAGCTGATATTACAAAGTGCTGTACAGAAACCCAGCCTAAAACCCCAAACAACAAGCAATGCAGGTGTATAAGCAGGGTGGCTAGGAAACCTAGGAAGAAGCCTAGAGAGGAACCAGGCTATGAGGGGTGGCCAGTCCTCTTCTGGCTGTGTCGGCTGGAGATTATAACAGAACATGGTCAAGATGTTCAAATGTTCATAGATGACCAGCACGGTCAAATAATAAAAATGACAGTGGATGTAGAGAGTGCAACAGGTCAGCACCTCAAGAGTAAATGTCAGTAGGCTTTTTATAGCCGTTCATTCAGAGTATCTCTACTGCTCCTGCTGCCTCTAGAGAGTTGAAAACAGCAGGTCTGGGACAAGGTAGCACGTCCGGTGAACAGGTCAGGGTTCCATTGCCGCAGGCAGAAGAGTTGAAACTGGAGCAGCAGCACGACCAGGTGGACTGGGGACAGCAAGAAGTCATCAGGCCAGGTAGTCCTGAGGCATGGTCCTAGGGCTCAGGTCCTCAGAGAGAGAGAAAAAAGATAGAGAGAGCATCCTTAAATTTACACCGGATAAGACGGGAGAAATACTCCAGATTTAACAGACTGACCCTAGCCCCCCGACACAAACGATTGAAGCATAAATACTTGAGGCTGAGACAGGAGGGGTCTGGAGACACTGTGGCCCTGTCTGACGATACCCATGGACAGGGCCAAACAAGCAGGATATAACCCCCCCACTTTGCCAAAGCACAGCCCCCACACCACTAGAGGGATATCTTCAACCATCAACTTACTATCCTGAGACAAGGCTGAATATAGCCCATGAAGATCTCCGCCACTGCACGGATCCAAGGGGGGCGCCAACCTGGACAGGAAGATCACATCAGTGACTCAACCCACTCTAGTGATGCACCCCTCCTAGGGAAGGTATGGAAGAGCACCAGTAAGCCAGTGACTCAGCCCCTGTAATAGGGTTTGAGGCAGAGAATCCCAGTGGAAAGAGGGGAACCGACCAGGCAGAGACATCGAGGGCGGTTCGTTGCTCCAGTTCCTTTCCGTTCACCTTCACACTCCTGGGCCAGACTACACTCAATCATAGGAACTACTGAATAGTCTTCAATAAAGACTTAAAGGTCGAGACCGAGTCTGCATCTCTCACATGGATAGGCAGACCATTCCATAAAAATTTAGCTCTATAGGAGAAAACCCTGCCTGCAGCTGTTAGCTAGGAAATTCTAGGGACAGTAAGGAGGCCTGCGTCTTGTGACCATAGCGTACGTGTAGGTATGTACGGCAGGACCAAATTGGAAAGATAGGTAGGAGCAAGCCCATGTAATGCTTTGTAGGTTAGCAGTAAAACCTTGAAATCAGCCCTAGTCTTAACAGGAAGCCAGTATAGTGGCTAGCACTGGAGTAATATGATCACATTTTTGGGGGTTCTAGTCAAGATTCTACCAGCCGTGTTTACCACAAACTAAAGTTTATTTAGTGTTTTCTCTGGGTAGCTGGAAAGTAGAGCATTGCAGTAGACTAACCTACTGCAATGTGTCAATGTCGCAAGAAACTTTTTTGGGGTTTGGTTAGTGTTTGAAACAGACATATCAATCTTTGAAACAAAATAAAACACGATCTTCTGGTTTACAAGACGTGTTTAATGCCCGCCTCCACCTGGTAAAGGTTGGGTGAGGATACGTTATTATACTGTATCATCTTTAACATTCTTCATTTTCTGAATCTTGATCTTTTAAAGAAATGGATCAATGATAGCAAACACTATTATAGTATTCAACACAAAGGCTATCAATCGATGGGTGGTCAAGTTTGTCATTTGAATCATTGCAGCACAATCATGGCTAAGATATATTTGAGGTTAAGAATGAAAAAGATATGGTTCCATTGTGTCGAGTGTCAATGTGCAGAGTGATGGAATGATGGAACACATTCAATCTAAGTTGCATCCTGTAGTTGAGTTTTCTTGACATCCAGTAGGCCTGCTATGGGCAGAGAGGATTTTTACAGTTATGTCCCTTTAAAACATTTTGTCTTTCCTACTTGATATCAGATTATATTGGATCAATACCAAGCTTGCCCATTCACAGCAATGCCCTACAATCTTTCATTGATTCACTCGTACGAAGGCTTATATAGCTATCTGAGCAGCTAACCGATTGCTGCAGCTGTACATAGTCCATCTGTAAATAGCCCACCCAATCTACCTACCTCATCCCCATATTGTTTTTATTTACTTTTCTGCTATTTTGCACACCAGTATCACTGCTTGCACATCCTCATCTGCTCATCTATCACTCCAGTGTTAATCTGCTAAATTGTAATTACTTCACTACTATGGCCTATTTATTGCCTCCTCACGCCATTTGTACACACTGTATATAGACATTTTTTTTCTTCTATTGTGTTATTGACTGTACGCTTGTTTATTCCATGTGTAACTCTGTGTTGTTGTTTGTGTCGCACAGCTTTGCTTTATCTTGGCAAGGTCACAGTTGTAAATGAGAACTTGTTCTCAACTAGCTTACCTGGTTAAATAAAGGTTAAATACTTTTTTTTAAATATAAGGGATACTTCCTGGGAATGGCACCCGGCACATTGTTTTTATGGTGACTGATACCACTGTATTTACTTTGGTAGTAAATGTGGCAGATATACTCACACCTGCATTCTAGTGGCCCTGCCCAGTGCAATTATATCATATTGATAATAGCCTCAAATGTAATGGCTCAATATTCTATGGAAGGAGGCCTATACAATGTTGCCTCTCCCCACTTCAGATTGTGGGTAATTCATTGAGCGATCTGTTCCCATTTGAGGCTCAATCAAAATGTGTCATTATTTTTGACGAATGGCAAAGAAACAGGCTTGTCCACTGTGTGTGTGTGTGTGTGTGTGTGTGTGTGTGTGTGTGTGTGTGTGTGTGTGTGTGTGTGTGTGTGTGTGTGTGTGTGTGTGTGTGTGTGTGTGTGTGTGTGTGTGTGTGTGTGTGGTTTGAATTACCTGATTGGTGGTTTTAACAGACCCTCAATGTAAGACCGTTCTGGATTGGTTGTGAATGTTATGTCACTCTATAATAAGGCTTAAAATATCATTGACCTGTGACATAGAAATAACATATTGCTATTGTTAGTAATACATATCAATTCAACCACATAATACTGATTGTTGTCCTATGGCTCAATATTGTATGAGGCTCGGCCTTGTCTCAGGATGGTAAGTTGGTGGTTGAAGATAGCCCTCTAGTGGTGTGGGGGCTGTGCTTTGGCAAAGTGGGTGGGGTTATATCCTTCCTGTTTGGCCCTGTCCGGGGGTGTCCTCGGATGGGGCCACAGTGTCTCCTGACCCCTCCTGTCTCAGCCTCCAGTATTTATGCTGCAGTAGTTTATGTGTCGGGGGGCTAGGGTCAGTTTGTTATATCTGGAGTACCTCTCCTGTCCTATTCGGTGTCCTGTGTGAATCTAAGTGTGCGTTCTCTAATTCTCTCCTTCTCTCTTTCTTTTTCTCTCTCGGAGGACCTGAGCCCTAGGACCATGCCCCAGGACTACCTGGCATGATGACTCCTTGCTGTCCCCAGTCCACCTGGCCGTGCTGCTGCTCCAGTTTCAACTGTTCTACCTTATTATTATTCGACCATGCTGGTCATTTATGAACATTTGAACATCTTGGCCATGTTCTGTTAAAATCTCCACCCGGCACAGCCAGAAGAGGATTGGCCACCCCACATATGCTCTCTCTAATTCTCTCTTTCTTTCTCTCTCTCGGAGGACCTGAGCCCTAGGACCGTGCCCCCGGACTACCTGACATGATGACTCCTTGCTGTCCCCAGTCCATCTGACCGTGCTGCTGCTCCAGTTTCAACTGTTCTGCCTTATTATTATACGACCATGCTGGTCATTTATGAACATTTGAACATCTTGGCCATGTTCTGTTATAATCTCCACCCGGCACAGCCAGAAGAGGACTGGCCACCCCACATAGCCTGGTTCCTCTCTAGGTTTCTTCCTATGTTTTGGCCTTTCTAGGGAGTTTTTCCTAGCCACCATTGCTGCATTGGCACTGCATTGCTTGCTGTTTGGGGTTTTAGGCTGGGTTTCTGTACAGCACTTTGAGATATCAGCTGATGTACGAAGGGCTATATAAATACATTTGATTTGAAGAGGCCTATACAATGCTGTCTTTCCCCACTTCCCATTGTGGGTAATTCATTAAGCGATCTTTTCCCATTTGAGGCTCAATCAAAATGAGTAATTATTTTTGACAAATGGCAAAGAAACAGGCTTGTCCACCTTGTGTGTGTTTGTGGTTTGAATCACTTGTAATTTTCAGTCTAAATTACCAGTAAATGGGTTCAAACAGAATATGTAATATTGGCATGAACAAGCAATTTCACTTTTGGTTGAAACCAACAGTAGTTCCATACTCTGGGTGAGGATCTTTATGTATAGGTCTGGTCAAGCCGACAGGACCTAAAGCAAGACAAACATGAAACATATTATTATGCTTGATCAAGAAAATAAGAATCTATCTGATATGTTAGATATTCATGAACATCTTAATTAAATGTATGTTAATTTATCTGATCATCTTTGTTTATTTTTCCAGTCAAGCAAGATCGGACAAAGATGAGCTACAAGCAAAACCAAGTCACCGCCTCTGCAGATACTGTACATTTAGTCAGGAATTTAGTATGTTATATATCAAGGATGCAAATGATCCGAATGAATGGTTTCATATGTTTGTATTTATTACACAATGTTTGAGCATGAATTTTGGGCAACCTTGATAGTATTTTTGTACTGTATTTGATGTCTTCTTTGACCCTGTTATGAACACAATCAGCGTCAACCTGATATATCTTTTCTGTCTGTTATATTCTGACTTTTCATTGGTACAAATATCTCAGTTTTGCTTTGCATCGTGTTCAACTGTTCAATTTAAAAATTTAATATTTATTAAATATTAAATATGAAAATCAAGAGTTCCTTAATTGGTCAGATATATAAATCCTGGATTGTCGATGCTATATTTTGGCCATTGACAGACTTTGAGGCCACCGGTCGACCAAAATTTGCACTCACCGGTTAGGAGCACTACTCCATTGGAAAGAGTAGAATTCTACTGTATTTCAATTAAAAGGACAAAATTACATCTATTTAAGTTTTTTTTAAATTGTAGTTGGAACAGTAGCATTTGTAATCTAAAAAAGTTATTTTTGAAGGAAAATATTTGTATGTATTTGTATTTTTTATTTCTACGTTTAGCTCACATAATATAATGTAAAAGTATGCAATAAGGTGTCTGTAATAGAAGACGTGTCAAAAACAAATGTAGAAATTAATAAATGCATCTCTAAAGCGTCCAAAATATTTGTCACGGCGGATTTCCTCCTCTCCTCTGAAGAGGTGAAACAAGGATCGGACCAAAATGCAGCGTTGTAAGTGTCCATGGTTTTAATAGGAAACTCAACATGAACACAACTAAAAAAAACAAGAACCTTGAAAAACCGAAACCAGTCCCCTGTGGCACAAACACTGACACAGGAAACAATCACCCACAAAATATGCAAAGAATATGGCTGCCTAAATATGGTTCCCAATCAGAGACAACGATAGACAGCTGCCTCTAATTGAGAACCAATCTAGGCAACCATTGACATACAATTATCTAGAACGGTCACAGCCCCATAAACTTACAAACCCCTAGAAAGGGTACAGCCCCATAACCATACAAAACTACATAGAAAGGAAACAGCCCCATAAACATACAAAACCCCTAGACAAGCCAAAACACATAAATCCCCCATGTCACACCCTGACCTAACCAAAATAATAAAGAAAACAAAGATAACTAAGGCCAGGGCGTGACAATATTTTTTCAACGGTGAGGGAATGCCAAGATGGAGGCATTGCGGCTTCAACACAGCGCCGCCAAATGGTCATCTAGTGTATATACATATTATTGGCTTACAACATGTGCAGTAATAATGTGACATCTTGCAAAATGCAAATAAATGTAAGTCTGAATCCTAACTTCACTTGAGAGATCATTGATGTCAATGGAAGATTTGCAAAAACTCAAGTTACTCTGCACAACAAATTTCCCAATTGGAACAATAAAGATAACTTGAATTTGAACAAATATCAAGTTAGGATTAGGGACTTGAGCACTACACATGTAAATAGGAGCACATTTCTGTGTATTGAGTTTGTATTGCATCACGTTATGCACAATTTAATGGAAGACTTCTACTGTAAATAAAGAGAATAATAATGGAGAATCAAGAACCTTTTCTTCATTGATGTATTGTCATTAAAATGACAGTTCACACCAACGTCAAAGTTGGTATTTTTAGACCTTAAAAGTAGTTAAATGAATGACTATATATACAAAAGTATGTCGACACACCTTTAAATTAGTGGTTTTGGCTATTTCAGGCCACACCGGTTGCTGACAGGTGTATAAAATACATTTGGTCATGTAGGGAAGTACATGCTTCAAGTCATCTGATCTGAAGTCATTCAAAATGCATTCAATCCCAAATGTCCTTTGATTTACATGACATTTGGTTGGGGCTGTAATGAGTCATAGAGAAAGGATGTGGGCGGGTACAAAATAAACTCATGAATGAAAATTCACTCAACCGCTTACCTCTGTCTATGTAATCTACAGAGTACAAAAAAAGGATATTCCTTTTAATTGCCAAATTCATACCCATTTGAGCCAATTGAAATACCATTGGCATTTCGTAAGCAGACAGGTTGTTTAGCATGTGTGGTATATGAGTAATATGTGAATGGCACAATGCTGCAAGAAACTTATAAATCTCTCTCCATCCATCTCACTGTAAGATGGAGGTATGCAGGTACAAAATTTGATATGTCTATTTTGTCCCATTCAATGTGAATTATTCAATCTAACTTTTTTGTGCATTCCTTATTGGTGACTATGCTGTTTGGAACTCCTTTGGAACCAGAAATGTAATGAAACCTTTCCATGGATCATACAGGCCTCCCACAATCACTGGATGTGTTGTTTTTATATGTTATGTGGCAGACCAGGGGGTTTGGTCAAGACGTTTACACAGATCAGACACGGACAGACTTGGATTAGCTCGGTTTCAAGGGTGTTCATTTAAAAAAACAACCGAAAAGAAGAGACTAGGAGACCTCCTCCGGGATACCGTCTTCTGGGCTCCGCGTTCTTGCTGTATCCTGGGGGGAACAAAACTCCCTCCATTACCTCTGGAACTGAGCACGACTATACGGGAGTAACCTCTCTGCCCCCAGTCCCCTCCCTTGTGTGCTGCCCTTCTGGCAGCTTTATGGGACTCATCCAGCTGGTGAGCAATCATCCCCTTGATTACTCACCAAGCACAATCAACCCCAGTTAGTCCTGGCCGGAGGGCCTATCGAGACCTGGCACGTCCAGCAGAGGGAGCCATCGCCTCGTGATGTAGACTCCACCTGTTACCAAGCCTCGACAAGTCTCCTCCTGGTGGCTAAGCTGCTGTATGCCACACACCACCCCCCCTTAACTCTGTCGGGGAGGGAAATTATTAAAGCGGTACAGGCTACCGTCTGTTTTGGGTACCAACACCATGGGGCTGCACCATGCACTGTGGGACTCTTTGATGACCCCCATCCTCAGCATAGCCTCCACTTCCTGCTTCAAGGCCTTCCTTCGGAATCTGATATGGCCTCTTTCCTACTGTTTTCCTACTGTTTCCAGGGCCAGGTGCGGACGTTGTGTTCAATCAGGGTCGTGCGGCCAGGCTTCTCGGAGAACACCGCCGTGTTCCGATTGACAAGTTTCCGCAGCGCTTGCCTCTGGACCGGGTCGAGGTCTTCATTGCTCGGGACCACCACCGGTACAGTTGGCGTCCTGGGTCCCGCCATAACACGACCAAGTCTGTCCTCTTTATCCCCTTACACTGTGTATAAGACAGTAGTTTTGGAATTGTTAGTTAGATTACTTGTTGGTTATTACTGCATTGTCGGAACTAGAAGCACAAGCATTTCGCTACACTCGCATTAACATCTGCTAACCATGTGTATGTGACAAATAAAATTTAATTTAATTTTATTTGATATCATGCCACTTCTTCAATAGGCTCACGTGGTAAATCTGTTGGGGTTTCTGTCTCCCCGGCTGCCATACGTGGTAATTGACAGGTCCCCGCTTCTCTACCCCCTCGTACGGCCTGTGCCATGTTGCCAGGAATTGACTTTCTGTCCTGGGGATTAAGACCAACACCTTCTCTGCCACCTAGAATTTTTGAGGCTGGGTTCCCAGATTGTAGACCTGGGCTTGGGCGACTTGGGCCTTCTCCATATGTTCCCTTAACTGGCCATATGGCTGTCTTCTGCTCCTTCATCTTCTCCACATGTTCTACCACGCTGCGTAAAGGTGTCTGTTGGGCTTCCCACACCTCCTTGGCGAGGTCCAGTAGGCCACGTGGCCTCCTCCCGTAGAGGAGTTCGAAAGGGGAAAACCCAGTGGAAGCCCATCTGTCTCTGGGTGAAAGACGGAGGTCCGGATCAGCTTGATCTGCAGGAGAGCACACAACTCTTTCATTAGGTGGGACATAAACTCAGTACCGTGGTCTGTCAGGATCTTTTTCGGGATGCCTACCCGGCTAAAGAGGTGGAACAGCTCCCGGGCGATTTCCTTGGATACCACCACCCGTAGGGGAATGGCCTTGGGATACCGGGAGGCATAATCTACTATTTCCAGGATGTATTGGTGTCCTCATGCTGTTTTTACCAGGGGTTCCACTATGACCATGGCGATGCGCAGCTGCGACATTAGTCTTCCACGGCCCTCCTTATCCTGAGCCAGTGGAACTGGAACCTGGCGGTGATCCATTCCCAGGTCTTATCCATTCCCAGGTGCTCCCCCAACAGGTGGGTGTGGGCCAGCTGAAGAACGGTTCCCACAGTACCTCTCAATATTCCCCCTGTTGGCACGACACCTGATACAAAAGGTTATTCTTCATTTGGAAATGGGTGTATCGCCAGTCACTCACCCCCGGAAGTAGTTGTCCATCTATCACTATCACTTGGGCTTCGGCAGCTTTCAAATTGTCCTCTCAGTTGGCTCCCAACGAGTGTCTCAGCTGGTCCCTCGAAATCAATGAAGAGGAGGATGGGCTCCTCTGGCCATGACTCCGGACCCGTAGATACGGTTATTCCACCGCTTGCTTCCAGTCGAGGTCGTCCTCGCTCTCGTCTTCGGCAAGCTCGTATCTTTGTCCTTGGCTCGTGCCTCCACAGTGCTGCAAACAGTGGTCAATCTCTTCCCACGAGGAGGGGTACCGGCGACTCCGGTATGGCATCCACCATTATCTGGCAACTCCCTTGTGGCGTCATGATATTGGCTTGTATGGTTGGATACCACTTTGTGTCACTGTGGACACAGGAAATGGACAACTCCTTACCACGTTCGGTCCCCTGGTCCAGCAGGCTCGTGGCTACTTGCGTAACATACACTCCCAGAGTCTACTAGAGCTTTCATGTCGTGTCCGTCGACCTTGACCAGGAACATGGGTGCCCCCAACAGGAGGTGACGTAGTTCACTGCGTGGCCCACCTCGTCTCCGTGGCTGGCTGATGGCATCGACTCCTCTCGAGATGGGAAATTCCAGGTAAGGTCCCCCTGGGCGCCACATTCAAAACACCTCCTTTGGTCTCCATCTACCTGGGGTTGTCGGCAGCGGGTCGGCTCTCCCCCAGCTGTCTCTCCATGGGTCTGCAGTCCTTTGGCCCTGCCGACTATCGGATTGAGGTATACAGCGGTGGGGCTGTCCTTCCATCCCCTCGTATGGTATCCCGACTCCTCAGCAGAGCCTCAGTGTTCTGATGCGTCTCCACTGCTCCCAGGAGGCCCTCCAAGGTCTGGGGCGCACATTGACTCGCTGCCCTCTTCATATCATGGGGTGGCGACCATAAGAAGCAATCCAGGACCACTTTGTCTAGGATGCAGAGGGTGGCTACATCAGTTATGAGCCATGCCCTGGTGATGCGCAGTAGGTCGCTCATCTGGGCCTCGGCCATGAAGGTTCGTGGAACAGTTGAACCCGATGGGCCAGGCTGTACCCATAGTTGCTGAGTATCTTCCTTCTGAGTATATCCCGTTAGCCGCCTGTTTGTTGTTAAGGTCCCTATATGCCTTTTGTGCGTTCCCAGAGAGGAACAGGGCCAGCAGACTTTCCCACTTCGGCCTTGGCCATCCTTCCTGTAGCGCTATCCGTTCAAACGTGCTGAGGTATGTTTCGATGGTGTCGTCTTCCGTTAGCTTGATGCGATTCAGTAGCTCCTTGTAGCTTCCTGATTTCCTCAATGAGGTGGACATTTTGTAGCCGCTATTCCTCCAGAGTTCGTTCCTGAACCGCCTGTTGTGCTTGTTGGGCCCGGACGAACTGAGCTATCAACTCGTCCATGTGGATGCTGCATAAACGTCAACCCTGATCCGACCACGTATCAGAATCTCCACCACTTGTGGCAGACCAGGGGGTTTGGTTAAGACGTTTACATAGATCAGATAAAGACAGAGTTGGATTAGCTCAGTTTCAAGGGTGTTTATTTAAATAACATCCGAAAAGAAAAGACTAGGTCTTTTACCTCCTCCGGGAAACTGGGCTCCGTCTTCTGGGCTCCGTGGTCTTCAGTGCTCCGTGGTCTGACTGTATCCTGGGGAGAACAAAACTGAGCTCCCTCTGTTACTCTGGGACTGACCACGACGAGTCTCCCCCTGGTGGCTGACCTGCTGTACGCCACTGTTAGTTAGACAGCTAACAAAGACAGCCAACTAACAAGACAACTTAATACGATCCATTTTAAGAGATTTTATTTATTTTTCATTGACTGACACTGAGTACTGTTGTTTTCCTGCACATTGTTTCTTTAACATTGTTTCTGTTTATATATACAAACATATGTGGTCACCCCTTCAAATGAGTGTATTCAGATTTTCAGCCAAGCCAGTTGTTGAGAGGTGGATAACATCGAGCACACAGCCATGCAATCTCTGTAGACAAACATTGGCAGTAGAATGGTATTACTGAAGAGTTCAGTGACTTTCAACTTGCCACCATCATAGGATGCCGCCTTTCCAACAAGTCAGTTTGTCAAATTTCTGCACTGCTAGAGCTGCCCTGGTCAACTGTAAGTGCTGTTATTTTGAAGTGGAAACGTCTAGGAGCAGCAACGGCTAAGCCGCAAAGTGGTAGGCTACACCAGCTCCCAGAGCAGGACAATCAAATGCTGAAGTGCTAACTTCCTAGTTCCAAACTGACTCTGGAAGCAACGTCTGCACAATAACATTTTGTCGGGAGTTTCATGAAATGGGTTTCCATGGCTGAGCAGCCACACACAAGCCTAAGATCACGATGTGCAATGCCAAGTGTCGGCTGTAGTGGTGTAAAGCTCTTCGCCATTGGACTCTAGAGAAGTGGAATCGTGTTCTCTAGAGTGATGAATCACACTTCACCATCTTTTAGTCCAATGGGCGAATCTGGGTTTGGCGGATGAATGGATAACACTACCAGCACGGATGCATAGTGCCGACTGAAAAGTTTGGTGGAGGAGGAAAGGAATAAGGGTCTGGGGCTGTTTTTCATTGTTCGGGGTAGGCCCCTTTGTTCCAGTGAAGGGACATTTTAATGTTGCAGCATACAATGACATTCTAGACGATTCTGTGCTTCCAACATTGTGGCAACAATTTGGAGAACGTCCGTTCCTGTTTCAGCATGACAAAGCCTCCATGCAAAAAACAAGGTCCATACAGAAATAGTTTATTGAGATTGGTGTGGATGAACTTGACTGGCCTGCACAGAGCCATGACCTCAACCCCATCGAACGTGTTTGGGATAAATTGGAATGCCGACTGTGAGCCAGGCCTAATAGTCTAACATCAGTCCCCACAACAAAGTTCCAGCATCTAGTGGAAAGCCTTCCCAGAAGAATAGAGGCTGTGATAGCGGAAAAGGGGGGGGGAAATCCATATTAATGCCCATGATATTGGAATGAGGTGTTAGACAAGCAGGTGTCCACATACTTTTTTGTCATAGTTTAAACAAAGCATTTCTTCGTAAGCTACAGTATTTGACTGGACTGATCTGATGCTGACAATGTCAGTCATTTATTGCCCATTGTTTCTATGAGCATACAGCATTACAATAGTGGGCAGTAACTTCTATTTAAAACTTTACATTCAATTATTTCAATGAACACTGTAGCAATACTCGATTGGTCTTAAATATCTGATTGTCACGTCACTGGTCAATATGATAAGACACTAATCAGCTACGGCAAACTGTTTAACACAGAGTTATTCTTACTGATGATAGCCTGACGATAGAGTGTTTGAAGGCAGTACTTCGGGTCCATTTGCATGATGATTAATTGGCACTCCATTGAGTACATAGGGTCGAAAGTTGAATTGGAGATAATGAGATTGAAAAGGCCACATACACAATGCAGGGTGTAACCAAGTTCAATGCCAATGTGGCCATAAGAATGTGCCTACACTTAGAAAATGAGACACATGCACACCTACACTTGTCTTTAAAATCCTTGTTTTAGTATACAAAAATAAATTCACACATCATGCACACTCAACATGGGCTCAGATTTGCATCACATTCTAGGGTGTTGAGTGTCTTACAACTGTGTAATGCAAAGGGGTTTAATTACAGGATGAGGAAATTGAAATAATTACATTATTTACTGTACCATGTTAACAATTCATGATTAGATAGTACTAGCTTCCCCGAACCAAAAGCTAATTGAATTTTTGGAGAGAATGAAAGCCTGGTTTTAAAAACTTTGGAATGTTTTAGCTTTTTTTGGTTTCCTGTCAATGAACTCTATGTTTTTATACAACTGGTGGGTCTAATCCTGAATGCTGATTGGTTAAAACCGCATTCCAGACGGTGTCTATTCCATAACTTGCCACCGGCTAAATCTAGGATGTTAAAATGCCTATTTCCATCAATCCACTGTCTCATCAGCCCAGCCAGGAAACTTGATCTCCACTATAAAATGCATCTAGACATGATCTCACATTTCTTTTTAGACTAACGTTTTGTTTTCAACAGCGGAGATTTGTATAAACCTTGCTCTCAAGAACGTTGCCAGCCAGTATGGCAATGCAACATTTAGAACGAACGACTTAGTCGCATACATAGATACAGAACAATAAGACTGAATGATTGGGTCGCGTCTCTAGCAACCCTAGATTTGTGTCGGGACTATATCTTGTGGAAGGATTAAATAGTATTAATACATTAATAGAAATAACGATTTAATGAAAATATGTCAATCATTATTTGAATATGTTGGTAACCCGTTGTATATTATATATCGGCACTGTTTGCCGGCCCTCGACGAACAACACCTCTGACAATATGTCCTCCAAACACCGGCTTCTCTGGCATTATCAATTAAATAGATACTGTATGCCATAAAGAACACTTGCGTCTGTGATTATCATATTTGCAGTGTTTGACCTTTTGACTTTACTTTGTCATTACCCCCATCAAGTCTAGTGAACCCAGTTATGTTTTGTAAATAGATGGATATTAAATGTACAAATCTGCAGTGTACTACTGTACTACTTCTGTTCAGAACATTTGATTGTGCATTCACACATCTTTTTCCCGAGTCATTCATGCAAAATCAAACATTTCCTTGGAATAAAGTTATATTATATATATATATATATATATACAATAAATACACATATACATACACAATATATATATATATATATATATATATATATATATATATATATATATATATATATATATATATGATGAACTAGATTTGTGGAGGTCTAAAAATGTTTTTCTGAGGTCTTGGCTGATTTCTTTAGATTTTCCCATGAGTTTGAAGGTAGGCCATGAAATACATTCACATGTACACCTCCAATTGACTCAAATTATGTCAATTAGCCTGTCAGAAGCTTCTAAAGCCATGACATCATTTTCTGGAATTTTCCACACTGTTAAAAGGCACAGTCAACTTAGTGTATGTAAACTTCTGACCCACTGGAATTGTGATAGTCAATTATAAGTGAAGTTATCTGTCTGTAAACAATTGTTGGAAAATTTACTTGTCATGCACAAAGTGGATGTCCTAAACAACTTGCCAAAACTATAGTTTGCTAACAAGAAATTTGTGGAGTGGTTGAAAAACAATTTTTAATGACTCCAACCTAAGTGTATGTAAACTTCCGACTTCAACTGTAGGCAACATTACCTTCTCCACACTGATCCTCAACGTGGGCTCCTCAGTCCCCTCCTGTACTCCCTGTATACCCCCAACCGCGTGGCCTCAGTTCCATCATCAAGTTGGCTGATGACACGACAGTACTAGGCCTAATTACCAACACAACGAGACGGCCTACAGGGAGGATGTAGGCACTCTGACGGTATGGTGCCAGGTAAACAACCTCTCCCTCAACTTCAGCAAAACAAAAGAGTTGATTGTGGACTTCAGGAGGAACCAGCCTGGGCACGCCCCCATCCTCATCAATGTGGTTGCCATGGAGATGGTCAAAAACGTCAAGTTATTCTGCGTACACGTCTCCGAGGAGCTGAAATTGTGAAACCACACACTATCGTGAAGAAGGCACAACAACAACTCTTTAACCTCAGGACACTGAATAAATTTGGACTGTTCCTGAGGGCCCTCACGGTGTTCTAAAAGATCACCATCGGGACATGCTAACGGGGCTGCATCACAGCCTGGTATGGCAACTCCACTGCCGCTGTCCGCAAGGCACTACAGAGGGTGGTACGCTCAGCCGAACGCACCATTGGGTGGACACTGCCTGCCCTCCAGGACATCTACAACACCACGTGCCACAGGAAGGCCAAGAAGATCTCGAGGGACCTCAGCCACCCGAGCCACGGCCAGTTTTAACCCATATTATAATACAGTTTTAACCCATAAGAGTCTAAGCCATGTCTAAGCCGGGGAGGGGGGTTCTACTAAGCTATGTGGAATTGTTTTAAGAAGATAATTCCAAGGAAAATGTTGCTATTTGATTTGGAATTTTAAAGACACCTTGAAGTATAAAGTATATATTAAAATAAAATTTGATTACAATTTGTTTTGGGCTTTATTGCTGTTAGTCCATACAAATGCATTGAATAACAGATTCACAACATGGAACAACAGATAGTCCCCCAAAAAATAATCAAAACAAGTTTGTTCTGAGAGATTTAAGAAAGATCAGGAAATATATATATATATTTATGTGTATTTAACCCCTTCTTTTTGGTACTAATCATTCCCCATGTATACAGTACCAGTCAAAAGTTTGGACACACCTACTCATTCAAGGGTTTTTCTTTGTTTTTACTATTTTCTACATTGTAGAATAATAGTGAAGACATCAAAACTATGAAAGAACATATATGTAATCATGTAGTAACCAAAAAAGTGTTAAAGAAATCAAAATATATTTTAGATTCTTCAGTCACCCTTGATGACAGATTTGCACACTTGTTTAGTGTTCTACGTATCGTAGACTCGTCAACAGATGTTAGCATGTTCCAAAGATGTCTGTCTTCAGCTGACACTTAAGTCTTCAGCTGACACTAGAATTCTTCTTAACTTCATTGGGCATTCTGCACTCTACTCTTGCAGTCATCTTTGCAGGACAGACACTCCTAGGGAGAGTAGCAACAATGCTGAACTTTCTCCATTTATTGACAATTTGTCTTACCGTGGACATCAAGGCTTTTATAGATACTTTTGTAACCCTTTCCAGCTTTATGCTAGTCAACAATTCTTAACCTTAGGTCTTCTGAGATCTCTTTTGTTCAAGGCATGATTCACATCAGGCAATGCAAACTCAAATGTTGTCTGTTTTTTATAGGGCAGAGCAACTCTGACAAACATCTCATTGACTGGACTCCAGGTTTTTAATATATATTTTAATCAAGTTGACTGAGAACACATTATAATTTACAGCAACAACTGGGGGAATAGTTACAGGAGAGAGGGGAAGAATGAGCCAATTGTAAGCTGGGGATGCTGAGTTGACAAAGGCCAGATTGGAAATTTAGCCAGGACACCAGGGTTAACTACCCTACTCTTACAATAAGTGCTATGGGATCTTTAGTGACCACAGAGTGCCAGGACACCTGTTTAAAGTCAGTAGTGAGATTCAGGGTGGTATGCTGCTGACTCCTGACTCCACTTTTGGAGAAGTCATTAGCCTTGGGGTTCACCAACTTTTTCCAATCTTCACTGTGAATGATTAAATGATTTGTTTCAATATATACAAGAAAAATACAATAATTTGTGTGTTAATTCGTTTAAGCACACTGTGTTTGTCTATTGTTGTGACTTAGATGAAGATCAGATCAAATGTTATGACCAATTGATGTAGAAATCCAGGTAATTCCAAAGGGTTCACATACTTTTTCTTGCAACTGTAATTTGCGTACACATTACTCTTACATAATTTCCACGTGGGCGAGGATATTGGACATTTAATCAAAGCTGCTAGATGGCAACTTGTTTTTAACCAAGACAGAAGAATGTATGATTGACGTTTTCCTACATAACATAGGTACAGCAGATATCCTCATTGCATGGGACACTTTCAAATGTGCCAGTAGAGGCCATGCAATTAAATACTCATCTTTAAAACAGAAACAATTGAGGTCAAATGAGTTCATATTAACAAAGGAAATTGAGGAACTAACAGTACAGATAAATAGCAATAAAAGAGAGAGAAAAGAGAGGTACAGAATAAGTTAGAGGAAAAACAAAAAAATTGAGGAACTTATTCAAAAAAGGTCGACCCTGCAAAAATACTTTACTAATGATTAGTCAGTGCTTTATAAGGGCCTATATTAAACATCTTATTAATGATCTTACGCATAATTTAAACATTGTTTATACATTTGTGACTAACTAGCTTACTAACATTTACAAATGTGGGAGTAATGATTTAATACATGATCAGCAACATTTTTGCAAATGCCTTATACGTGGTTTATTACTGAATGTTATTATAACATTTTACCAAAGAGTTTGCTTTATTGATAGCACAACTGTGTAAAGACAACTTGTGGTTAATTTTGATATGTTTAACGGTTGGTTTCTAAGGTAAAACATTGGCAAAGGCCACCACCACTTCACCTAGATCTACAGTATCTACAGAAGATTACTTGCGTCAGAAGGTGAGAGGTGGGCAGAACAAAGGCCTTATTTTTGGATAATATATCAACAGGCCTTTCCATTAAATGGCAATCATTATTCATCATATTGGAGAAACGCCCAAAGTGCTTGAACAGAGATATCAGATTGTAACACATGCACACATGCACACGCACACACACACACAAAGTGAGGACCGAGGTACTGAATATTCTATATTGTACACCTGGACAGGTAATTATGAGTACAGTTAAGAATTATTGGCAGCGTATGGAGAAAGCGGGTGTCGATATCATCCTGATATCAATCAAATCAAATAATCTCTTTGACATCGTAAATTATGATAATCGCGGATGCTTACATCAGTATAATTGTTTCTCTCTCCCAATTACAGTTTGACTTCCAATAAAAGCAAAGAGGACCTGTAGTTAAAAAAAAAAAATAATAACTGAATGGAAATGGTGACTTTAAAACAGTTACAGACTTTAACAGCTGTTATAGGAGAGAACTGTGGATCAACAACACTGTAGACACCACAATACTATCCTAATTTAGAGTGAAAATAAGAAAGCCTGTATAGAATAAAAGTATTCCAAAACATGCATCCTGTTTGCAACAAAGCACTAAAATAATAGTGCAAAAAATGTGGCAATTAACTTTTTGTCCTGAAAATAAATGTTTTGTTTGGGAGAAAATCCAATACTACACATCAC